>NC_056743.1:1901514881-1901781368 GCF_019279795.1 Protopterus annectens
GTGTGTGTGTGTGTGTGTGTGTGTGTGTGTGTGTGTACGTGTGTGTGTGTGTACGTGTGTGTGTGTGTGTGTGTGTGTGTGTGTGTGTGTGTGTGTGTGTGTGTGTGTTTCTGTGTGTGTGTGTGTGCATGTTTGGTGCTAGTGTTAGGTAAGTAAAGCTTGAATAACAAATGTGCTATTTCTATTCAGGAGATAACTTTAAATTTGGACACAGCTTTCTCTGCACTTTATCTGCTTTTCAACACAAGCATCTTCTCTGCAACACACTGATGAGGACATCCTTTTCATTAGTGCATTCTCTCACTATAAAAGTCATGCTTCTCCTGGGCCACTTGCACTTAACACTGTGCTTTCAAGGTTTTATAACTAGATAGGTAGGATGTTCAAATCTCAGAGTGGTGAACTTGCGTGCGTGGCTTAAATGTCAGTTATGCATATCTTCCTGAACAGATATAATGTATTACTTCCACTAAGAGGAATAATTTAACATCATGAAGACTTCCCCATCCTCTCATCCCACTTTTACCACAAACATCTTCTCTGCAACACATTTATAAGGTCATCCTTTCATAAGTGCACTCTCTCACTAAAATATATCTAGGACTATTTTGTTTCATTGAATCTCATTTCACTGAATTTCATTTCACCCCAACATTATCGCTGAAACACAAATAACACAAATTACTGAAAACTCATTTCACTGAATCTCATTTCACTGAACTGCAGTTAGAATATATGGCACTGTAGAGTACTGTAAAGCAAGTAAAAGGTATATGCCCTTTTCCCCACTGTAGTGTGATCTGGAGTCAGTATATATAGTTAGGTGGTGTGGGGGGACACAGCCCCCCACACTGAGGGGTGGGACGGCGTAGCCCTCCACTTAGTTTGGGTTTATATTGTCTTCTGGAAAGAGTTAGTCACTGGTGTTGTAAGTATGCATATTTGTGGTTTAAAATGTATTGTTTTGAAGTTTTCAGTGAAATATAATATAAAACCAGACTAGATGGGGGGGCTACTTCCCCCATACCCCCCTAACTATATATACTAACTCCAGGATCAGACAACAGTGGGGAAAAGGGTATATGCCTTTTACTTGCCTTACAGTACTCTACACCGTGCCAGCACTTCACTTCAGTGAAATGAGATTTGGTGAAATGAGTTTTCAGTAACTTCAGCTTTCAGCAATTTGGTCAGGATGAATTCAAATTCAGTGAAATGAGTTTTCAGTGAAACAAAGTAGACCCATATATATATATATATATATATATATATATATATATATATATAGAGAGAGAGAGAGAGAGAGAGAGAGAGAGAGAGAGAGAGAAACTGCAGTTTGTATGTAAAGGAGGGTAATTATGCATAAGTGGGGTATATCGTTTTGTATATTAGATTATTTGATTGGTGGGTGATGGGGTCCAGGTAGATAAACTCTTCCTAGATTTCAGCTTCTAATATGGTGAGATGTTAATTATTATTGGAAAAGCTGGTAAAGTTTGGTATATTCCCTATATTGTGAATATGGTAAGTGGCTTGCAAACAAAATGTGGAAGGCTAAGGATGGGCTTGTGCTGGAACTATGTGTAGATTAAACTGAAGGGTCCCCAGGCCCCCATAAGGAGAACTGATTTTTAAGTACACGCACAGCAGATATACCATGCATGGGTAAGCCATGTCTGGCAGAGGAATTAAAGTATATGTTTGAATTTGAAATATGTGTGATTTGGTACTTATATGGCAAGCTTTTCTAAATATAAAATGATCTCATCATAATGGAATTGCTCTGCCTGTGGAGAGGGCAGACATTTTACCTTCATTTCTCCACTATCAATAAAATTTTGAGGATAGTCCTGTAGGTACAAAACATTTGAAGTGAAATATTTCTGTTTTTACACTGCATTTTAAGATGTGTTGCATCCAGGGAACCATATAAACTGCTGCTGGTACTGAAATGTGTACCAGGATCTAAACTGGAAGGCAGAACCTGACTGCGATCACCATATAAAAACGAGCAGATAAAACAAAAAAAAATGTTCAATGAATACAGAGGAATTTGGCAAAAAGAAGCCTGCTGTTATATGCAGTGAAGAAACACTGAGCATTTCCCAGGCAACCTAAGTTTAATTAGTGATTTGGGTGCTGTGGACCTTAATTAGTGACTTGACTTGGGTGCTGTGGCCCTTAACAATCATGCCCATAGCTCTAGAAACCTACCCCCATAATGGTGCTGGGAGGAGAGTCTTGAGTGAGGAGCCAGCCTAGGGTTGAGCATGGGTGGGGTCTCCAAGCCAGTGATTTTATGTGAATGAGCATCCATGTATGGGTCATGAGTCATAGGAGGTCCATATGCCTAAGCCAGCAGCAAGGAGATGGAAGTTAGAATACTATATATAATGTCCTCAATTGTCAGGATAGCAGAAACGATGCAGGATCCCTGATGTCTGCTAGGATAATGGCCCTTCTGGACAGCTCTTGACCTTATGGTTCTGAAGATCTACTCCACATAGAGGTTTTCCCAAGCTTTAGAGAATGAATAGGCTCAAGCCAAATAGTGGGGAGGCTTCAGGGCTGGCAGGGCAGAGGGGGGAATATAAAGAAAAAAAAATAACAGAAAAGAATATAGTGCAATAAAGAACTCAAGCTGATGGGCATGCTGACAACTTTAAACCTGTAATCCTTAACATATAAATGAGTGTGCATGCTGTCAGCTTTAAACCTGTACTCCTTAAAATACTATGCTTCTAGTGCACTATGGTCCTCTTTTACTAACACTAATAGCAACAATATATTTATACTTTGTTACTATCACTGCATTGTGTTTCTAGTGCACTATGGTCCTCTTTTACTAACACTAATAGTAACAATATATTTATACTTTGTTACTATCACTGCATTGTGTTTCTAGTGCACTATGGTCCTCTTTTACTAACACTAATAATAACAATATATTTATACTTTGTTACTATCACTGCATTGTGTTTCTAGTGCACTATGGTCCTCTTTTACTAACACTAATAGTAACAATATATTTATACTTTGTTACTATCACTGCATTGTGTTTCTAGTGCACTATGGTCCTCTTTTACTAACACTAATAGTAACAATATATTTATACTTTGTTACTATCACTGCACTGTGTTTCTAGTGCACCATGGTCCTCTTTTACTAACACTAATAGTAACAATATATTTTACTAACACTATTACTACCAAGATATAGATAAGCTCACCAGCTTAAATATAAACCCCTATGTCACTAGATGGGTTGCAAACTGGCTCAAGGACAGAACCCACAAGGTTAGAATTGCTGGAGCCATGTCAGACTCCAAACCAGTTACAAGTGGCGTCCCACAAGGCTCAGTCCTGGGACCTCTCTTGTTCGGTATATATTTCTCAGAGGTACAGGCCAATATGGAAGGACTGTGGCTGACCAAGTTCGCAGATGACTGCAAACTAGGTGCCATAATCGACTCTCCAGCCGACACAAGCATCTTACAAAAGGGCCTCAAGCTAAACGCCAAAAAGTGTATAGTCATCCCCTTTGGCAAAAACAAAGTGCCCACAAATTACCACATAGGTGGTAATCCAATAAGTACGGAAGAAGTAATTAGGGACCTGGGGACCCAAGTTGATAGCAATCTCTCATTTGAAAACCACGTGGCCAAAGTGGTTAGAAAAATATTTTATATAGCCCACCAAATCATGAGGGGATTCACATCTAGATCAGGGGAGGTCATTGTGCCTCTTTACTCATCCCTCATCAGGCCCATAATTGAGTACAATGCCCCTTTTGGGGTGTACCTTACCAGACACCTGTAGTAACTGGGAAGACCCCAAAAGTACCTCACCAAGAGGATCAAAGGGCTCAAACAGATGCCATATGCTGCCCAGTTAAAGAAACTCCAGCTCTACTCAGTGGCATACCGCCTGCTCAGAGGCGATCTGTGCCTGATGTATAAAGCCATGTCCAACCCAGAATTAATGGACATGCTGCACCTCAGAAAATCCAAATCCCATCGAGCTACGCGCTTGAGAGACTTGAACCTCAGCACTGAAATAAATAGGACATGCTGGAGGGACAGATTCATAACCCAGAGGCTCCCTTCACTCTGGAATAAAATCCCAGTCCAGGTTAGGCAGAGTCCCTCATTGACTCTCTTCAAGAGGAATCTTGATGAGTGGATGGGAGATCATAGGTTTACCCCAGGTATCACTTCTGAGTCACTGTTAGACAGAGGCACAGTATACTAACCTCGAAAAAGGGCATAGCAAAATTCATTTAAAATGGGTGGCGAAAGCCAAACACACTCTGGCTAGGCTTATAAATGCCCTAGGGCAGATAGCCTAGTATGAACCTATGAACCTAAGAATGTAAACAAATAATCCCAAACAGCTACAACATAATGCTACTTTTCCATCCTGAGATAAAAGCATTGAGAAACTGTCTGGTAAAATCCATTTCCATTTAGTGGGAACAAATTATTATGTGTGAGGTGAAATAAATTTTCTAAAGATAGTTAAAACAACAAATAAGCATATTATGAACTCTGACGGTAAATTCAGATATCAGATGCACATCTAGTATCACACCAACACAGTTTCCAGCTCAACCATATGGTATATGGTGTTATCAACAGGTCAATCAGACTTAACAAAAATGAAACTAGTCTACATACATGAGAGGAAATCCCAAAAATGTCAACATTTGTTCCAGTTGTCACTTGGTCAGAGACAGCAACTGATAGCATTATACAAACTGTGACTTTTCTCAGTGATGCCTTTATGTTGCAGATGCATATGCTACCTCTGAACTTCAGTCTGTTACCTGCAGTTAGAGCTAGTAACTTTATTTCTATAAGCATACATCAGGGGGTACCAAAGGTTAAATAAGAAATCACCCATGACCTACTGTCCAATATAAAAACAGGTATGTTCCATTCAGAATGGACAGATTCCACAGACTGCCCCCCCCCCCCAAGCAGAGTAAGGTTTTGAATAAATAGTCTCTAAATGATGAAGTAACCAGTGGTGTGGTCTTCATACTTCTGTAATTTCCAGATTAAAAGCTTATGCAGTGCATCAGGATAAGAGCGGAGTGATTTATGGCTGCAATATTTTATTTTATTTATTTATTTTACATTTGTTTACTGGGGAGGTCTGACTGGACAGAGCTATCCATTTTCAGCAGAGGCCCGGGGAGAAAAGCTCCAGAACAATTGCTAACATACTATAAATAAGGTATTTACATGAGTATTGTGGTTTACACATACAGTTATAAAATATAGCAAATAGTAACATATGATTGCATAAGTTATTTACATAAGCATAGTGGTTTAGACATACAATTAAAAGTATAGCAGGTAGCAACGTGATTGTTGTTCATACAGTATGTTTAGTAGAGATAATCTTGAAGATGTACTGTAGTAATCTGCTTTCTCATGAAAGGAAGGACTGCTGTCTTCAGTTGGAGAGGAGAGGACAACTGCTATCCATGGAGGAGTTTATGTCCCTCAGGATCATGTTCATAAGTGAGAACACGAGACGTATAAATGGAATGCAACAATGAGCACAGTGATGTAATATAGCAATTAGAGCAAAACCCTGAGGCCTTCAGCTCTTAATGAGCTGCTTCTGGTGACAAGGGTGAGGGGTTTGATTCCTTCCACCTTCATTTGCCGTCCATGTGATTCTGAGCGAGTCCCTTGAGCAGACAGTACTCCCAGGTCTCCCTGTAAATGGACATTTTGTCTAGTGGGCCTACCTGGTTAACAAACAGATAAAACAAAATAAAATGCAGAGATGGTGTCTGGTGGTGAAGCAACAGATGAGTTCTAAGATAAAGGTCTTAGTTCAGTGTTTAGTCTTTCTCTTCAACTTCATCCTTGATCACAAGCTGTGGGTAGCGCTAAAATAACAGAAGGAATGACATCATGGGTACAAAGGGAGATTGTCTTTCTCAACAAAAACACTGGGCTTAACTACCAAGACTGAGCAGTGAAATCAACAAAACCATATAATCTGCTTTCTGCTCTGCACCGATGGTTGACATTTATATTTTCTAAGCCCTTAGTGAAATGAAATTGCAAATCACTCCTTTCATCAGAACTACCTTACTATTCTGTTCCCTGCCTAAATACAATATGTTATTACATACTGCGTAACATTATATGGCAGTTGCTTTGCTGTTTCTGAAACTTTTGCACTATTAAATCTTATCCCCATGTTACACTTTCTCAGAAGATTCTGTTTTTATTGATCTACTCAGTACTTTAATGTTCTTCTTCATGATACTGCCTAATGTTATTGGATCAGTTTCTTAACTAGGAAGTGGCTTTAATACAGAATTTAGATGATTAATTATTGGCACTGCAAAGGCACTGTTGTACAAGAAAAGTTTTAGGCAATGTGGTTTCCCAAATAAATACATTATAGAAGTTACTATGAACAGCGTAGGACAAAACTTTTGATTAAAAATATATTTTATGACTATGTACAGGCTATGGCATTTGTTTCCACACTTAGTCATAGCAACAACTTCAGAAAAGCAAAGAGACCAGAAGCTTGTATTCTTTTTGACAGAAACTGTGGGCAGATGATGTATGTTGGAAGCAGAACTAAAGCTCATCAGGAAAACATTTGGAACAACTGAATAATACATAGATGAGTTACAAATACAAATATTAACATTGGAAAGCATAAAATGAGGCAGCCAAGCATTTGGCAATGCTGTAGAATTGTGGATTATTTTAAATACAAATAATAATATTGATATACTAAAGCAATAAGCAGTTAGCTACCGTCATAAATTCATTCCTGTATTCAGTGTACAATTATAATAAATGATCCTAGTTTTTTCTCAGGTCATATATGAACAATGATGTGTCAAAGATCAAAGTACTGTGAATATAACAATTCTTTCAACTATTGCCTGTTGCTGTTGAGAGATAAACCTGTTTACTCGCTATCATAATACTAGCTGAATATTGTTCTCTGTATATTCATTTGTGTGGCTATAAAAAGGTACAGATGTGTAAGTAAACTTACCATAGCATTAGATGTTCAAGTGATCACTGCTGCAGTAGCCTAAGCTATATGGGTTATGTCCTGCATAGAATATAACAGATGACCAGCTTCCAAAAATTCAGTGCACCTTCCACGCACCCAAACTATTACTCAGCTCAAGATAAACTGAGTAAAAGGCAGGTATGGATGTCAAGCCCATCACAGCTTTCATGTCAACTGAGACAGGGAATCTGAGCCAGAAAGGACATTGCTAGGAACAACAAAAGAAAAATGTCCACAACCCTGGAATAAAAAACACACTAAAAAGCAAAAGGGATGGAGAACCAAGTTACTGCTTCTACAATAATTCCTGAATCCATCCAACCCTTTCCAAAAGCCATAGATGAAGTTAAGGCCCTGGTAGAGTGCACATTGACCTTGCCTGGAATCATTTTGTTTTGTTGTGTTGAAAACAATCCCCATCTGGAATTGTTTTATTATGATGGAAATAACAAAAGGAAATAGTCAAAGATTAGGAAATAGTCTGTTTAGAGACAGGTTGTTCCTTACAACACATGACCAACTGAGTGGAAGATCTGAAAGATTTTGTTCTGTCAAGATATTACCTGTCTGTAGACATCCAAGGTATGAAATAGCCTTTCTTCCTCATTTTTGGGTTCAGGAAAGAAGACACAGAGTTGGAGAGTTTGTCTTAAAGTAAACTTATATACTATTTTAGGCAAAAAATGGAGGATTAGTTCTCATGGAAACCCTGTCTCTGTGCAAAATGACATGACGTTGACTCACCATAAGAGCCTGCAAATCAGATACTCTTCTTGCAGAAGTCAGAGAACCAGAAAAACTGTTTTCCCAGTTAAGAACCTCAAATCAGCCATATAAGCTGGTCAAATGGAGCAAGTGATAGCTTCTCTAACACAAAGTTAAGGTCCCAAGTGCACCCACTATTTTTCTTGGGGGTGTCTTATGCAATCCCTATAAATGGAGCTGGACACTTTGAGAACAGTGTTAAAGCCATAGATAGCCCAAAGGGTAAAGCAGAGAACATATATTGTGAACCAGACACATAAAACCTTAAGAAACGTCTGAAGACTGGATATAGGAATGTGATGATAACCAACTTTTAAATCTAAGGTTACCAACTGTTTCTATTAACCCTGGGAAAACAAATGCTCTGTGACATGAAGGAACAGAAGGGGTTAGTCTGGTGGATGTGGAATAATTCCCTAGAAAGGACAGATTTATTCCTACTGCCATCTGTAATGCTGCAGAAAAAGTCTCAAAACCCATTTATCTAAAACAATCTGTTGCCAAAGAGAGATACGGAGATTCAAACTTTCTGGAAGGGATAAGAGAATACTGGGGGGGGGGGTTCCTTTGTATTGATCAAGGGTACCATAAGTTGTGACAAATACATGACAGCATGGGGGAAGGGGAGGTTAGGGAAGGTTCTGGGAATTGTAATTGAATCAACTCATAGAGTTTTCTGAGGGACTGAGAAAGCTTAATGATCCCTCACTGACAACATTGACATTCTGAAGATAGCATCAGAGAAAGATAACCCTTAACAAGGAGACTCAGATAGCATGCTGTCCTCTGAGTCTGAATCAGAAATCTGACAAGAAAAACCTGTAGCTGTCCCATTACATTCCTCTCCAGATTCAATGTCTTGAATCTCTTCAGGAAAAGTGGAATCCCTTTTCTTTTGCCAGAAACCACCTAATAAGAAGGGTCAATATCTTCTACAAGACCCTGAGCCAGACTAGAGACATGATTAATTTTCTGTTTCTTTTTGGCAGTAAAGTTTGGAAAATGATTTTTAATGACAGCAACAATTCCCCAGGAATGGGCACAACATTCTGGCTAAGCAGGGGCACCTTCCCTGCTCCTTCTCCCAAAACTGACAAGAGTGGCTTTCCCTTACTCACTGAGGGGATACCAACAGCTGCAGAGGATGTATCTAACCCCTGGTCCATAGTGGCTGTATGGGCAACACCATCTGGGGAAAAAGATGAGTGATCGAAAGAACCAGCTTTGGCCACAGCAGAATCACCCTCCAGTGGCTGAGGCAAATTGCTCTCCTGCTGATGTGGCAAAGGCTGTTAAGTTAACTTTTTCTTTTTGTGGCTGGAAGAAGGACTGACCATGGTACTGGAAGTTTGCTTGATGGTTAAGCCAAAAATTGCACTTCTTTCCTGTGGAAACTAAGCAACACAAGATGGTAACATTTTAAAAGCAGTATAAAGTAACTTCCCCCCAAAAAATCACAGTAAAACAGGCTCTAATACACTCTACCAGCCCCAAGAAGTAATTTAAACACAGTTTCTTCTCAGAAAAAAATATGTTAAAATGTTTAGATTACCTTTTAAACTGTCAAACACAAAAGCACACTCCTGTCTAAAAGTATAGCAATGCCTTGTGATAGTCAATAAAAGCACATATTCTTAGCTATAAATGTGTTCATAAATAGGAAAGTAAGTTTAAATATTAAGAATAATAAGTAGAAGCTTCTTTCCCCAAAGGGAACTTGTCTGTCCAGAAATGGAACAGCACAATGGTCTGGGTGTGGATAAGGTGCCCTGAAGCTTTGAAAGTTAGCCGGATGTGTTATCCTATGCAGAATACAACCTATATAGCTAAGGCTACTGCAGCAGTGATCAATATGAAGAACATCTATAGGTGTATTATTCATTTTTTTCCAGTAAATGACTCATGGCAACACCTTGTTTAAACAATCAAACAACAACAGACAGACTTGCCATGTTGCTTTGCTTTCCCCATAAAACTTGTGATGCTAATTTAAAGGCAAAGGAAAAGTAGTACATCAAAACATAAAACACTTCCAGTTCCAGTGCCAAAAGCACAAACAAATGAATAACTAAACAAATAAATATCAAAAACTACTTAATATCAAACATGCAACCTAACTATAGTGCAATCTTACGGTAACTTGGAAAGAAAAAAAACAACCAATCACATCACATTTTCCATCAAAGAAGCCACTATTGAAATAAAACTGAAGGGAAAGAAGCCAGGAAAAATGAAATAAAATGAAATTCAATGCTTTGAGATATATGTATATATATATATATATATATATATATATATATATATATATATATATATATATATATATTTGTGTGTGTGTGTGTGTGTGTGTGTAGTAAACATAGCTCTCAACCTTCCATCTCCAGAATGAGGAACACTCGCCTTCATAATGTAGAACAAATGGGCAAAATGTGGGACACATACTAATGGCTTACTAACAACTTCAACTAGGAAGGTCATAGGATGGTTAAAATACGCTAGTTTTACTCATAAAGATCATCCTTTAATGAATTAATCTGATTAATTTCTATCTACCATGGATTTCACTTAAAAAAATTCCTAGCACTGAATGTGTGACAGACTCTTTCAATGTGGAACTGAAGAACTTCGAGGAACATGAACTTTTTAAGACCCCAAATGAGGTGTATTCTTCATAATGAGGTACACTTGAGAGGTATGGTAGTAAAATTGCGAAATTCAAAACTTCCAGTATTCAAGGTTTTGAATTTCTTGGATTTTATTTTTCTTTGTTTTGTGGATTCCACTTCTTGGGCTCGAGATACTGGAATGCGAAATTTCAGTATTTTGAGTTTCTGAAGTGAATCCATATACACACACACACACACACACATACACACACACACACACACCACACACACACATGTATAAGGGTGTTATATGTTTGACTGTTACACTCGTTTATTGCATTCTGAGATTTAAAGAAAATTTGTCATGATATAATGAACCAAATTATGTCATGGCCAAACATAAGGAGATCAATCATAATAGAATCCAGGCATTTTCCCTTTCTTCTCAGTTGTACAATCCTAGAGTTAATTTATTTAAGTTCCAGAGGTGTGGAGGCACAGCCCCCACATTAAGGAATGTCAGTTTCTTTATTATTTTTGATGATTGCAAACATTATCCATTTATTTACATTTGCAATCACTTTAGCTAAATTATGTTAACTTGCATTGAATGTTATCACCAGTAAGGTTGTTCAATGTTCTTACATTGTCAATAATTCACTATATACTTATATATATATATATATATATATATATATATATATATGTATATATATATATATATATATATATATATATGGTCTCACTTCATAACACTGAAATATCACAATACTGAAACTCAAAACACTGAAACCAAAATCCTAAAAGTTCAAAATCCTGAAAACTCAGAATACTGAAACTCAAAATACTGAAAACACACAGCATACATATACTAAGTTTAAACAAGATAAATCATATTACTTTCCACCAAGTATAAGCAGGGGGGGGCAAGCCCCCATGCACCCCCCATGTGGAAGCTGCACACACACACACACACACTCACTGCTACTTAAATATATCAACTCCAAGATTGCACTTCACTACACTAAGTGCAATCTTGGAGTTGATATATTTAAGTAGCATGGAGTGTGGGGGCCGCAGCTCTCCACATGGGTGATGCAGGAGGGCTTGCTCCCATTCTTATATTTGAAGAAATGTAATTAGGTTTTTGTTGTTTACAGTCAGTGGATGTATCTTATCTGGTTTCAGTATTTTGACATTCAGGATTTTGAGTTTTCAGGATTTTGATTTTCAGTATTTTGAGCTTCCATATTATGAAGTTTTCTCATTTTCAGTGTTTTGATATTTCAGTATTATGAAGTGAAACCATATATATACAAATATATAAATAACATCTATCATGGTATTTTTTGCTCAAGAAATTATACTTCTCAAGGTGTGCAGTAATAATTACCTCTCAAGCTTCAACTGTGAAGTCAGAATTATGTCTACATACATTTCAATGTAAAGTTTGTAAGTAAAATCTGTTCTGTTGCTCTGTATTTTCATATCTAGAGATTTTCTGCTGAGCACGTTGCTATGAAAGGGTTCTGCATAGTTGGACCTCAAAGGGTTCTGCATAGCTGGACCTCATGGTTAGTGTAAAGTATAGATAACTAAGGGCGTAAGGGGTAGAGGAGAAAGACTTTTTTACAGTTTTTTGTACCTGAAGCATCAATTAGTTGTCTAAGCTGCTTCAGGTAGAAAAAAGCCCACACAAACACACACACACATGCACGCATGCATGCACGCACACACACAAAAACACACACACACACGCACACACACAGATACACACACGCATGCACGCACTCACACACGCAGGCACGCACACCCACGCACACACACACACACACACACACACACACACACACACACACACACACACACACACACACACACACACACACACGCACACACACACAGTGAATCACTGCTAGCAAAGAAATGGAAACTGTACAGACAGTGATTTCCAAAAAAATGTATTGGGTGTTCAACCCTAGATAACTATCTTGATAATTTTAAAGCTCATCACATTCACACTTGAAGTGTAACAAATGTGCACTGTTCTACAACTATCGGTGTAAGTGCTGTATAATTTATTCCATCTTGATATAGCATGCACATCATTTTACATATTGTATTTTACTAATAAATATATTTTACTACATTTTCTACTTTAATGTGACATGTACTAGACCTGTTTGCTGCCACATGTTACTTTCTGCAACTACTTGAAAGATATAAATTCAGTCACAAATAATACTTCAGAAAGGATTTTCCACCATGATAAGGATTCACCTGGCAATGTCCATTTAGAGGACAACACCCCCAACTTATTCAGAGGTCACTAAACTATGTGGAAAGGTATAACTAAGACAATCAACAAGACATTTTTAATGCAGTAAAACCAAATGACTGAACTTCTCTGTCTTCAGCCAAATGACTAATTACCATGTTATTGCACACCAGGGTAGTGGATGAAGAGGGTCTTCTGAAACCAGCTCACCTTTTCTTTTGTTTTTTTTTCCCTCACTTATTGTCATTCTGCCATCCATCCCACTACCCCCAGAGGCGGATCAAGGTCATAGGGGGCCCCAGCAGGACACTGGGTTGGGGTCCCCATCACATGATGTCATGACATCATCGTACCCCCCCCCCAAAAGCAGTCTGTTCATGTGTGCACGAGCACTGAATGACATCAAAATGAATAATTTCCCCCAAGATCCATTCAGCATTCTGCTGATGTGTACACTAGTGCAAACATGACATCAAAACAAATCTTTTCCCTCAAAGATCCTTTCTGTAGTCTGTCCATGTATGCAACCAAACACCAAATGACATCAAAATTAAATATTTCACACAAATACCCCTTCAGGCTTCTGACATCTGTACATGTAAGCACACAAGCATTGAATTACATCAAAATGAAACACTTTTGTTAAGCATCCCTTCAGAAGACTGCCATTGCATGCACAAGCACCAAAATGGCACCAAATGAAGCATTTCCCATTTAAATCCTTTTAGCTGTCTGTCCATGTATGTACACAAGTACCAGATGACATCAACAGGAATCATTTTCCTCAAAGACCCCTTCACTAGTCTGTCCATGTATGCAGAAGCACCAAAATGAAACATTCCCTGCAACACCTTCAGTGGTCTGTTCATCCATGTATGTATGCACAAGCATTAAAATTAAACATCCCCCTCAAAGACCCTTCAGTAATCCCTCCATCCATGTATGTGGGGACATGCACCAAAATTAAATGCCCCCGAGACCCCTTCAGTATTCTGACTGTCCATGTATGTATGCACAAGCAGCAAAATGAAACACCCCCACAATAATCCCTTCAGTTGTCTGTTCCATCCATGTGTGTATGTACAAGCACCAAAGTGAAACATCCCCCTCAAAGATGCATTCAGTAGTCTGTCCATCCATGTACATATGCACAAGCACCAAAATGAAATAGCCCCCCAAAGACCTCTTCAGTAGTCTGTCCCTTCATGTTTGCATGTACAAGCACCAAAATGAAACAACCATCCCCATGACCTCTTCAAAAGTCTGTCTGTCCATGTATGTAAGCACAAGCAACAAAATAAATCCCCCCAATACCCCTCCAGTAGTCTGTCCATCCATATATATATGCAAAAGCACCAAAATGAAACACCCCCAAAATCCCTTCAGTAGTCTGTCCATCCATGTATGTGTGCACAAGCACCAAAATGAAAAATCCCCCCAAAGACCACTTCAGTAGTTTCCCATGTATGCACAACCACCAAAATGGAACATTTCCCCTAACAACCTCCCCCCTCAGTAGTCTGTCCATGTATGCACAAAAGCAAATTACATCAAAATGAATAATTTCCCTAAGGTTCCCTTAAGCAGTTTGTCCATGTATGCAAAAACACCAAAATGAAACATGTTCCTGAATGACCTGTTCAATAGCCTGTTCATGTATGCACATAAGGAGCATATGACATCAAAATGAATCATTTTACCAAATGACCCTGTGATGCCCCTTCACTAGACAAATAATCAAGGAGCCTCAATCCTCACCACTGGCAGCAGCTAGGGGACGTATACACTGAGAGGATGATAGGTACACACACAGTAAAGTGCAACTTCTATTAAGAGCACACACAGATCACAGTCAGTCTGGGGCTAGTTTCTCCCTCTTTCTCCAGATCCCCAATAAGACCCCAGACTGGCACAGCTATAGGGTTAAGATCTCAGCTGAGGGTCCAAGCCAAGACCTCCAGCAACCTCTCTGTCCAACCAGTGCTTCATGTCCTTGCCCAAATAGCTGACACACACTTTGAGATTTGATTTATATACAAACACAAAAAAAACCTGGTGAAGGCTGGCACAGGTTTACTAGCTATGCCCCTTTCCACCCAGACTATAAGGTAGTTTCCACTACCACCAACCCCTACTTATCAGCTACTATAAGGCCCTTACAAAGGGTGTCCAATCCTACTGTGCAATGTTACTATTATCCAAATGGTACTGTTGACCAAGACTTGCAAAGCTATTTAGAAGTGGCCTATACAATGTCACCAAATACATATGCAAGTACTCTATGAGCTAAAATATGTCTCACAAATATCAGCCACAAAGATAGGTTTAAATATATTTAATAATAAATAATAAAAGAACAAAACAATACTCAATAAATCCAACACAGTTACTTCAGAGTTCAAAATCACAGGAAATATTTAAAACAACAGTGCAGGAAAGTTGCAAATAAATACAGAAAACATCTAAACTAATATTTACTATATTCCTATCTGAATATAAAAAGAGTTACTATGCCCTGAAAACTTACTTACAGAGCAAGGCAAGTGCAGATGTGATGATGAGTGGATGTTCTTGCTAGGTTCAAGACAAAATACAAAATGCACAGTCTCTTTCTGAGAGAGTTCTTAAATTAATATCAAGTATTACTGCTGGGTTAGCTTGGATGACCTTACTTTTTGTCACCTGACTAATTATCAAGATAACCCCCCACTGCAGCATTTGACATCTCCTTGTGAAAAATACATATCTCTCAGATGTTTGCAGATCCTGGAAGTCATAAAACAATAAAATACTTTCAGATTTTAAACCTAGTAATTACTTCTCTTCCAAGACAATACAAAAACATTCTAGCTCTAGACATTGTGTCTGCTAGAATGAAACAGAGATATATCTTTTATAGCACAATCATAAAACAATTTCATTTCAAGTTAACTCTGTATGTTCTAGTTTCTACTGTTAAAAATATATGCAGTCACACAATTACAATAGTTTCTATACATTTGTGTTCTAAACCAGCAGGGCATGCTGTGGTTATATTTTTGAAGCTCAGTGCTGTAGAAACACTGTTCAACACATACTTATGTATCAGCAGTTTAATATACACATAACATATAGTTCTCTCACATTTGTAAGACAAGCATGTGAATCATGTTGATATTTACAAATGACATATGATTATTTACAAAATTCCAGACATCTGGGCTGGCAGTGTGACATTTCTCTCCCCCCTCCCCCGAAATGTCAAGTTAGTTTGTCAAGTGACCCTTGATAAATGTTGCTTGAGAGGATTGGGCCTATCTGGGAATACCTTACCCCATTCCCTGTCTTGACAGCCCAGCTACATTGGCATTGCTAACCCCACTGCGGTACTGCACTGTCATAGCATATGCTTGCAACCCTAGGTTTAACCTTAGTAATTTGGCATTTTGCTGGCTGGCTCAATGTAACCATGTTAAGGGACTGTGGTCTGTAACTACAGTGAATTTCCTTCCATACAGATAAGGATGAAGTTTCTGCAGTACCCACATTATGGCTAGGCACTCCTTTTCTACAGCTGCATAGCATTTCTCCTTGGGTTGGTGCCTATAACTGAGATATAGGTTCATAGGTTCATAGGTAGGTACTAGGCTACCTGCCTGAGGGCATTTATAAGCTTAGCCAGAGTGTGTCAACTTTTGCTGCCCCATTGATTAATTAACTGAGCCTCTGTCAAGAAGAGCCAATGAAGTGATCCCAGGGGTGTATTTTCTGTTACCCATCCACTCGTCAAGGTTTATTTTAAAGAGTGTTAGTGAGGAGCTCTGCCCAATATAGTTAGAAATTTTGTTCCAAAGCATGGGGAGTCTCTGTGACAGGAATCTATCCCTCCAACATGTTCTATTTATTGTTGTGGTGAGGTTTAGCTCACTAGAGCGAGTGGCTCACAGTGACTTGGATTTCTTTAGGTGGAACATGTCCATCAATTCTGAGTTGGACATGGCTTTGTAAGTCAGGCAGAGATCACCCCTGAGTAAGCAATATGCGACTGAGTACAGCTGGAGTTTTTCCAGTCGTGCTGCATAGGACATATGTTTGAGGCCAGTAATCCTCTTGGTGAGGTACTTTTATGGTCTTTCCAGCTGTTGGAAGTGTCTTGTGAGGTACATCCAAAATGGGGCATTGTACTCTATGATGGGTCTGATGAGTGACGAGTAGAAGGGCACTATAACCTCTTTATTTCTAGATGCAAACCCTTTAGTAATTAGATGGGCTACATAGAAGGATTTCCTAACTACTTTGGCAATATGATTGTCAAAGGAGAGATTACTATCTACCTGGGTCCCCAGATCTCTTATTGCCTCTTCTGTATTAAGGAGGCTGCCACCTATGTGGTAATTCATGGGTGTTTTGTTTTTCCCAAATGGGATGCCTATGCATTTTTTGGCATTTAGCTTGAGACCATGACTTTGACACCAGGTGTCTGTCTCAATAAGGCCCTTTTGGAGAATGTCCGTGTCAGCCGGAGAGTCAATTATGGCTCCCAGTTTGCAGTTAGTGGTGAACTTGGTTTGCCATAGTCTTCCTGTGTTTGCCTGTTCTTCTGAGAAATATATGCCGAACAGTAGGGGTTCTAGGACCAAGCCTTGTGGGACACCACTTGTGACTGGTTTAGAGTTGGACCTGGAGCCTGCTATTCTTACCATGTGAGTTCTGTCTGTAAGCCAATTGGCAACTCATCTTGTGATGTAGGGGGTTATGTTCAGGCTGATGAGTTTTTCTATAATTCCAGATTGGGGAATGGTGACAAAAGGCCTTGGTGACTGTCTTGAAGAAGTCAACCAGGTTTAGTAGGCATGATCTGCCTTAACAAAGCCAAACTGGGTCAGGTCACGTGTTTGGAGGTTCCCAATGTCTTTGTTAATGAGTTCCATGATGATGCACTCCATAGCCTTGCAGACCAGGCTAGTATGGCTTATGGGGCGATAGTTACCAGGGTTAGTTGTGGTCCCTGCTTTTGTGGAGTGGAATAACCATTGCTGTGTGCCATTCTATGGGCACATAGCCTGTGGAGAGGCTGAGGTTGAACAGGTGTTTAGGTGGGGGGTTAGTTTGTTCTGTAGTTGATGCAAGACGTAGCCTAGAACACCATCTGGCCCTATTGACACTGTGCTTTTGGCTTTTGAAAGGGCTGTTTTCACCTGTGCATCTGTGATTTCTGGGACACTACACTTTTACGGTATTGTGGGCCCTTTTTGGGGTGAGAGGGGTGTGAAGTTTGCACTGAATCTATCTGCCAGGATGTTGGCAATATCAGTGGGTTCAGTATATTTTGTGCTATTTTGCACTAGCTCAGAGCATATCTGCAAGTTGCCACTTCTTGACATAGCTAAAGAAGGTTTAGTGGTTATCTTCGAATCCTTGGCTATTTTTCTTTCAGAGTTAGCTTTGGAGGATTTTATGAGGGACCTTAGTTTCTTACTGATACTGACCAGTGATGTCTTTCCATCTTGGGATTTGCTTTTTTTCTGAACTAGTTGCCTCCTTCTATTGTATAGTCTGTTTATGGCAGGGGTCCAACAGACTGGTTTCCTTCTCTTAGGGGAGTGAGTCTTAGTTTTGCTAGGGATGGCAAGGTCCATGCATCCTTGTAGGTGCTCATAGAGTGCATTTGTAAAGGTTTCTCCATCTTGGATACTGTTATCTTTTAGTGTGGGGGCTGTGAAACTTACACCTCTGTCTTAAGTAAGGTGAAGTCTGCTACAGAAAAGTTTTTTACTGTGGTATCCTTGGTTGGAGGTGGTGGTGTGGTGTGGACATCCAGAGTGAATAGTTTATGGTCTGATCTAACCAGTGACTGGTTGATCTCCAGTGTGGAACACCTGTCACCCATGTTGGTGATGACCAGGTCCAATATGTTTTCACCTATGGTAGGGGAGTTTACTAGCTGATCCAGGGCATTTGAGTTGATAAATTCCAGGAAGCTCTGGACCTGGGAGTTTGTACTTGAGTAGTTTTCCCAGTTAACGGTAGGGTAATTGAAATCACCCAATATCAGAGTGTTCAGTAGGACCTTCCTGTTTTCCAGTGTCTCCAGAAAGGTGGAGTGGTGATCCTGGGTCATGGAGGGTGATCTGTAACTGACCACAATTTGCATTGCAGGTTTGCCTGATGTTAGTTGCACATGGATGATTTCGGAGGTATCATGCTGCACCACTAAGCTGGACGTGTAGGTATCCTTGATGAATATGGATACACCCCCTCCTTTTGTGTTTCGGTCCATGTTCTGTGGCTGAAATGTGTGGTATGAGTTGTAGCCCGGTAGTGCTGGGGTGCTCTGTGGAGCCTTGAACCAGGTTTCAGTTACTGCACAAATGTCGACATTCTCCATACTGAGGAGTGATTCGAGCACATGCATTTTGAGATTTAAACTCCTGGCATTGAGTAGCATAACCCTCATTTTTTTATTTGTGCTGTTTATGGACGTGGGTTTGACTTTTGAGCTTTGCCTAAAAAAGACACTATGGGGGCAGCAAGAGCCTTGGCCAGTATTCGAAAGCCTAGGAGTGACAGGTGCAAGCCGTGTCTTGTGAAGCAATGAGGCTTGTTGAGCATGTCATCCCAGGCTGACAGACACTGGATCCCCTTTGAATGACACCTGAAGCTTAGCCAATTGTTAAAATTGATCATTTTTTCTTTATACTGTGGTATCAATCTTCGTGAGGGCAGGATGCTACTCAGGGTCAGGGTCATACCCACCTGGGCTACATGATCAGAGAGCTCTTCCATGTCTCTTTTCTTGTAGTCCAGGGGGTACGTCGCAGGTCATTCACAACAACATGAACAATGACAGAGTCATATTTGTACTTGTTCTGGAGTGACCTGAGTGCTTGTGTTATGTGGCAGATTCTGGCTCCCGACAGGCAGCTAACAGTAACTTTCTCCTTGTCCAGCCTAGTGAGTGGGACGTCAGTGTGCCTGACTATAGAGTCACCTATTACTAGTGTGTTAGGTATGTTATTTCATGTTAAGGGCTGTGTGGCACACTGATTTTGTGTTTTATGTGTTTTCTGGTTTGTGACGGGAGGTGCAGGTTTTTTTGGGTGTCTGCTTTAGAGGTTTTTATTTTGAGCCTCCGAGTATGATTTCGTGTATTTATGTGTATTTTTTGCCAGTGCTTGTTTAGTATGTCTATGTGAGGCTGGAGGTGTGGTGCAAGTGTTAACCTTCTCCTCATGACTGCCTGTTCCAGTCTTGGGTGAAAAGAGCTTAGCCTCCACTTTAGCTATATAATTGCATCTCTCGCATATGTTAATGTTTTGTGGTAGGAGGAGAGGGTTGTCTGTGTACATGAGGCAGTTGTAACATTGCCTCAGGATAAGTGCAGATAGAGATTTACTTAAATTCACTTATACGTCCATTTGATTGCATGTAGGCCTTAGGTGGCCAAAGCTCAGATTTGAAGCAGAAAATAACCTAAAATTTACCACTTATATAAGGCAGAAACTGAATAACAATGAAGTGAACTACCCCCCACTTAACACTGGCTATGCAGGAATTCTAACAAGCATTAACTGAAAAAACAGAGCCACAATTTCCAGCTAGATTGTATTCAAAGCAACACAAATGAATCAATTTAAATGCTGTATTATTTGAAAAATGCAGATAAAGATTTACTTAAATTCACTTATATGTCCAGTTGATTGCATGTAGGTCTTAGCTGGCCAAAGCACAGAGTTTAAGCAGAAAATAATCTAAAATGTACCACTTATAGAAGGCAGAAACCGAATAACAATGAAGTGAACTACCCCCACATAACACTGGCTATGCATGAATTGTAACAAGCATTAACTGAAAAAGCAGAGCTACAACTTCCAACTAGATAGTATTCAATGCAACACAAATAAATCAATTTAAATGCTGCATTATTTGAAAAAAGTGCAGATAAGGATTTATTTAAATTCACTTATACATCTGATTGATTGCATGTAGGTCTTAGCTGGCCAAAGCTCAGAGTTTAAGCAGAAAATAATCTAAAATGCACCACTTGTAGAAGGCTGAAACCGAATAACAATGAAGCGAACTAACCCCACTAAACACTGGCTATGCATGAATTCTAACAAGTATTAACTGAAAAAAATAGAGCCACAACTTCCAACTAGATAGTATTCAATGCAACACAAATGAATCAATTTAAATGCTGTATTATTTGAAAAAAGTACAGATAAAGATGTACTTAAATTCATTTATACGTCCAGTTGATTGCATGTAGGTCTTAGCTGGCCAAAGCTCAGAGTTTAAGCAGAAAATAATCCAAAATGTACCACTTATAAAATGCAGAAACCGAATAACAAAGAAGTGAACTACCCCCACTTAACACTTGCTATGCAGGAAGTCTAACAAGCATTAACTGAAAAAAACAGAGCCACAACTTCCAGCTAGATAGTATTCAATGCAACAGAAATAAATCAATTTAAACGCTGTATTATTTGAAAAAAGTGCAGATAAAGATTTACTTAAATTCACTTATATGTCCTTCTGATTGCATGTAGGTCTTAGTTGGCCGAAGCTCAGAGTTTAAGCAGAAAATAACCAAAAATGTATCACTTATATAAGGCAGAAACCGAATAGCAATGAAGTGAACTACCCCCCACTTAACACTGGCTATGCAGGAATTCTAAAAAGTATTAACTGAACCAACAGAGCCACAACTTCCAGCTAGATAGTATTCAATGCAACACAAATAAATTAATTTAAATGCTGTATTGTTTGAAAAAAGTGCAGATAAAGATTTACTTAAATTGACTTATATGTCCAGTTGATTGCATGTAGGTATTAGCTGGCCAAAGCTCAGAGATTAAACAGAAAACAATCCAAAATGTATCACTTATATAAGGCAGAAACCGAATAACAATTAAATGAACTACCCCCACTTAACACTGGCTATGCAGGAATTCTAACAAGCATTAACTGAAAAACCGAGCCACAACATCCAGCTAGATAGTATTCAATGCAACACAAATAAATCAATTTAAATGCTGTATTATTTGAAAAAAGTGCAGATAAAAATTTACTTAAATTCACTAATACATCCATTTGATTGCATGTAGGCCTTAGCTGGCCAAAGCTCAGAGTTTAAGCAGAAAATAATCTAAAATGTATCACTTATATAAGGCAGAAACTGAATAGCAATGAAGTGAACTACCCCCACCTAACACTGGCTATGCAGGAATTCTAAAAAACATTAACTGAACAAACAGAGCCACAACTTCCAGCTAGATAGTATTCAATGCAACACAAACAAATCAATTTAAATGCTGTATTATTTGAAAAAGTGCAGATAAAGATTTACTTAAATTCACTTATACCTCAAGTTGATTGCATGTAGGTCTTAGCTGGCCAAAGCTCAGCATTTAAGCAGAAAATAATCCAAAATGTACCAGTTATATAAGGCAGAAACTGTATAACAATGAAGTGAACTACCCCCACTTAACACTTGCTATGCAGGAAGTCTAACAAGCATTAACTGAAAAAACAGAGCCAGAACTTCCAGCTAGATTATATTCAATGCAACACAAATAAATCAATTTAAATGTTGTATTACTTGAACAAAGTACAGATAAAGATTTACTTAAATTCACTTATACGTCCAGTTGATTGCCTGTAGGTCTTAGTTGGCCAAAGCTCAGAGTTTAAGCCGAAAATAATCCAAAATGTACCACTTATATAAGGCAGAAACTGAATAACAATCAAGTGAACTACCCCCACTTAACACTGGCTATGCAGGAATTCTAACAACTATTAACTGAAAATAACAGAGCCAAAACTTCCGGCTAGATTGTATTCAATGCAACACAAATAAATCAATTTAAATGCTGTATTATTTGAAAAAAGTGCAGATAAAGATTTACTTAAATTCACTTATATGTCCATTTGATTGCATGTAGGTCTTAGCTGGCCAAAGCTCAGAGTTTAAGCAGAAAATAATCTAAAATGTACCACTTGTAGAAGGCAGAAACTGAATAACAATGAAGTGAACTAACCCCACTTAACACTGGCTATGCATGACTTCTAACAAGCATTAACTGAAAAAAATAGAGTCACAACTTCCAACTAGATAGTATTCAATGCAACACAAATAAATAAATTTAAATGCTGTATTATTTGAAAAAAGTACAGATAAAGATTTACTTAAATTCATTTATACGTCCAGTTGATTGCATGTAGGTCTTAGCTGGCCAAAGCTCAGAGTTTAAGCAGAAAATAATCCAAAATGTACCACTTATAAAACGCAGAAACTGAATAACAAAGAAGTGAACTACCCCCACTTAACACTTACTATGCAGGAATTCTATCAAGCATTAAATGAAAAAACAGAGCCACAACTTCCAGCTAGATTGTATTCAATGCAACACAAATAAATCATTTTAAATGCTGTATTATTTGAGAAAAGTGCAGATAAAGATTTACTTAAATTCACTTATACGTCCAGTTTTTTTGCAAGTAGGTCTTAGCTGGCCAAAGCTCAGAGTTTAAGCAAAGAATAATCAAAATGTACCACTTATATAAGGCAGAAACCGAATAACAGTGCAGTAAACTACTCTCACTTAACACTGGCTATGCAGGAATTCTAACAAGCATTAACTGAAAAAACAGAGCCACAACTTCCAACTAGATTGTATTCACTGCAACACAAACAAATCAATTTAAATGCTGTATTATTTGAAAAAAGTGCAGATAAAGATTTACTTAAATTCACTTATACGTCAAGTTGATTGCATGTAGGTCTTAGCTGGTTAAAGCTCAGAGTTTAAGCAGAAAATAGTCCAAAATGTACCACTTTTATATGGCAGAAACTGAATAACAATGAAGTGAACAACTCCCACTTAACAGTTGCTATGCAGAAATTCTAACAAGCATTAACTGCAAAAACAGAGCCACAACTTTGAGCTAGATAGTATTCAATGCAACACAAATAAATCAATTTAAATGCTGTATTTCTTGGAAAAAGTGCAGATAAAGATTTACTTAAATTCACTTATACATCCAGCTGATTGCATGTAGGTCTTAGCTGGCCAAAGCTCGGAGTTTAAGCAGAAAATATTCCAAAATGTATCACTTATATAAGGCAGAAACTGAATAACAATGAAGTGAACTACCCCCACTTAACACTGACTATGCAGGAATTCTAAAAAGCATTAAATGAAAAAAACAGAGCCATAACTTCCAGCTAGATAGTATTCAGTGCAACACAAATAAATTAATTTAAATGCTGTATTATTTGAAAAAAGTGCAGATAAAGATTTACTTAAATTCACTTATACGTCAAGTTGATTGCATGTAGGTCTTAGCTGGTTAAAGCTCAGAGTTTAAGCAGAAAATAGTCCAAAATGTACCACTTTTATATGGCAGAAACTGAATAACAATGAAGTGAACAACTCCCACTTAACAGTTGCTATGCAGAAATTCTAACAAGCATTAACTGCAAAAACAGAGCCACAACTTCGAGCTAGATAGTATTCAATGCAACACAAATAAATCAATTTAAATGCTGTATTTCTTGGAAAAAGTGCAGATAAAGATTTACTTAAATTCACTTATACATCCAGCTGATTGCATGTAGGTCTTAGCTGGCCAAAGCTCGGAGTTTAAGCAGAAAATATTCCAAAATGTATCACTTATATAAGGCAGAAACTGAATAACAATGAAGTGAACTACCCCCACTTAACACTGACTATGCAGGAATTCTAAAAAGCATTAAATGAAAAAAACAGAGCCATAACTTCCAGCTAGATAGTATTCAGTGCAACACAAATAAATTAATTTAAATGCTGTGTTTTTTGAAAAAAGTGCAGATAAAGATTTACTTAAATTCACGTATACATCCAGTTGATTGCATGTAGGTCTTAGCTGGCCAAAGCTAAGAGTTTAAGCAGAAAATAATCGAAAATGTACCACTTAAATAAAGCATAAACAGAATAGCAATGAATGAACTTCCCCTACTTAACACTAGCTATGCAAGAATTCTAAAAAGCTTTAACTGAAAAAACAGAGCCACAACTTCCAGCTAGGTAGTATTCAATGCAACACAAATAAATCAATTTAAATGCTGTAATATTTGAAAAACATGCACTTATAGAAGGCAGAAACCAAATAAAAATGAAGTGAACTACCCCCACTTAACATCGGCTATGCAGGAATTCTAACAAGCATTAACTGAAAAAAGAGAGCCACAACTTCCAGATAGATCATATTCAATGCAAAACAAACAAATCAGTTTAAATGCTGTACTATTTGTAAAAGTGCAGATAAAGATTTACTTAAATTCATTTATTCATCCAGTTGATTGCATGCTGGTCATAGCTGGCCAAAATTCAGAGTTTAAGCAGAACATAATCCAAAATGTACCACTTATATAAGGCAGAAATTGAATAATAATGAAGTGAACTACCGTCACTTAACACTGGCTATGCTGGAATTCTAACAAGCATTAACTGAAAAAGAGAGCCACAACTTCCAGCTAGATAGTATTCAATGCAACCCAAATAAATCAATTTAAATGCTGTATTATTTGAAAAAAGTGCAGATAAAGATTTACTTAAATTCACTTATACATCCAGTTGATTGCATGAAGGTTTAGCTGGCCAAAGCACAGAGTTTAAGCAGAAAACAATCCAAAATGTATCACTTATCTAAGGCAGAAACTGAATAACAATGAAGTGAACTACCCCCACTTAACATTGGCTATGCAGTAATTCTAACAAGCATTAACTGAAAAAACAGAGCCATAACGTCCAGCTAGATAGTATTCAATGCAACACAAATAAATTAATTTAAATGCTGTGTTATTTGAAAAAAGTGCAGATAAAGATTTACTTAATTTCACGTATACGTCCCATTGATTGCATGTAGGTCTTAGCTGGTCAAAGCTCAGAGTTTAAGCAGAAAATAATCCAAAATGTGCCACTTATATAAGGCAGAAACTGAATAACAGTGAAGTGAACTACCCCCACTTAACCCTTGCTATGCAGGAATTCTAATAAGCATTAACTGAAAAAACAGAGCCACAACTTCCAGCTAGACAGTATTCAATGCAGCACATATAAATCAATTTAAATGCTGTATTATTTGAAAAAAGTGCAGATAAAGATTTACTTAAATTCACTTATACATCCATTTGATTGCATGTAGGTCTTAGCTGGCCAAAGCTCAGAGTTTAAGCAGAAAATAATCCAAAATGTTCCACTTATATAAGGCAGAAACCAAATAAAAATGAAGTGAACTACCCCCACTTAACACTGGCTATTCAGGAGTTCTTGCAAGCAATAACTGAAAAAACAGAGCCACAACTTCCAGCTAGATAGTATTCAATGCAAGAAAAATAAATCAATTTAAATGCTGCATTATTTGAAAAAAGTGCAGATAAAGATTTACTTAAATTCACTTATTCTTCCAGTTGATTATCTGTAGGTCTTAGCTGGCCAAAGCTGAGAGTTTAAGCTGGGTTCTTTTCTCACTCTGTGGAAACCTGGATAAGTACAGCCACACCCCATGATTTGAAGCATCCATCTGTACAACAAATTATCTGCTGTAATCTGGACTGCCTAACAGTCCTCCCAAAGCTCCTTTAAGCTTCGGGAATGCTTGCTCACATGTGGGGTCCACACTACCTTATCTGGCCTGTTTTTCCTTGTTAGGTCTGTGAGAGGAGCAGCTATGGTACTATAATTGGGGACAAACTTTCTGTTGTACCCCGCTGACCCTAAGAATGCCCTCACCTGCTTTTCGGTAACATGCCTGAATGGCTTTCACTTTGGCAGGTTCTGGCCTGATCTTACCATTCCCCACTCTATGTCCCTGGTAGGAGACTATGCAATATCCACCTAACATTCGCTGAGCTTAATGGTCAACCCTGCCCTCTGTAGTCTTCCCAGTACCTCCCTGACATGCTGAAGGTGCTGTTGCCAGGAATGGCTGTAGATGGCAATATCATCTAGGTAAGCAAGGGCAAAATCTCCTGCACCTGCTAGAATATGATCTACCAGCCTCTGGAAAGTCACTGGGGCATTTTTCATCCCAAAGGGCATCTTCGTGAACTCATACAAGCCAAATGGAGTCACAAAGGCTGACCTCTCTCTTGCACTGGAAGTCAAGGGCACCTTCCAGTAACCCTTGGTTACATCAATGGTTGTAAGATACTTAGCCCCACCCAGCTGCTCTAGGGATTCATCTATCCTAGGCATGGTGTAAGAATCTGTCTCTGACTATTTAATTTCCTGTAGTCCACACAGAACCTGGTGCTGTCATCCATCTTTGGTACCAGCACCATTGGGGAGGCCCAGGGAATGCTGGACTCCTGAATTAACCCTAGTTCCAACACTTCCTCTATCTACTCCCTCAGAGTGTATTTAAATCTCTGAGGCACCCTTTAAGGTGCCTGCTTAATAAGCCTTTGGAGTCCTGCATCCACATGGTGCGGCACCAGGTGGGTGCACCCTGGCTTTCCAATGAACATGCCCGCAAACTCCTGTAACACTGCTAGGATTTCTCAAACCTGGGTAGAGGATAGCTGCTAGGACATTGCTACCCATTTCACTGATGTGTCAGTCCAAGCCTCACTGAGGAGATCAGTCACCAGATCCCCTGAGACTCCTCCTGCCATCCACTGTAAATACTCAGCACTAGTGCCTCTCTATCACAGTAAGGTTTCATCATGTTAACATGGTACATTTTTTGCCCCTGCCTCCTGTCTAGCAGTACTACCATGTAGTTAACATCACTGACCTTCCTTACCACCTTGTAGGGTCCCTCCCAAGCTGCCTGCAGCTTGTTGTGTCTGACAGGAATGAGAACTATTACCTGCTGCCCTACAGCATACTCTCTAGCTTGAGCATTCCTGTCATACTAGACCTTTTTCTGCTGTTGGACTTCTACCAGGTTTTCCTGGTCCAAGCCAAGTTCCCTGAGCATTGTCCTGAGGTTTAGGACATATGCCACAACAGACTCCTTGTGAGAGTCTCACTCACCCTCCCACTCATCTCAAATCAAATCTAGAGTTCCCCTCACCCTATGCCCATACAACAACTCAAAGGGTGAAAAGCATGTGGATTCCTGGGGCACCTCTTTGTAAGCAAACAACAGATGAGGCAAATATTTGTCCCACTCCCTCTTAATCTGGTCTGCATATGCCTGCAGCATGGACTTGAGTGTAGAGTTTAACGTCTCAACCAGACCATTAGTCTGGGAATGGTAGAGGGTGATCTTTAGGTGCTTCACCCCACAGTGCTTCCACAGACAAGCCAGCAGGTCTGATGTGAAATTGGTACCTCTGTCAGTCAGTATTTCTTTTGGGAAACCTACCCTGCTAAAAATCTCTAACAAAGCATTTGCCACCTTTTCTGTCTCAATGGAGGACAGAACCACCACTTCAGGGTATCTGGTAAGATAATCTACTACCACTAGGATATACTTTTTCCCTATGGAACCTGGGGTACTCAGAAATGGCTCCTCGTTCACAGGCAAAGGCATGAAAGGAGCTCTCACCTTGTCTCCTGCCTTGCCTACCTTTTGGTACTGCTAATAGGTCTTGCAGTGCCCTGTTACATTTCTGGGAATCCCAGGCCAATAAACGTCCTGCATAATACACCTCTTTGTACATTTTATGCCCATATGACCTGCAAAGGGAATATCATGGGCTATGGTTAGAAGTGCTGGATTGGTAGGCTCTGGGCACTACCAACTGTTGTATTCCCTCAGCCTCTAGCCCTCCCTCAAGGTTCCACTCTCTATACAGTAACCCTTTGTACCAGTATACAGAATCCCCCTTCCCATGAGAACTAGGTGCCTCACTAGCTACCTCCCTCAGGCTTTCTAATGTAGGGCCTGAAAGCTGAGCCTGTATCAACTGTCTCTTGTAACCCTTCCCAGCTTCCCTTCCACAAGAAGACTGGTATTGTCTGACATCAGCCTGGGTACTATTACTCACCTCTGCCCTTGCAGTTACTCTGTCCAAGGGAACACCAGTACCCACAAGCAGCCATGGCTCACGTTCAGGCTCCAAGCCTGACTGCATGTAACTGCATTCATGCAGGGTACTGCATTCTCAAAATCATTCCCTATCAGGACATCTTCAGGCATATCCTCAAACACACCTACTTGCTTGCTTCCTTTTCCACCCTCCCAGTCAAGGTGAACCCTAGCCAAAGGTATTTGGAATGGGGTCCCTCCTAAAGCTCTGAGTGGAGTAGATTGCCCAAGCAAGTCGTGCTCCTCTTTAACCATTGCAGGCCTCACAATGGTTAGGTCAGAGGATGTGTCCCTCTTAGCAGTGGCCTCTTTCCCATCCACTAAGTTAGGATATAACCTCTTGTGGTTGTTTGATACCCTTGTTGTCTCGAGACAACTTACTGCTGGCATTTTGTCGTTCCCACTTACTGGCTCTCCCACCTTTTGTTCTTCACCTTGCCTCCATGGACATCTATATGCTACATGGCCCCACTGGTTGCATTTAAAACATTTAACCCTTGATCCTGGATGTGTACCTGGACTAGTGGCTTAGCCTGCTATGGCAGACTCTGTTGGGGCAGTCTGGGCTGCCTACTATAGGTTCCCTTAGATCCATAAGCAGCACTGGGTGTCCCTTTCCTGTTTAGTGATGTCCTGCTTGCTAGGTATAGCCCCCCTTCTTCCCCAACTCATCTGCAGTACTGCATTGTCTATCAGCTAACCAGATTCTCATGTCCTCAGGCAAAGTGCTAAGGGGTGTTTCCTTCACCAAAAGGTCTGCCAGCCCTTCAGAAGTGGTGACCTGACATCCACTCACTCACCTATGAAAATAAGTACTTAGTTCAGCAATATAGTCACACACACACACTTTAATCTGCCTTGTGTCTATGCTCATGAAACGTTTTCTTATAAGCTTCAGGCATTAACTTAAAGCATTCTAAAAGACATTTTTTTACAATATTATAATTTAAGCAATCAGTATTAGAAAATTTACAAACAACAGTTGCAGCTTTACCATGGACTAGGGGGTCAAGAACCATACCCTGAGCCCTTGGTCAACATTATACTGTTTACACACCCTTTCAAACATACGAATAAAATTACAACAATTATCCCCCTCTGTAAATTGTGGAAGAAATTTACTGACCTTTGTTGCTTCTGGGGTTCAGTTACTCCCTTTCCCATTACCTCCATGACTCTGGTGAAGACTCAGCATTTTCTTTTCATGTTGCCTCTGCCTCTCCTTCTCCTCGGCCTCTACAGATCATAGTTTCTCATTTTTTGCAGCCTCTAGAGTCTCAGTTTTTCATTTTCCTCAGCCTCAAGACATCTCAGTATCACTGCTGCTTCTCTTTCCAAATGCTTGCCTCCAGCTTAAGTCACTTTAGCTCCAGAGAAATTTTTAAGTCCTCTGTGGAAAGTTGAGCTGGCCATTTTCTGAAAGTTGTACATCTCCAAGGCCAGCCTGGTTGCCCTCCTGATTGCTGGTTTGCAATGCAGCTGCACCCAATGCTACAGTAATTTCTGCCTTAGTCAGGTTGGCATGCACCAGTCATTTAGCCTGGTACATCTCAGCCAACTGTCTCTTTGTCAGCTTGTCAAACTCCTCTGCTGACATGCTTGCCTGCACTCCCTGACTAATGAAGCTAACAAAAAAATCAAAAAATTGTGATATGAACTCTGAATGTTCACTGAGTGGCTGATTGAGAGTACACACACCTTCAGTGACCACTGTACACAGGCTACAGGAATTCAATATCCACACCACTACAAGCCAATTAATATGTGATGTGCGTATCCCACCACTGCCAACCAATTAATATGTGATGCGGATATCCCACTGCTGTCCACCAATTAATCTTAAATTAATATCAAATATTACTGCTGAGTTTGCTTGACTTTAGTTCTCAAGCTAACCCCCCCCCCCCATTGCAGCATTTGACATCTCCTTGTGAAAAATACATATCTCTCAAATGTTTGTAGATCTTAGAAGTCATAAAACAATAAAACACTTTTACATGTTAAACCTAGTAATTACTTCTCTTCCAAGACAATACAAAAAACTTCTAGCTCTAGACATTGTGTCGGCTAGAATGAAACTGAGAGATAACGTTTATAGCACAATCACAAAACAATTTAATTTCAACTTATTTTCTTGAAGTTTTGAAGTTAACTCTGTATGTTCTAGTATCTACTGTAAAAATATATACAGTCACACAATTACAATAGTTTCTATACGTTTCTGTTCTAAGCCAGCAGGGTATGCTGTGGTTACATTTTTGAAGCTCAGTACTGTACAAACCCTGTTCAACACATACGTCTGCATAAGCAGTTTAATATACACATAACATATAGTTTTCTTACATTTGTAAGACAAGCATTTGAATCTTGTTGATATTTACAAATGACATATGATTATTTACAAACATCTAGATAGCTGGGCTGGCAGTGTGATAGACCCCTGCAGTGGTGTGTGCATGTATGCACACACGCATGACATTCCATCAAAATTAAACATTTCCCCCAAAAAGACATAAAGTAGTTTGTTCAAGTATGCACAAGCACCAAAATGAAAATTTTCCCCATGGACCCCGTCACTGTTTTGTCCAATGTATGCAGAAGCACCAAAATGAAACAGTTCCCCTAACAACCCTCTCAGTAGTCTATCCATGTATGCACAAGCAAAAATGACATCAAAATGAATCACTTCCCACAAGGTTCCTTTAAGTAGATTATCCATCTATGCTCAACCACCAAAATGAAACATTTCTCCTAACGACACCATCAGTAGTCTGCCCATGTACACACAATCACCAAATGACATCAAAATGAATAATTTCCCCCAAAGTACACTTAATTAGTTTTCCATGTAGCATAACCATAAAAATAAATCATTTTCCAAATTGACTTCTTCAGTGGTCTGTTCATGTATGCTAGTAAGCACAAAACTACATCAAAAAGAAGAATTTTTCCAATGATTCCCTCACATAATTTGTCCATGTATGCACAAGCACAAAAATTAAACAATTTCTCCAACGACCCCCATTTCTCTATGTATGCACTAGCACTAAAATGAAAATGCAGAGTCAGCAAGTCCTGAAATGCAATTGCCTTAGACCCAGGACCCCCACCAATTGCTTTCCCACCCAGTTAACAAACAAAAAATAGATAAGTAAATTGCAGAGGCTGCAACTGTCTGCAAGAAGACAGTAATAATATATTTAACATACCACCAGCACCACAGCATAGACAGTAAAATTATATTTAACATACCACCAGCACCACAGCATAGACAGTAATAATATATTTAACATACCACCAGCACCACAGCAAAGACAGTAATACTTTATTTAACATACCACCAGCACCACAGCAAAGACAGTAATACTATATTTAACATACCACCAGCACCACAGCATAGACAGTAATAATATATTTAACATACCACCAGCACCACAGCATAGACAGTAATAATATATTTAACATACCACCAGCACCACAGCATAGACAGTAATAATATATTTAACATACCACCAGCACCACAGCATAGACAGTAATAATATATTTAACATACCACCAGCACCACAGCATTGACAGTAATAATATATTTAACATACCACCAGCACCACAGCATAGACACTAATATTATATTTAACATACCACCAGCACCACAGCATAGACAGTAATAATATATTTAACATACCACCAGCACCACAGCATAGACACTCATAATATATTTAACATACCACCTGCACTAAAGCATAGACAGTAATAATATATTTAACATACCACCAGCACCACAGCATAGACAGTAATAATATATTTAATATACCACCAGCACCACAGCATAGACAGTAATAATATATTTAACATACCACCAGCACCACAGCATAGACAGTAATAATATATTTAACATACCACCAGCACCACAGCATAGACATTAATAATATATTTAACATACCACCAGCACCACAGCATAGACAGTAATAACATATTTAACATACCACCAGCACCACAGCATAGACAGTAATAATATATTTAACATACCACCAGCACCACAGCATAGACAGTAATAATATATTTAACATACCACCAGCACCACAGCATAGACAGTAATAATATATTTAACATACCACCAGCACCACAGCATAGACAGCAATAATATATTTAACATACCACCAGCACCACAGCACAGACAGTAATAATATATTTAACATACCACCAGCACCACAGCATAGACAGTAATAATATATTTAACATACCACCAGCACCACAGCATAGACAGTAATAATATATTTAACATACCACCAGCACCACAGCATAGACAGTAATAATATATTTAACATACCACCAGCACCACAGCATAGACAGTAATAATATATTTAACATACCACCAGCACCACAGCATAGACAGTAATAATATATTTAACATACCACCAGCACCACAGCATAGACAGTAATAATATAATTAACATACCACCAGCACCACAGCATAGACAGTAATAATATATTTAACATACCACCAGCACCACAGCATAGACAGTAATTATATATTTAACATACCACCAGCACCACAGCATAGACAGTAATAATATATTTAACATACCACCAGCACCACAGCATAGACAGTAATAATATATTTAACATACCACCAGCACCACAGCATATACAGTAATAATATATTTAACATACCACCAGCACCACAGCATAGACAGTAATAATATATTTAACATACCACCAGCACCACAGCATAGACAGTAATAATATATTTAACATACCACCAGCACCACAGCATAGACAGTAATAATATATTTAACATACCACCAGCACCACAGCATAGACAGTAATAATATATTTAACATACCACCAGCACCACAGCATAGACAGTAATAATATATTTAACATACCACCAGCACCACAGCATAGACAGTAATAATATATTTAAAATACCACTAGTGCCACAGCATAGACACTAACATACACTAGCATCACAGCATAGACACAAATAGTATATTTAACATACCACCAGCACCACAGCATAGACACTAATAATATATTTAACATACCACCAGCACCACAGCATAGACACTAATAATATATTTAACATACCACCAGCACCACAGCATAGACAGTAATAATATATTTAACATACCACCAGCACCACAGCATAGACAGTAATAATATATTTAACATACCACCAGCACCACAGCATAGACAGTAATAATATATTTAACATACCACCAGCACCACAGCATAGACAGTAATAATATATTTAACATACCACCAGCACCACAGCATAGACAGTAATAATATATTTAACATACCACCAGCACCACAGCATAGACAGTAATAATATATTTAACATACCACCAGCACCACAAAATAGCCAGCAATAACATATTTAACATACCACCAGCACCACAGCATAGACAGTAATAATATATTTAACATACCACCAGCACCACAGCATAGACAGTAATAATATATTTAACATACCACCAGCACCACAGCATAGACAGTAATAATATATTTAACATACCACCAGCACCACAGCATAGACAGCAATAATATATTTAACATACCACCAGCACCACAGCATAGACAGTAATAATATATTTAACATACCACCAGCACCACAGCATAGACAGTAAAAATATATTTAACATACCACCAGCACCACAGCATAGACAGTAATAATATATTTAACATACCACCAGCACCACAGCATAGACAGTAATAATATATTTAACATACCACCAGCACCACAGCATAGACAGTAATAATATATTTAACATACCACCATCACCACAGCATAGACAGTAATAATATATTTAACATACCGCCAGCACCACAGCATAGACAGTAATAATATATTTAACATACCACCAGCACCACAGCATAGACAGTAATAATATATTTAACATACCACCCGCACCACAGCATAGGCAGTAATAATATATTTAACATACCACCAGCACCACAGCATAGACAGTAATAATATATTTAACATACCACCAGCACCACAGCATAGACAGTAATAATATATTTAACATACCACCAGCACCACAGCATAGACAGTAATAATATATTTAACATACCACCAGCACCACAGCATAGACAGTAATAATATATTTAACTTACCACCAGCACCACAGGATAGACAACAATAATATATTTAACATACCACCAGCACCACAGCATAGACAGTAATAATATATTTAACATACCACCAGCACCACAGCATAGACAGTAATAATATATGTAACATACCACCAGCACCACAGCATAGACAGTAGTAACATATTTAACATACCACCAGTACCACAGCATAGACAGTAATAATATATTTAACATACCACAAGCACCACAGCATAGACAGTAATAATATATTTAACATACCACCAGCACCACAGCATAGACAGTAATAATATATTTAACATACCACCAGCACCACAGCATAGACAGTAATAATATATTTAACATACCACCAGCACCACAGCATAGACAGTAATAATATATTTAACATACCACCAGCACCACAGCATAGACAGTAATAATATATTTAACATACCACCAGCACCACAGCATAGACACTAATAATATATTTAACATACCACCAGCACCACAGCATAGACACTAATAATATATTTAACATACCACCAGCACCACAGCATAGACAGTAATAATATATTTAACATACCACCAGCACCACAGCATAGACAGTAATAATATATTTAACATACCACCAGCACCACAGCATAGACAGTAATAATATATTTAACATACCACCAGCACCACAGCATAGACAGTAATAATATATTTAACATACCACCAGCACCACAGCATAGACAGTAATAATATATTTAACATACCACCAGCACCACAGCATAGACAGCAATAATATATTTAACATACCACCTGCATCACAGCATAGACAATAATAATATATTTAACATACCACCAGCACCACAGCATAGACAGTAATAATATATTTAACATACCACCAGCACCACAGCATAGACAGTAATAATATATTTAACATACCACCAGCACCACAGTAAAGACAGTAATAATATATTTAACATACCACCAGCACCACAGCAAAGACAGTAATACTTTATTTAACATACCACCAGCACCACAGCATAGACAGTAATAATATATTTAACATACCACCAGCACCACAGCATAGACAGTAATAATATATTTAACATACCACCAGCACCACAGCATAGACAGTAATAATATATTTAACATACCACCAGCACCACAGCAAAGACAGTAATACTTTATTTAACATACCACCAGCACCACAGCATAGACAGTAGTAATATATTTAACATACCACCAGCACCAAAGCATAGACAGTAATAATATAGTTAACTTACCACCAGCACCACAGCATAGACAGTAGTAATATATTTAACATACCACAAGCACCACAGCATGGACAGTGATAATATATTAAACATACCACCAGCACCACAGCATCAACAGTAATAATATATTTAACATACCTCCAGCACCACAGCATAGACAGTAATAATATATTTAACATACCACCAGCACCACAGCATAGACAGTAATAATATATTTAACATACCACAAGCACCACAGCATAGACAGTAATAATATATTTAACATACCACCAGCACCACAGCATAGACAGTAATAATATATTTAACATACCACCAGCACCACAGCATAGACAGTAATTATATATTTAACGTACCACCAGCACCAAAGCATAGACAGTAATTTTATATTTAACGTACCACCAGCACCAAGCATAGACAGTAATAATATATTTAACATACCACCAGCACCACAGCATAGACAGTAATAATATATTTAACATACCACCAGCACCACAGCATAGACAGTAATAATATATTTAACATACCACCAGCACCACAGCATAGACAGTAATAATATATTTAGCATACCACCAGCACCACAGCATAGACAGTAATAATATATTTAACATACCACCAGCACCACAGCATAGACAGTAATAATATATTTAACATACCACCAGCACCACAGCATAGACAGTAGTAATATATTTGACATACCACCAGCACCACAGCATAGACAGTAAAAATATATTTAACATACCACCAGCACCACAGCATAGACAGTAATAATATATTTAACATACCACCAGCACCACAGCATAGACAGTAAAAATATATTTAACATACCACCAGCACCACAGCATAGACAGTAATAATATATTTAACATACCACCAGCAAAACAGCAATGAATATAATGATATATTCAACATACCACCAGCACCACAGCATAGACAGTCATTATATATTTAAAATACCACCAGCAACACAACATAGACAGTAATAATATATTTAACCTACCGCCAGCACCACAGCATAGACAGTGATATTATATTTAACATAACACCAGCATCACAGCATAGACAGTAATAATATATTTAACATACCACCAGCACAACAGCATGGACAATAATAATATATTTAACATACCACCAGCACCACAGCATAGACAGTAATAATATATTTAACATACCACCAGCACCACAGCATAGACAGTAATAATATATTTAACATACCACCAGCACCACAGCATAGACAGTAATAATATATTTAACATACCACCAGCACCACAGCATAGACAGTAATAATATATTTAACATACCACCAGCACCACAGCATAGACAGTAATAATATATTTAACATACCACCAGCACCACAGCAAAGACAGTAATAATTTATTTAACATACCACCAGCACCACAGCATAGACAGTAATAATATATTTAACATACCACCAGCACCACAGCATAGACAGTAATAATATATTTAACATACCACCAGCACCACAGCATAGACAGTAATAATATATTTAACATACCACCAGCACCACAGCATAGACAGTAATAATATATTTAACATACCACCAGCACCACAGCAAAGACAGTAATACTTTATTTAACATACCACCAGCACCACAGCATAGACAGTAATAATATATTTAACATACCACTAGCACCACAGCATAGACAGTAATAATATATTTAATGTACCACCAGCACCACAGCATAGACAGTAATAATATATTTAACGTACCACCAGCACCACAGCATAGACAGTAATAATATATTTAACATACCACCAGCACCACAGCATAGACAGTAATAATATATTTAACATACCACCAGCACCACAGCATAGACAGTAATAATATATTTAACATACCACCAGCACCACAGCATAGACAGTAATAATATATTTAACTTACCACCAGCATCACAGCATAGACAGTAATAATCTATTTAGCATATCACCAGCACAACAGCATAGACAGTAATAATATATTTAACATACCACCAGCACCACAGCACAGACAGTAATAATATATTTAACATACCACCAGCACAACAGCATGGACAATAATAATATATTTAACATACCACCAGCACCACAGCATAGACAGTAATAATATATTTAACATACCACCAGCACCACAGCATAGACAGTAATAATATATTTAACATACCACCAGCACTACAGCATAGACAGTAATAATATATTTAACATACCACCAGCACCACAGCATAGACAGTAATAATATATTTAACATACCACCAGCACCACAGCATAGACAGTAATAATATATTTAACATACCACCAGCACCACATCCTAGACAGTAATAATATATTTAACATACCACCAGCACCACAGCATAGACAGTAATAATATATTTAACCTACCACCAGCACCACAGCATAGACAGTAATAATATATTTAACATACCACCAGCACCACAGCATAGACAGTAATAATATATTTAACATGCCATCAGCACCACAGCATAGACATTAATAATATATTTAACATACCACCAGCACCACCGCATAGACAGTAATAATATATTTAACATACCACCATAGACAGTAATCATATATTTAAAATACCACCAGAACCACAACATAGACAGTAATAATATATTTAACATACCACCAGCACCACAGCATAGACATTAATAATATATTTAACATACCACAAGCACCACAGCATAGACAGTAATAATATATTTAACATACCACCAGCACCACAGCATAGACAGTAATAATATATTTAACATACCACCAGCACCACAGCATAGACAGTAATAATATATTTAACATACCACCAGCACCACAGTAAAGACAGTAATAATATATTTAACATTCCACCAGCACCACAGCAAAGACAGTAATACTTTATTTAACATACCACCAGCACCACAGCATAGACAGTAATAATATATTTAACATACCACCAGCACCACAGCATAGACAGTAATAATATATTTAACATACCACCAGCACCACAGCATAGACAGTAATAATATATTTAACATACCACCAGCACCACAGCATAGACAGTAATAATATATTTAACATACCACCAGCACCACAGCATAGACAGTAATAATATATTTAACATACCACCAGCACCACAGCATAGACAGTAATAATATATTTAACATACCACCAGCACCACAGCATAGACAGTAATAATATATTTAACATACCACCAGCACCACAGCATAGACAGTAATTATATATTTAAAGTACCACCAGCACCACAGCATAGACAGTAATTATATATTTAAAGTACCACCAGGACCACACCATAGACAGTAATAATATATTTATCGTACCACCAGCAGCACAGCATAGACAGTAATAATATATTTAACATACCACCAGCACCACAGCATAGATACTAATAATATATTTAACATACCACCAGCACCACAGCATAGACAGCAATAATATATTTAACATACCACCAGCACCACAGCATAGACATTAATAATATATTTAATATACCACCAGCACCAGAGCATAGACACGAAATAATATATTTAACATACCACAAGCAGAAAGCATAGACAGTAATAATATATTTAACATACCACCAGCACCACAGCATAGACACTAATAATATATTTAACATACCACCAGCACCACAGCATAGACAGTAATAATATATTTAACATACCACGAGCACCACAGCATAGACAGTAATAATATATTTCGCATACCACGTGCACCACAGCATATACAGTAATAATATATTTAACATACGACCAGCACCACAGCATAGACAGTCATAATATATTTAACATACCACCAGCACCACAGTATAGACAGCAATAATATATTTAACATACCACCAGCACAAAAGCATACACAGTAATAATATATTTAACTTACCACCAGCACCACAGCATAGACAGTAATAATATATTTAACATACCACCAGCACCACAGCATAGACAGTAATAATATATTTAACATACCACCAGCACCACAGCATAGACAGTAATAATATATTTAACATACCACCAGCACCACAGCATCGAAAGTAATAATATATTTAACATACCCCAAGCACCACAGCATAGACAGTAATAATATATTTAACTCACCACCAGCACCACAGCATAGGCACTAATAATATATTCAACATACCACTAGCACCACAGCATAGACAGTAATAATATATTTAATATACCATCAGCACCACAGCATAGACACTAATAATATATTTAACATACCACCTGCACCACAGCATCGACAGTAATAATATATTTAACATACCTCCAGCACCACAGCATAGGCAGTAATAATAAATTTAACATACCACCAGCACCACAGCATAGACAGCAATAATGTATTTAACATAACACCAGCACCAAAGCATAGACAGTAATAATATATTTAGCTTACCACCAGCATCACAGCATAGACAGTAATAATATATTTAGCATACCACCAGCACCACAGCATAGACAGTAATAATATATTTAACATACCACCAGCACCACAGCATAGACAGTAATAATATATTTAACATACCACCAGCACCACAGCATAGACAGTAATAATATATTTAACATACCACCAGCACCACAGCAAGACAGTAATAATATATTTAACATACCACCAGCACCACAGCATAGACAGGAATAATATATTTAACATACCACCAGCACCACAGCATAGACAGTAATAATATATTTAACATACAACCAGCACCACAACATATACAGTAATAATATATTTAACATACCACCAGCACCACAGCAAGACAGTAATAATATATTTAACATACACCAGCACCACAGCATAGACACCAATAATATATTTAACATACCACCAGCACCACAGCATAGACAGTAATAATATATTTAACATACCACCATCACCACAGCATAAACAGTAATAATATAGTTAACATACCACCAGCACCACATCATAGATAGTAATAATATACTTAACATACCACCAGCACCACAGCATTGACAGTAATAATATATTTAACATACCACCAGCACCACAGCATAGACACTAATAATATATTTAACATACCACCAGCACCACAGCATAGACAGTAATAATATATTTAACATACCACCAGCACCACAGCATAGACAGTAATTATATATTTAACATACCACCAGCACCACAGCATAGACAGTAATAATATATTTAACATACCACCAGCACCACAGCATAGACAGTAATAGTATCTTTTACATATCACCTGCACCATAGCATAGACAGTAATAATATATTTAACATACCACCAGCACCACAGCATCGACAGTAATAATATATTTAACATACCACCAGCACCACAGCATAGAAAGCAATAATATATTTAACATACCACCAGCACCACGGCATAGACAGTAATAATATATTTAACATACCACCAGCACCACAGCATAGACAGTAATAATATATTTAACATACCACCAGCACCACAGCATAGACAGTAATAATATATTTAACATACCACCAGCACCACAGCATAGACAGTAATAATATATTTAACGTACCACCAGCACCACAGGATAGACAACAATAATATATTTAACATACCACCAGCACCACAGCATAGACAGTAATAATATATTTAACATACCACCAGCACCACAGCATAGACAGTAATAATATATTTAACATACCACCAGCACCACAGCATAGACAGTAATAATATATTTAACATACCACCAGCACCACAGCATAGACAGTAATAATATATTTAACATACCACCAGCACCACAGCATAGACAGTAATAATATATTTAACATACCACCAGCACCACAGCATAGACAGTAATAATATATTTAACATACCACCAGCACCACAGCATAGACAGTAATAATATATTTAACATACCACCAGCACCACAGCATAGACAGTAATAATATATTTAACATACCACCAGCACCACAGCATAGACAGTAATAATATATTTAACATACCACGAGCACCACAGCATAGACAGTAATAATATATTTAACATACCACCAGCACCACAGCATAGACAGCAATAATATATTTAACATACCACCAGCACCACGGCATAGACAGTAATAATATATTTAACATACCACCAGCACCACAGCATAGACAGTAATAATATATTTAACATACCACCAGCACCACAGCATAGACAGTAATAATATATTTAACATACCACCAGCACCACAGCATAGACAGTAATAATATATTTAACATACCACCAGCACCACAGCATAGACAGTAATAATATATTTAACATACCACCAGCACCACAGCAAAGACAGTAATAATATATTTAACATACCACCAGCACCACAGCATAGACAGTAAGAATATATTTAACATATCACCAGCACCACAGCAAAGACAGTAATAATATATTTAACATACCACCAGCACCACAGCATAGACAGTAATAATATATTTAACATACCACCAGCACCACAGCATAGACAGTAATAATATATTTAACATACCACCAGCACCACAGCATAGACAGTAATAATATATTTAACATACCACCTGCACTACAGCATAGACAGTAATAATATATTTAACATACCACCTGCACCACAACATATACAGTAATAATATATTTAACATACCACCAGCACCACAGCATAGACAGTAATAATATATTTAACATACCACCAGCACCACAGCATGGACAGTAGTAATATATTTAACATGCCACCAGCACCACAGCATAGACACTAATAATTTATTTAACATACCACCAGCACCACAGCATAGACAATAATAATATATTTAACACACCACCAGCAGCAGAGCATAGACAATAACAATGTATTTAAGATACCACCAGCTCCACAGCATAGGCAATAATAATATATTTAACATACAACCAGCACCACAACATATACAGTAATAATATATTTAACATACCACCAGCACCACAGCACAGACAGTAATAATATATTTAACATACACCAGCACCACAGCATAGACAGCAATAATATATTTAACATACCACCAGCACCACAGCATAGACAGTAATAATATATTTAACATACCACCAGCACCACAGCATAGACAGTAATAATATATTTAACATACCACCAGCACCACAGCATAGACAGTAATAATATATTTAACATACCACCAGCACCACAGCATAGACAGTAATAATATATTTAACATACCACCAGCACCACAGCATAGACAGTAAAATATATTTAGCGTACAACCAGCACCACAGCATAGACAGTAATAATATATTTAACATACCACTAGCACCACAGCATAGACAGTAATAATATATTTAAAAAAACACCAGCACCACAGCATAGACAGTAATAATATATTTAACATACCACCAGCACCACAGCATAGACAGTAATAATATATTTAACATACACCAGCCCCACAGCATAGACAGTAATAATATATTTAACATACCACCAGCACCACAGCATAGACAGTAATAATATATTTAATGTACCACCAGCACCACAGCATAGACAGTAATTATATATTTAACATACCACCAGCACCACAGCATAGACAGTAATAATATATTTAACATACCACCAGCACCACAGCATAGACAGTAGTAATATATTTAACATACCACCAGCACCACAGCATAGACAGTAATAATATATTTAACATACCACAAGCATCACAGCATAGAGAGTAATAATATATTAAACATACCACCAGCACCACAGCATAGACAGTAATAATATATTTAACATACCACCAGCACCACGGCATAGACAGTAATAATATATTTAACATACCACCAGCACCATGGCATAGACAGTAACAATATATTTAACATTCCACCAGCACCACAGCATAGACATTAATAATATATTTAACATAACACCAGCACCACAGCATCGACAGTAATAATATATTTAACATACCACCAGCACCACAGCATAGACAGTAATAATATATTTAACATACCACCAGCACCACAGCATAGACAGTAATAATATATTTAACATACCACCAGCACCACAGCATAGACAGTAATACTATATTTAACATACCACCAGAACCACAGAATAGACAGTAATAATATATTTAACATGCCACCAGCACCACAGCATAGACAGTAATAATATATTTAACATACTGCCAGCACCACAGCATAGGCAGTAATAATATATTTAACATACCACCAGCACCACAGCATAGACAGATATAATATATTTAACATACGACCAGCACCACGGCATACACAGTAATAATATATTTAACATACCACCAGCACCACAGCATAGCCAGTAATATTATATTTAACATACCACCAGCACCACAGCATAGACATTAATAATATAATTAGCATACCACCAGCACCACAGCATAGACAGCAATAATATATTTAACATACCACCAGCACCACAGCATAGACACTAATAATATATTTAACATACCACCAGCACCACAGCATAGACAGTAATAATATATTTAACATACCACCAGCACCACAGCATAGACAGTAATAATATATTTAACATACCACCAGCACCACAGCATAGACAGTAATAATATATTTAACATACCACCAGCACCACAGCATAGACAGTAATAATATATTTAACATACCACCAGCACCACAGCATAGACAGTAATAATATATTTAACATACCACCAGCACCACAGCATCAACAGTAATAATATATTTAACATACCACCAGCACCACAGCATAGACAGCAATAATATATTTAACATACCACCAGCACCACAAGATAGACAGCAATAATATATTTAACATACCACCAGCACCACACCATAGACAGCAATAATATATTTAACATACCACCAGTACCACAGCATAGACAGTAATAATATATTTAACATACACAAGCACCACAGCATAGACAGTAGTAACATATTTAACATACCACCAGCACCACAGCATAGACAGTAATAATATATTTAACATACCACAAGCATCACAGCATAGAGAGTAATAATATATTTAACATACCACCAGAACCACAGCATAGACAGTAATAATATATTTAACATATCACCAGCACCACAGCATAGACAGTAATAATATATTTAACATACCACCAGCACCACAGCATAGACAGTAATAATATATTTAACATACCACCAGCACCACAGCATAGACAGTAATAATATATTTAACATACCACCAGCACCACAGCATAGACAGTAATAATATATTTAAAATACCACCAGCACCACAGCATAGACAGTAAAAATATATTTAACGTACCACCAGCACCACAGCATAGACAATAATAATATATTTAATGTACCACCAGCACCACAGCATAGACAGTAATTATATATTTAACATACCACCAGCACCACAGCATAGACAGTAATAATATATTTAACATACCACCAGCACCACAGCATAGACAGCAATAATATATTTAACATACCACCAGCACCACAGCATAGACAGCATTAATATGTTTAACATACCACCTGCACCACAGCATAGACAGCAATAATTTTTAACATACAACCAGCACCACAGCATAGGCAGCAAAAATGATCTAACATACCACCAGCACCACAGCATCGACAGTAATAATATATTTAACATACCACCAGCACCACAGCATAGACAGTAATAATATGTTTAACATACCACCAGCACCACAGCATAGACAGTAATAATATATTTAACATACCACCAGCACCACAGCATAGACAGTAATAATATATTTAACATACCACCAGCACCACAGCATAGACAGTAAAATATATTTAGCGTACAACCAGCACCACAGCATAGACAGTAATAATATATTTAACATACCACCAGCACCACAGCATAGACAGTAATAATATATTTAACATACCACCAGCACCACAGCATAGACAGTAATAATATATTTAAAATACCACCAGCACCACAGCATAGACAGTAATAATATATTTAACATACCACCAGCACCACAGCATAGACAGTAATAATATATTTAACATACCACCAGCACCACAGCATAGACAGTAATAATATATTTAACATACCACCAGCACCACAGCATTGACAGTAATAATATATTTAACATACCACCAGCACCACAGCATAGACAGTAATAATATATTTAACATACCACCAGCACCACAGCATAGACAGTAATATATTTAACATACCACCAGCACCACAGCATAGACAGTAATAATATATTTAACATACCACCAGCACCACAGCATAGACAGTAATAATATATTTAACATACCACCAGCACCACAGCATAGACATTAATAATATATTAAACATACCACCAGCACCACATCATAGACAGTAATAATATATTTAACATACCACCAGCACCACAGCATAGACAGTAATAATATATTTAACATACCACCAGCACCCCAGCATAGACAGTAATAATATATTTAACTTACCACCAGCACCACAGCATAGACAGCAATAATATATTTAACATACCACCAGCACCACAGCATAGACAGTAATACTATAGTTAACATACACCAGCACCACAGCATAGACAGTAATAATATATTTAACATACCACCAGCACCACAGCATAGACAGTAATAATATATTTAACATACCACCAGCACCACAGCATGGACAGTGATAATATATTTAACATACCACCAGCACCACAGCATAGACAGCAATAATATATTTAACATACCACCAGCACCACAGCATAGACAGTAATAATATATTTAACATACCACCAGCACCACAGCATAAGCAGTAATATTGTATTTAACATTCCACCAGCACCACATCATTGACAGTAATAATATATTTAACATACCACCAGCACCACAGCATAGACAGTAATATTATATTTAACATACCACCAGCACCACAGCATAGACAGTAATAATATATTTAACATACCACCAGAACCACAGCATAGACAGTAATAATATATTTAACATACCACCAGCACCACAGCATAGACAGTAATAATATATTTAACATACCACCAGCACCACAGCATAGACAGTAATAATATATTTAACATACCACCAGCACCACAGCATAGACAGTAATAATATATTTAACATACCACCAGCACCACAGCATAGACAGTAATAATATATTTAACATACCACCAGCACCACAGCATAGACAGTAATATATTTAACATACCACCAGCACCACAGCATAGGCACTAATAATATATTCAACATACCACTAGCACCACAGCATAGACAGTAATAATATATTTAATATACCACCAGCACCACAGCATAGGCAGTAGTCATATATTTAACATACCAGAAGCACCAACATACCACAAGCACCACAGCATCGACAGTGATAATATATTTAACATACCACCAGCACCACAGCATAGACAGTAATAATATATTTAACATACCACCAGCACCACAGCATAGACAGTAATTATATATTTAACGTACCACCAGCACCACAGCATAGACAGTAATTTTATATTTAACATACCATCAGCACCACAGCATAGACAGTAATAATATATTTAACATACCACCAGCACCACAGCATAGACTGTAATAATATATTTAACATACCACCAGCACCACAGCATAGACAGTAGTAATATATTTAACATACCACCAGCACCACAGCATAGACAGTAATAATATATTTAACATACCACAAGCATCACAGCATAGAGAGTAATAATATATTTAACATACCACCAGAACCACAGCATAGACAGTAATAATATATTTAACATATCACCAGCACCACAGCATAGGCAGTAATAACATATTTAACATACCACCAGCACCACAGCATAGACACTAATAATATATTTAATATACCACCAGCACCACAGCATAGACAGTAATAATATATTTAACATACCACCAGCACCACAGCATAGACAGTAATATTATATTTAACATACCACCAGCAACACAGCATAGACAGTAATATTATATTTAACATACCACCAGCACCACATCATTGACTGTAATAATATATTTAACATACCACCAGCACCACAGCATAGACAGTAATAATATATTTAACATACCACCAGCACCACAGCATAGACAGTAATTATATATTTAACATACCACCAGCACCACAGCATAGACAGTAATATATTTAACATACCACAAGCACCACACCATGGAAAGTAATAATATATTTAACATACCACCAGCATCACAGCACAGACAGTAATAATATATTTAACATACCACCAGCACAACAGCATGGACAATAATAATATATTTAACATACCACCAGCACCACAGCATAGACAGTAATAATATATTTAACATACCACCAGCACCACAGCATAGACAGTAATAATATATTTAACATACCACCAGCACCACAGTAAAGACAGTAATAATATATTTAACATACCACCAGCACCACAGCAAAGACAGTAATACTTTATTTAACATACCACCAGCACCACAGCATAGACAGTAATAATATATTTAACATACCACCAGCACCACAGCATAGACAGTAATAATATATTTAACATACCACCAGCACCACAGCATAGACAGTAATAATATATTTAACATACCACCAGCACCACAGCATAGACACTAATAATATATTTAACATACCACCAGCACCACAGCATAGACAGTAATAATATATTTAACATACCACCAGCACCACAGCATAGACAGTAATAATATATTTAGCATACCACCAGCACCACTGCGTAGACAGTAATAATATATTTAACATACCACCAGCACCACAGCATAGACAGTAATAATATATTTAACATACCACCAGCACCACAGCATAGACAGTAATAATATATTTAACATACCACCAGCACCACAGCATAGACAGTAATAATATATTTAACATACCACCAGCACCACAGCATAGACAGTAATAATATATTTAAAATACCACCAGCACCACAGCATAGACAGTAATAATATATTTAACATACCACCAGCACCACAGCATAGACAGTAATAATATATTTAACATACCACCAGCACCACAGCATAGACAGTAATAATATATTTAACATACCACCAGCACCACAGCATAGACAACAATAATATATTTAACATACCACCAGCACCACAGCATAGACAGTAATAATATGTTTAACATACCACCAGCACCACAGCATAGACAGTAATAATATATTTAACATACCACCAGCACCACACCATAGACAGTAATATTATATTTAACATGCTACCAGCACCATAGCATAGACAGTAATATTATATTTAGCATACCATCAGCACCACAGCATTGACAGTAATAATATATTTAACATACCACCAGCACCACAGCATAGACAGTAATAATATATTTAACATACCACCAGCACCACAGCATAGACAGTAATAATATATTTAACATACCACCAGCACCAGAGCATAGACAGTGATATCATATGTAACATACCACCAGCACTACAACATAGACAGTAATAATATATTTAAAATACCAACAGAACCACAGCATGGACAGTAATAATATATTTGACATACCACCAGCAGAAAACATAGACAGTAATAATATATTTAACATACCACCAGCACCACAGCATAGGCAGTAATAATATATTTAACATACCACCAGCACCACAGCATAGACAGTAATAATATATTTAACATACCACCAGCACCACAGCATAGACAGTAATAATATATTTAACATACACCAGCACCACAGCATAGATTGTAATAACATATTTAACATACCACCAGCACCACAGCATACACAGTAATAATATATTTAACATACCACCAGCACCACAGCATAGACAGTAATAATATATTTAACATACCACCAGCACCACAGCATAGACAGTAATAATATATTTAACATACCACCAGCACCACAGCATAGACAGTAATAATATATTTAACATACCACCAGCAGCACAGCATGGACAATAATAATATATTTAACATACCACCAGCACCACAGCATAGACAGTAATAATATATTTAACATACCACCAGCACCACAGTAAAGACAGTAATAATATATTTAACATACCACCAGAACCACAGCATAGACAGTAATAATATATTTAACATATCACCAGCACCACAGCATAGACAGTAATAATATATTTAACATATCACCAGCACCACAGCATAGACAGTAATAATATATTTAACATACCACCAGCACCACAGCATAGACAGTAATAATATATTTAACATACCACCAGCACCACAGCATAGACAGTAATAATATATTTAACATACCACCAGCACCACAGCATAGACAGTAATAATATATTTAACATACCACCAGCACCACAGCATAGACAGTAATAATATATTTAACTTACCACCACTACCACAGCATGGACAATAATAATATATTTAACATACCACCAGCACCACAGCATAGACAGTAATAATATATTTAACATACCACCAGCACCACAGTAAAGACAGTAATAATATATTTAACATACCACCAGCACCACAGCATAGACAGTAATTATATATTTAACATACCACCAGCACCACAGCATAGACAGTAATTATATATTTAACATACCACCAGCACCACAGCATAGACAGTAATAATATATTTAACATACCACCAGCACCACAACATAGACAGTAATAATATATTTAACATACCACCAGCACCACAGCATAGACAGTAATAATATATTTAACATACCACCAGCACCACAGCATAGACAGTAATAATATATTTAACATACCACCAGCACCACAGCATAGACAGTAATAATATATTTAACATACCACCAGCACCACAGCATAGACAGTAATAATATATTTAACATACCACCAGCACCACAGCATAGACAGTAATAATATATTTAACATACCACCAGCACCACAGCATAGACAGTAATAATATATTTAACATACCACCAGCACCACAGCATAGACAGTAATAATATATTTAACATACCACCAGCACCACAGCATAGACAGCAATAATATATTTAACATACCACCAGCACCACAGCATAGACAGTAATAATATATTTAACATACCACCAGCACCACAGCATAGACAGTAATTATATATTTAACGTACCACCAGGACCACACCATAGACAGTAATATATTTAACGTACCACCAGCACCATAACATAGACAGTAATAATATATTTAACATACCACCAGCACCACAGCATAGACAGTAATAATATATTTAACATACCACCAGCACCACAGCATAGACAGTAATAATATATTTAACATACCACCAGCACCACAGCATAGACAGCAATAATATGTTTAACATACCACCAGCACCACAGCTAAGACAGCAATAATTTTTAACATACAACCAGCACCACAGCATAGGCAGTAATAATATATTTAACATACCACCAGCACCACAGCATAGACAGTAATAATATATTTAACATACCACCAGCACCACAGCATAGAGAGTAATAATATATTTAACATACCACCAGCACCACAGCATAGACAGTAATAATATATTTAACATACCACCAGCACCACAGCATAGACAGTAATAATATATTTAACATACCACCAGAACCACAGCATAGACAGTAATAATATATTTAACATATCACCAGCACCACAGCATAGACAGTAATAATATATTTAACATATCACCAGCACCACAGCATAGGCAGTAATAACATATTTAACATACCACCAGCACCACAGCATAGACAGTAATAATATATTTAACATACCACCAGCACCACAGCATAGACACTAATAATATATTTAACGTACCACCAGCACCACAGCATAGACACTAATAATATATTTAACATACCACCTGCACTATAGCATAGACAGTAATAATATATTTAACATACCACCTGCACCACAGCATAGACAGTAATAATATATTTAACATACCACCAGCACCACAGCACAGACAGCAATAATATATTTAACATACCACCAGCACCACAGCATCGACAGTAATAATATGTTTAACATACCACCAGCACCACCGCATAGAAAATAATAATATATTTAACATACCACCACCACCACAGCATAGACAGTAATAGTATATTAAACATACCACCAGCACCACAGCATAGACAGTAATAATATATTTAACATACCACCAGCACCACAGCATAGACAGTAATAATATATTTAACATACCACCAGCACCACAGCATAGACAGTAATAATATATTTAACATACCACCAGCACCACAGCATAGACACTAATAATATATTTAACATACCACCAGCAACACAGCATAGGCACTAATAATATATTTAACATACCACCAGCAACAAAGCATAGGCACTAATAATATATTTAACATACCACCAGCACCACAGCATAGACAGTAATAATATATTTAACATACCACCAGCACCACAGCATAGGCAGTAATAATATATTTAACATACCACCAGCACCACAGCATAGACAGAAATAATATATTTAACATACGACCAGCACCACGGCATACACAGTAATAATATATTTAACATACCACCAGCACCACAGCATAGACAGTAATAATATATTTAACATACCACCAGCACCACAGCAAAGACAGTAATACTTTATTTAACATACGACCAGCACCACAGCATAGACAGTAATAATATATTTAACATACCACCAGCACCACAGCATAGACAGTAATAATATATTTAACATACCACCAGCACCACAGCATAGACAGTAATAATATATTTAACATACCACCAGCACCACAGCATAGACAGTAATAATATATTTAACATACCACCTGCACCGCAGCAAAGAGAGTAATAATATATTTAACATACCACCAGCACCACAGCATAGACAGCAAAAATATATTTAACAAACCACCAGCACCACATCATAGACAGTAAAAATATTTTTAACATACCACCAGCACCACAGCATAGACAGTAATAATATATTTAACATACCACCAGCACCACAGCATAGACAGTAATAATATATTTAACATACCACCAGCACCCCAGCATAGACAGTAATAATATATTTAACATACCACCAGCACCACAGCATAGACAGTAATAATATATTTAACATACCACCAGCACCACAGTAAAGACAGTAATAATATATTTAACATACCACCAGCACCACAGCAAAGACAGTAATAATATATTTAACATACCACCAGCACCACAGCATAGACAGTAATAATATATTTAACATACCACCAGCACCACAGCATAGACAGTAATAATATATTTAACATATCACCAGCACCACAGCATAGACAGTAATAATATATTTAACATACCACCAGCACCACAGCATAGACAGTAATAATATATTTAACATACCACCAGCACCACAGCATAGACAGTAATAATATATTTAACATACCACCAGCACCACAGCATGAACACTAATAATATATTTAACATACCACCAGCACCACATCATAGACACTAATAATATATTTAACATACCACCAGCACCACAGCATAGACAGTAATAATATATTTAACATACCACCAGCACCACAGCATAGACACTAATAATATATTTAACATACCACCAGCACCACAGCATAGACAGTAATAATATATTTAACATACCACCAGCACCACAGCATAGACAGTAATAATATATTTAACATACCACCAGCACCACAGCATAGAGAGTAATATTATATTTAACATACCATCAGCACCACAGCCTTGACAGTAATAATACATTTAACATACCACCAGCACCACAGCATAGACAGTAATATTATATTTAAAATACCACCAGCACCACAGCATAGACAGTAATAATATATTTAACATACCACCAGCACCACAGCATAGACAGTAATAATATATTTAACATACCACCAGCACCACAGCATTGACAGCAAAAATATATTTAACATACCACCAGCACCGCAGCATCAACAGTAATAATATATTTAACATACCACTTGCACCAGAGCATAGACAGTAATAATATATTTAACATACCACCAGCACCACAGCATAGACAGTAATAATATATTTAACATACCACCAGCACCACAGCATAGACAGTAATAATATATTTAATATGCCACCAGAAACACAGCATAGACACTAATAATATATTTAACGTACCACCAGCACTACAGCATAGACAGTAATAATATATTTAACATACCACCTGCACCACAGCATATACAGTAATAATATATTTAACATACAACCAGCACCACAGCATAGACAGCAATAATATATTTAACATACCACAAGCATCACAGCATATAAAGTAATAATATATTTAACATACCACCAGAACCACAGCATAGACAGTAATAATATATTTAACATACCACCAGCACCACAGCATAGACAGTAATAATATATTTAACATACCACCAGCACCACAGCATAGACACTAATAATATATTTAACATACCACCAGCACCACAGCATAGACAGTAATAATATATTTAACATACCACCAGCACCACAGCATAGACAGTAATAATATATTTAACATACCACCAGCACCACAGCATAGGCAGTAATAATATATTTAACATACCATCAGCACCACAGCATAGACAGTAATAATATATTTAACATAACACCTGCACCACAGCATAGACAGTAATAACATATTTAACATACCACCAGCACCACAGCATAGACAGTAATAATATATTTAACATACACCAGCACCACAGCATAGACAGTAATAATATATTTAACATACCACCAGCACCACAGCATAGACAGTAATAATATATTTAACATACCACCAGCACCACAGCATAGACAGTAATAATATATTTAACATACCACCAGCACCACAGCATAGACAGTAATAATATATTTAACATACCACCAGCACCACAGCTTAGACAGTAATTATATATTTAGCATACCACCAGCTCCACAGCATAGACAGTAATTATATATTTAACATACCACCAGCACCACAGCATAGACAGTAATAATATATTTAACATACCACCTGCACTACAGCATAGACAGCAATAATATATTTAACATACCACCAGCACCACAGCATAGACAGCAATAATATATTTAACATACCACCAGCACCACAGCATAGACAGTAATAATATATTTAACATACCACCAGCACCACAGCATAGACAGTAATAATATATTTAACATACCACCAGCACCACAGCATAGGCAGTAATAATATATTTAACATACCACCAGCACCACAGCATAGACAGTAATAATATATTTAACATACCATCAGCACCACAGCATAGACAGTAATAATATATTTAACATACCACCAGCACACAGCATAGACAGTAATAATATATTTAACATACCACCAGCACCACAGCATAGACACTAATAATATATTTAACATACCACCAGCACCACAGCATAGACAGTAATAATGTATTTAACATACCATCAGCACCACAGCATAGACAGTAATAATATATTTAACATACCACAGCATAGACAGCAAAAATATATTTAACATACCACCAGCACCACAGCATAGACACTAATAATATATTTAACATACAACCAGCAGCACAGCATCGACATAATAATATATTCAACATACCACGAGCACCACTCCATAGGCACTGATGATATATTTAACATACCACCAGCACCACAGCATAGACAGTAATAAAATATTTAACATACCACCAGCACCACAGCATAGACAGTAATAATATATTTAACATACCACCAGCACCACAGCATAGACAGTAATAATATATTTAACATACCACCAGCACCACAGCATAGACAGTAATAATATATTTAACATACCACCAGCACCACAGCATAGACAGCAATAATATATTTAACATACCACCAGCACCAGAACATAGACAGTAATAATATATTTAACATACCACCAGCACCACAGCATAGACAGTAATAATATATTTACATACCACCAGCACCACAGCATCGACAGTAATAATATATTTAACATGCCACCAGCACCACAGCATAGACAGTAATAATATATTTAACATACCACCAGCACCACAGCATAGACAGTAATAATATATTTAACATACCACCAGCACCACAGCATAGACAGTAATAATATATTTAACATACCACCAGCACCACAGCATAGACAGTAATAATATATTTAACATACCACCAGCACCACAGCATAGACAGTAATAATATATTTAACATACCACCAGCACCACAGCATAGACAGTAATAATATATTTAACATACCACCAGCACCACAGCATAGACAGTAATAATATATTTAACATACCACAAGAACCACAGCAAAGACAGTAATAAAATATTTAACATATCACCAGCACCACAGCATAGACATTAATAATATAATTAACATACCATCAGCACCACAGCATAGACAGTAATAATATATTTAACATACCACCAGCACCACAGCATAGACAGTAATACTATATTTAACATACCACCAGCACCACAGCATAGACAGTAATAATATATTTAACATACCACCAGAACCACAGCATAGACAGTAATAATATATTTAACATATCACCAGCACAACAGCATATACAGTAATAATATATTTAACATACCACCAGCACCACAGCATAGACACTAATAATATATTTAACATACCACCAGCACCACAGCATAGACAGTAATAATATATTTAACATACCACCTGCACCACAGCATTTACAGTAATAATATATTTAACATACCACCAGCACCACAGGTTAGACAGTAATAATATATTTAACATACCACCTGCACCGCAGCAAAGAGAGTAATAATATATTTAACATACCACCAGCACCACAGCATAGACAGCAAAAATATATTTAACATACCACCAGCACCACAGCACAGACAGCAATAATATATTTAACATACCACAAGCACCACAGCATAGACAGTAATAATATATTTAACATACCACCAGCACCACAGCATAGACAGTAATACTATATTTACCATACCACAAGCACCACAGCATAGACAGTAATAATATATTTAACATACCACCAGCACCACAGCATAGACAGTAATAATATATTTAACATACCACCAGCACCACAGCATAGACAGTAATAATATATTTAACAACCACCAGCACCACAGCATAGACACTAATAATATATTTAACATACCACCTGCACCACAGCATAGACAGTAATAATATATTTAACATACCACCTGCACCACAGCATATACAGTAATAATATATTTAACATACCACCAGCATGACAGCATAGACAGTAATAACATATTTAACATACCACCAGCTCCACAGCATAGACAGCAATAATATATTTAACATACCACCAGCACCACAGCATAGACAGTAATAATATATTTAACATACCACCAGCACCACAGCATAGACAGTAATAACATATTTAACATACCACCAGCTCCACACCATAGACAGCAATAATATGTTTAACATACCACCAGCACCGCAGCATAGACAGCATTAATATGTTTAAGATACCACCAGCATCACAGCATAGACAGTAATAATATATTTAACATACCACCAGCACCACAGCATAGACACTAATAATATATTTAACATGCCATCAGCACCACAGCATAGACACTAATAATATATTTAACATACCACCAGCACCACCGCATAGACACTAATAATATATTTAACATACCACCTGCACTACAGCATAGACAGTAATAATATATTTAACATACCACCAGCACCACAGCATAGACAGTAATAATATATTTAACATACCACCAGCACCACAGCATAGACAGCAATAATATATTTAACATACCACCAGCACCGCAGCATAGACAGCATTAATATGTTTAACATACCACCTGCATCACAGCATAGACAGCAATAATATTTTTAACATACCACCAGCACCACAGCATAGACAGCAATAATATATTTAACATACCACCAGCACCACAGCATAGACAGTAATAATATATTTAACATACCACCAGCACCACAGCATAGACAGTAATAATATATTTAACATACCACCAGCACCACAGCATAGACAGTAATAATATATTTAACATACCACCAGCACCACAGCATAGACAGTAATAATATATTTAACATACCACCAGCACCACAGCATAGACAATAATAATATATTTAACATACCACCTGCACCACAGCATATACAGTAATAATATATTTAACATACCAGCAGCACCACAGCATAGACAGTAATAATATATTTAACATACCACCAGCACCACAGCATAGACAGTAATAATATATTTAACATACCACCAGCACCACAGCATAGACAGTAATGGTATATTTAACATACCACCAGCACCACAGCATAGACAGTAATAATATATTTAACATACCACCAGCACCACAGCATAGACAGTAATAATATATTTAACATACCACCAGCACCAAAGCATAGACAGTAATAATATATTTAACATACCACCAGCACCACAGCATAGACAGTAATAATATATTTAACATACCACCGGCACCACAGCATAGACAGTAATAATATATTTAACATACCACCAGCACCACAGCATAGACAGCAAAAATATATTTAACATCCAAACAGCACCACAGCATAGACAGTAATAATATATTTAACATACCACCAGCACCACAGCATAGACAGTAATAATATATTTAACATACCAACAGCACCACAGCATAGACAGTAATAATATATTTAACATACCACCAGCACCACAGCATAGACAGTAATAATATATTTAACATACCACCAGCACCACGGTATAGACAATAATAACATATTTAATATACGACCAGCACCACAGCATAGACAGTAATAATATATTTAAAATACCACCAGCACCACAGCATAGACAGTAATAATATATTTAACATACCACCAGCACCACAGCATAGACAGTAATAATATATTTAACATACCACCAGCACCATAGCATAGACAGTAATAATATATTTAACATACCACCAGCACCACAGCATAGACAGTAATAATATATTTAACATACCACCAGCACCACAGCATAGACAGTAATAATATATTTAACATACCACCAGCACCACAGCATAGACAGTAATAATATATTTAACATACCACCAGCACCACAGCATAGACAGTAATAATATATTTAACATACCACCAGCACCACAGCATAGACAGTAATAATATATTTAACATACCACCAGCACCACAGCATAGACAGTAATAATATATTTAACATACCACCAGCACCACAGCATAGACAGTAATAATATATTTAACATACCACCAGCACCACAGCATAGACAGTAATAATATATTTAACATACCACCAGCAACACAGCATAGACAGTAATAATATATTTAACATACCACCAGCACCACAGCATAGACAGTAATAATATATTTAACATACCACCAGCACCACAGCATAGACAGTAATAATATATTTAACATACCACCAGCAACACAGCATAGACAGTAATAATATATTTAACATACCACCAGCACCACAGCATAGACAGTAATAATATATTTAACATACCACCAGCACCACAGCATTGACAGTAATAATATATTTAACATACCAACAGCACCACAGCATAGACAGTAATAATATATTTAACATACCACCAGCACCACAGCATAGACAGCAATAATATATTTAACATACCACCAGCACCACGGCATAGACAGTAATAATATATTTAACATACCACCAGCACCACAGCATAGACAGTAATAATATATTTAACATACCACCAGCACCACAGCATAGACAGTAATAATATATTTAACATACCACCAGCACCACAGCATAGACAGTAATAAAATATTTAACATACCACCAGCACCACAGCATAGACAGTAATAATATATTTAACATACCACCAGCACCACAGCATAGACAGTAATAATATATTTAACATACCACCAGCACCACAGCATAGACAGTAATAATATATTTAACATACCACCAGCACCACAGCATAGACAGTAATAATATATTTAACATACCACCAGCACCACAGCATAGACAGTAATAATATATTTAACATACCACCAGCACCACAGCATAGACAGTAATAATATATTTAACATACAACCAGCATCACAGTATAGACAGTAATAATATATTTAACATACCACCACCACCACAGCATCAACAGTAATAATATATTTAACATACCACCAGCACCACAGCATAGACAGTAATAATATATTTAACATACCACCAGCACCACAGCATAGACAGTAGTTATATATTTAACATACCACCAGCACCACAGCATAGACAGTAATAATATATTTAACATACTTCCAGCACCACAGAATAGACAGTGGGCAGGATTCACAAAGCCTCCGTGTAAGAGTTATAACTCATACACGGAGGCTGCAGTTAAACGGAGTGATGTCAGCATGCTCTGCATATTCATGAGAGCATGCTGAATCACACCTAAGGCTAACACGGTCCGTGTAAGACAGTAGGGGGCGTGTCTGTAGGGCGAGCCCTGTAAGCGGACACGCCCCCAGAAGAGTAAAAGTGCCCAAAGTAAACACCCACAACAGAGTCCATGGAAATGTGAATAAACACAACACAACACATGTCCCCAGAGACTACGAACATAAAATGTACAAATGAACATCACATATTTTTTTTTTAAATTGTAAAGATGTTTAACCGTGAGTGCGCTCATTTGCACGGGCGTGCCCGTAGTGCAGCTACAGTTAGCAGTCAGTGGGAAAGCATATAAGAACTAAATATGCAAAGTAAGCCAAGAAGCAATAGTGTAGCGGTAGAGATGTTGGCTGAAGCGCAGGCATTCATGGTTCGAGCCCCCACAGCACCAATTTTTATTTTTAGCAAAATAAGCACGAAACAAGTCCCTGACAAATATGTACACATAAAATCACATTTTATGTAAAATGTAATGAAATAGCCCATTTATATTGAAGAAATGTGAGGTAACAAAACAATAAAAAATGCCAGATGTGCCCATAGCTGAGCTACAGTTTAACAAGGTTAGTGCATCTGCCCGTAGGTGAGCAGTGGTTTAACTGGTGCAAAATGAGTGCCTGTAGCTGAGCAGTGGTTTAACATGCTAAATCTATGTGCCCCTAACTGAGCTGAGCGTAATATGCATGCTGATAGCCAAATGAGGCTTAAACTAGTGTACCCCGTTTGCGTGGAGCTGCGCACCGCGCAAACAAGCTAACCGACGGGCAACGTTGAGAAAGCCGTATCAAAACTGCCTTTACACAGACACACCCCTCAGCTTGTCTAGACAGTCATAAAAAAATAAGAAGTAGTGGCCAGATTCAAACCCAGGATACTATACACCATAGTCAAGGTACTGAACCACTAAGCCATGACAGCAGTACCTATAAATGCAATAATAGCTAATATATAGGAATGAATACAAACTGGAGCATGGCAATGCAGGTTTACTGAAGTTGATACAATTCCAAAATGGCCAATCACAGATATGTGCGGGAAAAACAGACTATATAAGCCCCATAGGCAGGAATACACAGCATAAACGATTGCAGAACTGAACTGCAGCCAGAATGACAGGAGAAGGAGAGGGTAGTTGCTTTCGAGCACAGAGGTGGGGCGTTGAGGAGTCCAGGTACATGGTCTGGCTCCTAGTCCACAATCATGAGGCCCAACTCATGCAGGGCCAGGTCCTGTGGGGAGCATATAGGGCTGAGGCGTGGGACCGGTTGGTTCATGATCTCACCAGTGCCACAGGGATTCCAAGGACTAGTGAGCAGGTCCATCACCACCATGCAGACCTGAAGAGATGCAAGCAGGACCAATTGAACCTTTGGATACAGGAGGCCCGGCAAATGCCCAACACCCCACTACTGAGTAAGTTACATTTAATTATGTATGTAAGAAATTAAACTAGCTGATATTATGGAGATGTGTATTCCAATATTACTTCATTTATATTACAGCTGCAGGTGTCCGTTCTGCGAACCACAGAGCCTATGGCGATAGGCTGGTGCGGTTGCGCCACCAGGCAGGTCAGTAATCCACTACCAGTAACTGTAAAGAAATATAAAAGTATGACAGTCAGCAAAAGAGTGCAGTGTAGTCACTAAGTAATAAAATGTGCAAGTAACAGTGTGAAAGTGTTTGCAAGTATTGCTTGATTACAAAAGTGTGTTACAGCCTGTAAGCCAAACAGAAAAATGAAAATGTCTGACATAAATTCTGAAATAAAAATGCCCCACCTGTAAGAAAATAGTACACAACCTGCAGCAGGCTGAAAAGTATAGCTGCAGAAGATGATGAAATCACATGTGTGAAATATATCCCTGTTGAAATACTGAAACATGACAGAAGTGAGAATGCTGGAAAGGATTATAATAACTACAGGTAAAACATGTCAATAAAGCCTACCATCCTGAATAGTAAAATGAAAACAAGTGAGAGAGTGTGAGAAAGTGTCATGAATCCAGCAATACAGTAGTAATAACCCCTGAATAAAGTATACTGCAGTCAGTACAGAATGAAATGCATGTGAGAATCCAAACCAAACAGCGAAATCTGTTCAAAGTGTTGCTACATCTGGAATGTGTATCCCAAAATCTGGATATGTTGCTCTCAGTCTGCAATATGCAGATAGTATGATTGTCTGATATACCAAACATCCACACTTGTCTATAGCTATATAAAGCAAATGTAGCAGGATGATGTAGCTGAACAAAGCTAGATATGAATGTGTATGAAGAACAATAAAATGTATATTGATGTTGCAGTAACAGTCCTATCACCAAGTTGAAGTAGTTATCATATTGGAAACTGTAGTTAGAACAGTAGTGTGTGTATATATGTGCAGCTATTAGAAATGTACAGCATATGTATTGGTATTCGAAGGTGTTAATATTATTTGCTTCGCCCCACCCTATAACCACATATAACCCAATCCAGCAATACAGTAGTAATAACCCCTGAATAAAGTATACTGCAGTCAAGACAGAATGAAATGCATGTGAGAATCCAAACCAAACAGCGAAACCTGTTCAAAGTGTTGCTGCATCTGGAATGTGTATCCCAAAATCTGGATATGTTGCTCTCAGTCTGCAATATGCAGATAGTATGATTGTCTGATATACCAAACATCCACACTTGTCTACAGCTATATAAAGCAAATGTAGCAGGATGATGTAGCTGAACAAAGCTAGATATGAATGTGTATGAAGAACAATAAAATGTATATTAATGTTGCAGTAACAGTCCTATCACCAAGTTGAAATAGTTATCATATAGGAAACTGTAGTTAGAACAGTAGTGTGTATATATGTGCAGCTATTAGAAATGTACAGCATATGTATTGGTATTCGAAGGTGTTATTATTATTTTCTTCACCCCACCCTATAACCACATATAACCCATTCAACGTGAAAATGGTATGTGCAATCACAATTAACATCCCTGGACATTTGTCCTGTTGGGTCATATATATTTGCATGTCCGTTGATGCATCTGCCCTGTTCATACATCCAAACCTGATGACCTGTTGCCATCTATCAACCCTGCATGTTGTTGGACTGTGTATTGCTGTTCAAATTATGCATGTGTTATGCTCGCTGTTCAATGGTGTGAATATCTGGGTGTTTGGTTAATGGGAATACTAATGCATGCTGTTACAACTAATTGTGAATGGTATTATATGTCACTAACCCAAACTGTCATGACATAATGCAAAACATAGGATGACAGGGAAGGTGGGTTCCAGCGGACCCACCTCTCCCACCTCAGCTGGCGAGTGCACCTGGCACTAGTGCCCAGTCTGGACCCTCCTCCAGTGGCCCTGTGCCACCTGTGGGTGGAAGCGCTGCAGGGGATGGGGCTCGCCCCCCCCTCTGCAAGTGTGGCCGGAGGAGAACCACCACCCTCCGTAGCGTCCGGACTGTGGTGCGTAGGGAGATTCGGGACTCTGTTCTCGAGCCCATACACCAGCTTGAGGCATGGGTGGCACAACTTACGGGCATGCCTGTTGCCCGGCCTACACAGCCCCCAGCACAGCCCTGTCCTGGGCAGTGAAGGAACAGTGGCAACTGCCTATGGGTGGGGATATCAGTTCCACTGTTGCCATCTGTGTGCTCATGGGCTCTGGATATTCAAACCTCCGTCCCCGTCAATTGTGTAACCCCCCCACACACACATTTCATACACCGCCCCTGTATGCGTCTTGTTTGTCTTGTCTGTTTACCTACCCAACCTACCTCCCCAGCTGTACCGACTTCCTTCACCTGACATACCACTCTCACCTGAAAAAAAAAAAGGGCACTCTGTACCCACAAAAAAATTACGCCCCATACATAGCTGCCCATTCCGCACACATGTCTGCTGGGCATGGAAACTATCAATTACAATTGGCTCTACAACAAGTATCATTGTTGTCCTGACACCTCTCTCAGGGGTGGAAGGTTTCAAATGTCACACCAAATTACATACATATGCACAGCTGTTGCTGATGAAGAAATGGGCAGCTATGGGCCTTACCTACATCCCTCCTGCAAATCCCAAGCTTGTTTCCCTACTGTCTTACCCTCTTTGTGACCCCTTTTTCACCACTTTCCTGTCTCCCCATTTTCATTTCTTTCAAAGAAAATAGCGCGGGTGTGCGCCAGAGTAAGCACTGTTAAGCGGTTGTAAGCGGGTGTGCGCGGAGCTAACCGCCAGTGCTCATGCGTGAGCTCCCCACAAACCAGCGCTAACCCAGTTACAACTGCTTAAAAGTGCCTTAGTCACTTTGATTGACAGGTCCTGTACTCAGTTCAAAAGCAAAATAAAATCCCACTGTCAGTCCCAAACCCAGGACCTTGGAAACAGTAGTCTGTATGACCTACCACTAAGCCATAACTCTTATACAAGAGCATTGTGCTAAATTAAATATAACATATAATAGTAGGGATGAATGTAAAGGGAATATAGGATGTGTAGTACCCAAAGCATGTCATTTAGAATTACTGTCAAAACTACTGGATTCCCATAATAGTAGTGTGTGAACAGAAACAGCCATGCTAGTTGGTAGCTTGTAGGTAATAATGTCAGTTAATGTACATATATAAATGTATGTATATGTACATATATATATATATATATATATATATATATATATATATATATATATATATATATATCTATATATAGTTGTAGGTGTCATTGTGCATGCACACTTACTACAGGGAACAGGAGGGAGGAATGGAGAAATGTGAATCTACAACACAGCCTGAATAATGAGAGAGATACTAACCTTTACACTCACATAACAGTGTCCACAGCATACCAGCATGGTCCCCGCCCTTACAATCTGAAAGGGCAACGCCTATCTCACATACCCTTTTATAGCACTGTCCTGAAATCACAGTAAGAACTGCAATCAGTACACAACTGGCTGTATGCAATTAGCAAATGCTGGCTTACAATTGGTGCAGAGGCCATCACATGGACCTATTCAGATACCTACAAAAGCATCCTGTACTAACACTCCACACATGCAATACATTCATTGCACTGTCTGGAAGCAGACAGAGGAAGAGAGACAAACCGAGACAGAGAGAAAAAAAAATAATAAAAACACGCTACACACTGTGACTCTAAGCTGTCAGCAGTGACAGTAGCAGCAGGAATCAGAAGCAGTGGTAATGCAACCAGCTGTGACAAACACAGGTAATGCAAAGTAGCAGGTTAATAGTGTGCATACTGTGAACCCTCCAAATGTGTCATAGGTCTGTATCTATAGGTATGTCCATGTGATATGTTGTGTGTACGTAGTTCCACCAAAAGGGGATGACTATACATTACATGTCAATCAGTGTTAGGCCATGATCCTGGCAGCAGTTGTCTGTGCGTTGCCCTCAGCAATGGCTGTAGTGACAGCTTTGAAAGGTCAGCCAGGTTCAAAAGGCAGGATCAGCCCATCACAAAGGCACACTGGCTGGGAACAAGTGTCTGCAGGTACCCAATATCACTGCATATGCATCCCATACTGCATAATTCCATAGCTTAGCAGACCAGGCCGGTTATGCATATGATGTGGTAGTTCCCAGGGTCAGTCGAGGTGCCTCCTTAGTGGTGTGGGACCACTGTTGCTGTATGCCACTGTCCAGGTACATATCCTGTAGTATGGCCAAGATAAATTATCAGTCTTATATGCGGTTGTATGTCCTCTTGGAGTGCAGGTAGCACACATCCAGGGATACCATGAGGTCACAGTGATGCTGTGTGTTCTGCTTTGCTGAGGGCGGCCCTCACCTGGACATGTGAGATGATAGGGAGGTTACATACAGCTGTGATAACTATTTCAACTGGTGGGGGAGAAGGAGGGGGGGATACGTGCACCAAATCTGTCTGCAAGAATGTTGCCAATATCTGTGTGTTTGGTGAATGTTAAGTAGGTGTGTATTAACACAGAGCATATCTGAGGCATTTGGTCCATATGTGTAACATAACTGAAGAAGGCCTTGTGGTTATCCATAGTGTTTGTGGCCATTTCCCTCCCAGAGTAGGCCATGGCCATTGTTATGAGGGACCGTAGCATAGTACCAGTGCTGACCACAGATGCCTTCCCTTAATGTGAATCTGCTCTGTCCTGCAGTAGCCTCCTGCTATTGTTATACAATCTGCCTCTGTCTGGGGTCCACCGGACAGGATGCCTAACCTTTGTGCATAGGGTCTGGGTTAGAAATGTGTGTGCAAGTTCCATGCAATCTGTGGCATGTCCATGGTAAGCATTTGCAAAGGGTCAGCAGTGTGGGTTGTGGCTTCCACTGGCCCAGTGTGCTGCATGGATACCATCTCAGTCCTAACAAGTGAATAACTGTCTAATCACATACATATCAAAGTAGTCTACTGTGCTGGTGGTGGTGGTGGAATATGTATATCCAGGCTGAGTAACTTGTGTCCACATCACACTAGTGGATGGCGTCCCACATACAGTACCTTGGGCTGAACCCCCAGAGTGAGGTTGTGCATTGGACCTGTCAGTGTGTGCTGACTGATGGGGCATGCTACTATGTTGTGTGGAATGTGGCAGGTATTGTTGCACAGGTGTTGGCTGAGCACTGATATCTGGCCATGTACTTGTGTATCCACCATGACACACACACATGCAACATATGGGAGTAGTAGTATATCACTACACATGAGTATCATGTATAGTATGTGTGCCATATATTGCTGACATAGTCTGCTGATATCCTGTTTGTGTTCTCTTCCAGGGAGATGGTGCATCAGCGTAATACCCCCTACTCTGCAGTGGAAGATGAGGAGATACACCAGAGCCTGGTGCGGGAGTATGACATCCTGTTTTCCCGCACCAGTCAGAATCAGCAGGAGAGGGCTGCACTGTGGCAAGACCTTGTCCATAGGGTAAATGATATTGGCACGAATAATAGGACATATGAGCAGGTACGACATCACTGCAGTGATTTAATCAGAAGTGTCCATCAGCATGCATCAGATATCCACAGGCAACAGGTTGCCACAGGAGGTGGGGTGGCCACACATCCCCCCCTCACCAGACTGGAGGATCTACTCCTAAGTGTTGTGGCTCCAGCCCCGGAACAGCAACAGCAGTACACCTGCATCATGATGGAGGCTGGATCCATACAGCAGCATGACATGGAGCATGCAGGTAATATGCCATATGTACACTTGACTGTTCTGTACACTGTTAGTTTATGCATGTGTAAGGTGTGTCTGTGGTATGTATCTGTCATCATAGTATGTAATTGTGCATGTGTGATACTGGCAATATCAGCAGCTGACGTGTGAAAGGCAACTGGTGTACTACTGCACTGTATCATATGCAATATCAATGGCACAGTTGTGCCCACTGACATTAATCTCATCATTTCTGCAGGTCCCTCCTGGGTTACAGCAAGGCAGGCCATCTATGCTGGTGAGTGTGTTTAACAATACCTATAATAGTCCTGATAGTGCTAGTAACAGTAGTGTAACTCAGCAGTGCTCTGTGTGTATACTGTGGGGTGTGCATGTGTGCATGTGTGCAGGTGTGCCTGTGCCCATGTGTGCATGTGTGCATGTGTGCATGTGTGCAGGTGTGCCTGTGTCCATGTGTGCATGTGTGCATGTGTGCCTGTGTCCATGTGTGCATGTGTGCATGTGTACCTGTGTCCATGTGTGCATGTGTGCATGTGTGCATGTGTGCATGTGACCACGTGTGCATGTGTGCATGTGTCCATGTGTGCATGTGTCCACGTGTGCATGTGTGCATGTGTCCACATGAGCATGTGTCCACGAGTGCATGTCTGCATGTGTGCATGTGTGCCTGTGTGCATGTGTGCATGTGTGCCTGTGTGCATGTGTCCACGTGTGCATGTCTGCATGTGTGCCTGTGTCCATGTGTGCATGTGTGCCTGTGTCCATGTGTGCATGTGTCCATGTGTGCATGTGTGCATGTGTGCATAAGTGCATCACTGGTAACAATGTGTGGAGATTGTAAACTGTGTTTCCTGTCTTCCTCCCACAGGTTCTGGTGCTGCTCTGGTGTCCTGCAGCAGGGAACCTGAATCTGGTGCCACAGGTACTGGTAATGATGATATTTGTGTAATGGTACAGGAAGGTGTGTCATGGTCTGCCATTGGTCAGCCAATTGACAGTACACAGCTGTCAACCCCATCATTGCGCACAGTCATCCTGCCAGTACATCCTTTGTCACCATTGTCCCTAGGTGATGGACAGGATACAGTGGGCATTGACCAGGGTAATGTGGTACCTGTGGCACATGCATCCCCACACAGCAGCCATGGGCAGGGTCCTGCGATGGTACCACACAGACAGTTGCCCATGGGTTCTCGTGGGAGCATCCGTGGGCGTACAACCTCTGGCAGATGTGCCCAAAGAGGTCTGTCAACCTCAGCTATGTTTCGGGCTGTCATGCAGGCACAGTCGCATATGGAAAGGTACACCAGACAGGGTCTGAGGAAGCTGAGAGCATGTCGCACATCCATGACTGACAGTATGCGTGACATCGCGGATGCTATCCGTAATTTCACCGATGTCATAGACAGACGTTGTGGGGACATATTACAGCAGTTCCACAACCAAATGTCCATGAGCCAGGGCAATGGTGGGCATTTGCGGCGTTGACGTGGCCATATGCCAGTAACAGCAGCAGTTGGCAGTCGGCGCAGACGACAACAGGCCTGCGCATGCCCCCATAGTGCCAGCAGCAGCCCCAGCAATGCTGGGTCTGTGCTGTCATCGGAATGCCCCAGGAGACCACGTGCACGTGGCTCTGGACAGTCCCAACAGGGACCTGTGTCCAGTCAACACACTCCCGCTTCTGATGACAGTACCCAGTCTGGCTTAGTACTGGATACGGTCCGTAGCACCCCTGCCAGGCACAGGTACCATGTCCATGCCCACAGACACTGATCTGTATGACCTGCCAGGTGCAGTCTGTGACTGTCCACAAACCCCTGTATATGGCAGCCATGAGGTGGAACTGTGTGCGTACATACACACATGCGAAATGTTAACACCTAGGGCAAACACATGCATGCACACACTGCACCAACACTGCCCCACCCTGTACTGCTGCCCCTCACCAACACACATACACACACATTTCAATTGGTGGTATCAGTGGCTGACTCAGGCATACCGAATTCACGCCCTGTGCATATGATGACACTGTGCCACCTCCTGCAATCTCCAACATCATTGCAGGAACAGGTAAACACGTTGCTGATGCGCAGGGTGACTACATAGAAGTGTATTAGTAGTATCATGTTGGTAACAGTACAGTGTGCTGCTATGACTGTGTGTATATCCCAGCATGCCTGATGCAGTAACCGTATGAATGTCCTGAATTGTTATCTGCACCCATAGTACATACCAAAGTGTAACAGCTGCACATAATTGCATGCCAGTGGTAAGGATGTCAAGAGATAGCCGCATACATGGGTAGCACAGGGGGGAAGCTAATGCAGGTAGTGATATGCAATGGTGGACATGTACAGTAATGGTGTCAAGTTGCCCACAACGACTATGCAATGTGGATGTTTGCGCATGTTGATATGTGTGCAGTACCAATGTAATCCAAATCACAATTAACTATGACATAATATCAGTTCTACCATGGGCATCTGCGCTGTGTATTCCTGGGTACATGTTGATAGTGCCTACATATTTGCATTGTTACTTACTGTTATTGTTACCCCTTCTTTGTTGTACAATGCACTACTTCCGGCCCTACTTACTATAGCTTTGTTTGCATGCATGTTCGCTTGGGGTTCCCTGGAACACTGCTTACACTTGCAATGCAGAGTTACAGTGCTTCTGTAGACTCCTAGTGACATCTGCATAGCGTGCATTATGTCAACTTTACACATGACAGAACGTCGCTGTCTGTCCTGTACGCATGTACGTTGCCTGTGACACATTGCACATGTCTTACCTGGCATTTACCCACGTGTGCAGTCATATATGCCAGTGCTATGAAACAGTAGCATTACACCCACACATACACACCTTCAGTATGTTGTTCCCCATTGGCCCTATGTGTTGGTACTCACCATGGCAATCACACTACTAGGGTAGCATGTGCAAAGGTAACCTGTGAATAACCTGTATGGTCCAGTTGTGGTTTATGTGAGTCATGTGGCAATGTCACAGCTGCCACATGTATGCAGTCAGCTATCACCTTTGACCAGGAACGTACAACACATGTGTGGGATGCCACCACACAGCCAATCTGGGGACTGAGCTCTCTGAACCCAGTAATGCCATACCCTGTCAGGTGGCATGTCATATATACTACATCCTGGACAAACTTCAACCCCAATCCCTGCTGCTACTATTGATAAAACCCCTGAAGATGTTTCTGATAGTTTTAACCAATTCTTTACTGAGACATTTCAAGCCCTAGCTCCCCTGGTCCTGAAAGTAGCACCCCTAGAAACCTACTTGCGTTCAGCTTCCAACCAGTCACCACTTCACTTATCCGTACCTTGATTGAAAAATTAAAACCCACTACACTTTCTGCTGATCAACTTCCTGCCGAGTAACTACATAAATCAGCTGATGCTATTGCTTTCCCCATCTCAAAACTAATCAAACGAACCATGGTAGAAGCTAAATTTCCCACCATCTGTAAAATATCCTATGTAATCCCACTTCACAAAGGAGGCAGCTCTACTGAATTTTCCAATTTTCGGCCAATAGCTATACTCTCTCCACTTGCAAAGATTATGGAAGAATGTATTCATAGACAATTCATGCACCACCTAATCCAAAATCACCTTATGGCAGACACTCAGCATGGCTTCCGTCCTCATCACAGTACTACTTCAGGCCTCCTAGCCTTTACTAACACCATAAACCATAATCGCAACAATAATTATATATCCTCAGCCCTCTTTTTGGATCTTTCCAAGGCATACGATATGGTTGATCACTAACTTGTAATCCACACCCTGCAAACATTCTGTCTAGATACTGGAGCCCTCCAATGGTTTCAATCCTACCTGAATGGTCGACAGCAGGCTGACCTCTGGCAGAACAAACTCTCTAACCTTCTACCTAACACCCTCAGAGTACCACAAGGCTCTATACTAGGGCCCTTGCTGTTCTCCATCGTCATCAACGAGCTTTATGCTGTCATCCCAAAAGTCAGCTGTATCCAATATGCTGATGACTCTACTCTGATTTGCTCAGCCACATCTCCAGTAGAGTTATGGTCAGCTACCCAGACCACCTTTAATACAATAGAAAACTGGCTTTCTGAACATCGTCTGATCCTAAATCCCAAAAAAACTAAACTGCTGTTATTTCACCAACACGTAGGTCTACCGCTTTCACCTTTACCATAAAATCAAATGATGGCACAATAATCTCCCCTGACCCATCTACTAAACTATTAGGTGTCATCATAGACAATAATCTCAAATGTGACCTACATGTTAACCAAACTATCAAAACCATCAATAAAAAACTAGGGTCACTTTACAGAATAAAAGCCTTCCTAACCCCTCCAGCTAAAATTGCCATAGCTCGCTCACACCTTCTTTCAACCCTTCTGTATGCATCCCCTCTACTCTCGAATATGAACAAGACTGTCCTTAACAAACACTCAATTTGCTACAACCACATTGCCAGGTTTGCCACTGGGCTGCCTTTTAGGACACATTATTGCATCAATCTAAATCAGCTTGGTTGGCTTGAACTACCTAGCCTACTACAGTATAACCAACTGATTATGGCCTATAAATTCCTCTATAATCCGGACAATACTCCTGCACTTAAAAATATTATCACCCCCTATAACAATCCTAGACCGCTTCAATCCTCTAACAAACTACTAATTCAGATTAGCAAAATTAATAACACAGCCGGTGATTCTCTCTTTGCAAACTCTGTAAGTAGATCCTGGAACTCACTTCCAGCTGATATTACCTTACTTTCCACCTTAGGTCAATTTAAAACTAGAATCAAACAACATTTGTCACTTAACTGGCTATGTCAATGTATCAAGCCTGGCTAACTCGAATGTGTAAAATCTGTTAACCAGTTTACTGAGTAATTTAATTTAATCGTGACTTGTGCTCAGAACTAACTTTAACCTGTGGAACTTGTTTAACTTGCTTACTTATGTAATCTCTGTAAATAATCTGTTTGTAATATGTAATGCTGGTATTATGTAATGCTGTATCTGCTTACCCTTGGAGCTTTTCTCCCCGGGCCTCCACTGAAAATGGACATGCATCCAGTCGGACTATCCTGGTCAACAAATGTAAGATAAATAAATAAATAAAGAATATTACAGTGACTACAATACAAGTCAGACATTGACACGCACTGACAGCATGCTGAACACACTGGGTCATACGTGGGGACTCAGAATAGCATCCTGCTTGAGCATCACACACCTTCGCAGCTGGCACACAGGCATATGTTCCATCGGAACAGAGCACATGCCACACATGGTACACACATCCTGTGTGCCACACACTCACAGCCTGTAGGGCTACACAACACACCTGCTACAGACGTGTCAGGTACCTGTCTTGGGTGCTGCACTGGGGTCCCGCTCAACAGGCTGTATCTGGTGAAGGTCACAGTGATATGCCTCAGGGGCACTATGGTCCACCACAGAACACATGCATACAGGTCAGTCAGAGGCATGGACACATATGACTCACTCATTGACCATGCCACTATGGCTGACCTGAGACATACCTCCCTGGACGATATGATAGGGAACATAGAATGGATCTCTCAGCATGTGGCACAGGCCAGTATGAGCCTGATCTTAGTTGCCAACATGCCCTCACCAGGTATGCTACCACTATATGTGGGAAGGGTGTTGTATGTCTACATTCTGCTCAGTCTCCAATGTCATTCATAGGGTATCCGCTGGCTGTCAACGTGTGCTTACATGCTAGGGAAGCCACAATGATGTGCAAGGGTCATCTTGCACGTGACACCCATGGCCCGATGTATATTGGCAAAGCTCCTTGATACACACATATTGCCTTATGCTGCAGGACATGGTTTACATAGCCACCTCTGTGGGTATCACACAGGTTAGGACACTAACAGTGCTGCTACACAACAACAGCAGTGTACACCGCAAGATGCATGCACTGGACACTGTCCTCAGCACAGTGAACTGCAATGTCTGTGCAGTACCAGAGTCTTGATTCATGGCTCACAGGTGTTACCCATCACTGACAGGTTATGCCCCATACCATGCCTGTCGTCCCCTACACATGTAACACACATGGACAGGGGGGGGTGGTATCCCAAGGCACCACAGATACACACACCTCAAGGTTGTTGGCACAGCACAAAGCATCAGGGCCTAATCATGTGCAGCTAACAGTGTGTCTGACTGTCATCTGGTTCGTAGCCTGGCACACACAACCCTGCCATATACAGGAAGGCCACCTATCCTCCATAACAACACTGGCAATATGACAGTCTCAAGAACTTTCTTTATATGGCTGGACTGCATCCAGCCAAACATTGTGCGTGAGCATTACTGTAGCTACAACACACTAGTTGAAGGGTTCACAGCATGTGGTCACTGAATTGCAGTGGAATGACATGTTACCACTACCACAACAGGTGGGAACATGCAGCACCTGTACATCGACTACATGTAGACTATATGGCCCAGACCAGATGTGTATCCCCTGCTGTAGGTATTTTACCATATACACCCACACTGTATAGACACATACCACAGTCGGCCCCTGCACAGTAAGACACAGTCATATTGGTATACATTGCAAATACCATTTATCCACTCGAGGCATGTGTCAGACATGGTAACTACTGCAGGTCACAGGTATTTATGTGTATGTGTCACACACATACATCATGTGTGCAATGCCATTGCTGGTTTAGGCAATGGCATGCATTGTTATGTACAAAGACCCACACAAGGTCATAATGTGTGACACAACCACACATGGCAGTTGTGGGTTACCAAAACATACCTATCTGTACTCTGACAATGGTAATAGACACAGTAGCAGAGTGCACTATTGGCATTACTGGCCAACTAGCCCTGTTTGGCTGTGCTGATAGTGTGGTGACATCCCCTGTGTTTACTGGGGGAATATGCAGCATCTGGTGTATTGTAGTATTTGCCAAAAGGATCTGTTCTCTCACACTTGCATTTACACACACCCTACTACCCCCCCCACACACACACATGCACACTTGCCATTTGCAGGATTCATACCTCTTCCTAAGTCACGACACGTGAAAGAGACACATTAGCAAAGCGCACTATTCAGATTACTAGATAGTTCCTCTTCTCTGGCTGTACTTATAGGGTGCTGACATCATCAGTATTTTGAAAGTGTAATGTGCATCAGGTAAGTGTGATCTCCTGATTGCCAAAACTAACATGTTTTTCATACGGAAATGCACACACACAAACTCCCCACATCCAAACACACACACACACTTGCCACTTGCAGGTTTCAAACCCCTACCTAAATATGTTATGGCACTTGAGAGTGACGCTGTAGCAGGTTGCGCTATTCTGAGCACTGGTTGATGTCGCTTCTCCAGCTGTATGTATAGGGTGCTGTCATCATCACTGTTTGGAAAGGGTAATGTGCATCATGTAGTGTGATCTCCTGATTTCAAAAAAGCACGTGTTTTTCATACAGAATTGCACACACACAGAGTCCCCACATCCAAACATGCCATTTTCAGGTTTCAAACTCCTATCTAACTATATTATGACACTCGGGAGAGAGACGCATTAGCAGAGTGCGCTATTCGAATTACTGGGAGGTTTTCCTTCTCCTGCTGTACTTATAGGGTGCTGACATCATCAGTGTTTAGAAAGGGGAATGTGCATCCTGTCGTGTGTTCTCCTAGTTGCCAAAAGGGATATTTCCTTCATATAGACTTGCACACACACTAGCCTCCTCTACACACACTGAGTATTTGCAGGATTCAAACCCATACTTAACTATGCTCTGACACTCTAGATGGCTGCATTAGCAGAGTGCACTATTCACATTACTGGTAGGCATTTCTTCTCCTGCTGTACTTATAGGGTGCTGACATCATCTGTGTTTAGAAAGGGGAATGTGCATCCTGTAGTGTGTTCTCCCAGTTACCAAAAGGGACATTTCCCTCACACAAAATTGCACACACACTAACCCCCCTCATCCAAACACACACACTTGCAGGATTCAGACCACTACCTAACTATGTTATAACACTCGTGTCAGATGCATTAGCAGAGCGCGCTATTTGCATTACTGGGAAGCTTCCCTTCTCCTGCTGTACTTATAGGGTGCTGACATCATCAGTGTTTAGAAAGGGGAATGTGCATCCTGTAGTGTGTTCTCCTAGTTGGCAAAAGGGATACTTCTTTCATACAGTCTTGAACACACACTAACCCCCTTCACACACACTGACTATGTATAGGATTCAAACCCTTACATAGCTATGTTATGACAGCTGAGATGGACGCATTAGCAGAGCGCACTATTCACATTACTGGGAGGATTCCCTTCTCCTGCTGCACTTATAGGGTGCTGACATCATCAGTGTTTAGAAAGGGGAATGTGCATCCTGTAGTGTGTTCTCCTAGTTGGCAAAAGGGATATTTCTTTCACACAGCCTTGAACACACACTAACCCCCTTCCATACACACTGAGCATTTACAGGATTCAAACCCCTACCTACCTATATTTTGACACTCAAGATGGATGCATTAGTAAAGCACGCTATTTGCATTAATGGGAGGTTTCCCTTCTCCTGCTGTACTTATACGGTGCTGACATCATCAATGTTTAGAAAGGGGAATGTGCATCCTGTAGTGTGTTCTCCTAGTTGGCAAAAGGGCTTTTTCTTTCATACAGTCTTGAACACACACTAACTCCCTCCACACACACACTGAGCATTTACAGGATTCAAACCCCTACCTACCTACCTATGTTATGACACTCGAGACGGATGCGTTAGCAAAGCGCGCTATTTGCATCACTGAGAGGTTTCCCTTCTCCTGCTGTACTTATAGGGTGCTGACATCATCAGTGTTTAGAAAGGGGAATGTGCATCCTGTAGTGTGTTTTCCCAGTTGCCAAAAGGGACATTTCTCTCTCACAGCCTTTCACACACACAAACCCCACTCACACTGAGCATTTGCAGGATTCAAACCCCTACCTAACTATATTATGACACTTGAGGGAGACGCATTAGCAGAATGGACTATCCGAATTACTGGGCATCTGTTCTGCACCTGCAGTATTTATAGGGTGCTGACATCTTTATTTCTACAGAGGTATGTACATGTAGTACTACCTGTCAGGTGGAGGATAGCATATATATGCATTTGCAGCCACCTACGTCAGGGTCAGATATGCACATCACACTGGCAGGTTATGTTCTATACCATGCTTTGTGACCACAAGACCTGTAACACACAACACAACCAGTCCAGAACACCACACCCACATCCAGGACACACACTTAGCTGCCGGGATATGCAGGTGTTCACATACACCATTCCAGTTGTTAACATCAGGCACAGGCATATTGTGTGTGAGAACTACTCAGGCCTCTACCACTTTACCCTACAGCCATTACAATTTGTGGGTCCATGTGCTATGGCAGAACCACACACCACAGCCACATGGGGGAATACATATTGCACCTGTCCATCTGCAACGTGGGTACTCACTGTTCCACACCAGAGGTAGACCACCATTGTTGATATCTGACCATACCCACCTTTCCCTGGACATCCATATCCCATATCCACCCCCAGGCAAGGTTGTCACTGCACACAAACTGTATTTAGCACAAGCAGACTCTACACTTGTGAAGACTGGGGTGGACGACTTCAGAGGACCCATGCTGGGGAACTATACTGGCCACTCAGCATAATCCTTGACAATTGCATTCTATGAGCATGTGTACGGTTTGCATTGATCATGCTATCCCACATATACCCATGACTGCTCCACAACAAGACACCTGTCAGCTGTACACCAGCCATATATGCGCCGTACAACGGACAGAGTGAGCTAATACATTGCAGAGCTGTAGCCCACAGAGGGAGGACATCTGTGAACAGTTCCAGCATGGCACTTCATTCACACATAATCATTATAACACAGTGTTGACAGTGGAATTGTCCAGAGAATGCAGATAGGGCTCCCCTCAGTCTGTTATTGATGGACACCTACTGTCAGAGATCCTCAGCAACCCTCTCCCAGCACACACCGACAACATGGCTGTGGCTTAGCACATTCAATCCCTGGGACCTCCACGGTGCCCCTGCTTGACAGAGGCATAGCTCACTAGCCTCACATGTTGCCTTCTGTGACCTACTTTACAGTGGCACAGTACCCTACTGTCCTGGGGATGCAGATGCCAAGCACACTCTGGCTGAGCTGACATTCCCTAGGGCAACAAGCCTAGTATTGACCTCTACACCCATATGTTCAATTGTCAGATGCACAATATTTGTTGTGCTGTTCTACTGTTTGCAGGTCTTTATTGCCATAGCATTCCCTGTTCCTATGACCAACTTGTCTATCTGTGGAAGATGTTTGCATATGATGGCGATCCACTATATCACTTATGTATCTGTAGTCATTTACTGTGTGCACTGGGCAGATTGCTGTGTTGTGGTTGGTTCCTGGACTGACACGTACAAATACCAGATATGTGTGGCCAACTGCTAAACGGAGATATGGCCTAAGTGTGTGAGCATGCCCAGTTCAGCCTTTCCATGGCATGTTGTCTGACATATGCCTCATTTATCAAAGTGTGCGAGCATGCCCAGTGTGAGCTTTCCATATGTTGCACTCTGAAGTCCACCACATATTTGGGTGTGCGTGAACTTCAACAATATCTCACATTTATGGTTGTGTGTTGGATGTCATGTTGTGTACTAACTGGCCAACTGCTTCATGTCTGCCACAACAGGGATTATAGGTTCATAGGTTCATAGGTTCATACTAGGCTATCTACCCTAGGGCATTTATAAGCCTAGCCAGAGTGTGTTTGGCTTTCGCCACCCATTTTAAATTAATTTTGCTATGCGTTTTTTGAGGTTAGTATACTGTGCCTCTGTCTAACAGTGACACAGAAGTGATAGCCGGGGTAAACCTACGATCTCCCATCCACACATCAAGATTCCTCTTGAAGAGAGTCAATGTGGGACTCTGCCTAACCTGGACTGGGATTTTATTCCAGAGTGAAGGGAGCCTCTGGGTTATGAATCTGTCCCTCCAGCATGTCCTATTTATTTCAGTGCTGAGGTTCAAGTCTCTTGAGCATAGCTCAATGGGATTTGGATTTTCTGAGGTGCAGCATGTCCATTAATTCTGGGTTGGACATGGCTTTATCGTCAGGCACAGATCGCCTCTGAGCAGGCGATATGCCACTGAGTAGAGCAGGAGTTTCTTTAACCGGGCAGCATATGGCATCTGTTTGAGCCCCTTTGATCCTCTTGGTGAGGTACTTTTGGGGTCTTTCCAGTTGCTGCAGGTGTCTGGTAAGGTACATCCCAAAAGGAGCATTGTACTCAATTATGGGCCTGATGAGGGATGAGTAAAGAGGCACGATGACCTCTCCTGATCTAGATGTGAATCCCTTCATGATTAGGTGGGCTATATAAAATGTTTTTCTAACCACTTTGGCCACGTGGTTGTCAAATGAGAGATTGCTATCAACTTGGGTCCCCAGGTCCCTAATGACTTCTTCTGTACTTAATGGATTACCACCTATGTGGTAATTTGTGGCACTGTTTTTGCCAAAGGGATGACTATACACTTTTGGCTTAGCTTGAGGCCATGGCTCTGGCACCAGTTGTCTGTTTCTATGAGGCCCTTTTGGAGGATGCTTGTGTCGGCTGGAGAGTTGATTATGGCAACCAGTTTGCAGTCATCTGCGAACTTGGTCAGCCACAGTCCTTCTGTGTTGGCCTGTACCGCTGAGAAATATATACCGAACAAGAGAGGTCCCAGGACTGAGCCTTGTGGGATGCCACTTGTAACTGGTTTGGAGTCTGACATGGCTCCAGCAATTCTAACCATATGGGTTCTGTCCTTGAGCCAGTTTGCAACCCATCTAGTGACATAGGGGTTTATATTTAAGCTGGTGAGCTTATCTATAATGCCCGAGTGGGGTATTGTATTGAAGGCTTTTGAGGTTCAGGTAGGCTGTGTGGACCACCTTCCCCTCGTCAATGGCCTTGGTGACTGTTTCAAAGAAGTCAACCAGATTTAAGAGGCAGGATCTGCCCTTAACAAAGCCAAACTGGGTAGGATCCAGTGTCTGTAGGTCCCCAATATCTTTATTTATGAGGTCCATGATGATCCTTTCCATAGCTTTGCAGACCAAGCTAGTCAGGCTTATGGGGCGATAGTTTCCAGGATCTGTTGAGGCACCACCTTTGTGGAGAGGGACCACTGTTGCTGTATGCCACTCTTTGGGTACATATCCTGTAGTAAGGCTAAGATTGAACAGTAGTTTTATGTTTGGGTTTAGCTCTTCTTGGAGTTCATATAGGATGCAGCCCGGGACACCATCTGGTCCCATTGATGCTGTGTTTTTTGCTTTGGAGAGGGCGGCTCTTACCTGAGCATCTGAGATGTCAGGGGCAGCACTCTGTTGGGATAGATATTTGCCCTTTTGGTGAGAGGGGGAGAAGTTTGCACTGAACCTGTCAGCTAGGATGTTGGCAATGTCTGTCGGCTCAGTGTATTTTTGTCATTTTGGACTAATTCTGCGCAAATCTGGGAAGTCTCACACAGCTCCCTAACATAACTAAAAAAAGCCTTGTGATTAACCTTATTGGCCTGTGCAATTTTTCTCTCAAGCTGGCCTTAGACGATTTTATGAGTGCCCGTAGTTTTTGCTAATACTGATCAGAGATGCCTTCCTTTTGGGATTTTGCTCTATCATGTAGTAGCTTCCTCCTTCTATTGTATAGTTTGTTTATGGCTGGGGTCCACCAGACAGGACGTCTGCCTTTGGAGGATTGGGTCTTGGTTTTATTTGGGATTGCATGATCCATGCATTCCTGAAGGTGTTCATAGAATGCGTTTATAAAGGATTCTGCGGTCTGGGCCGTATTTTCCACAGGCCGGGGGCTTCGAAGGATTTCACAGTTTTGGCGTGTGAAATTTGCTTTAGAGAAGTTTTCACTGTGGTTTTCTGGGCAGGGGTGGGGTCGGGATGTGAATATCCAGTGAGATTAGTTTATGGTCTGATCTTACCAGTGAGGGATACACTTCTGGTCTGGAGCATAGTGTCCCCATGTTGGTGATGATCAGGTCCAGTATGTTTTCCCCTCTTGTGGGAGTGGTAACAAGTTGTTCCATAGCATTTGAGTTTATAAATTCTAGGAACCTTTGGGCTAGGGTGTTGGAGCTAGAGTAATGCTCCCAGTCTATGTTTGGGTAGTTGAAGTCGCCCAGTATAATGGTGTTTGGAGAGACCTTCATATTTTCCAGTATTCTCAGGAAGGCCAAGTGGGGTTCCTGTGTTTGGGAGGGTGGTCTGTAGCAGGCTATAAACTGGAAGGCAGTTTTACCCACAGTTAGTTGCACATGGATAGTCTCTGATGCTTCGTGCTGTGCCACCAACCTGGAGGTGTGGGTATCTTTGATGAATATTGATACTCCCCCTCCTTTTGTGGTTCGGTCCAAGTTTTGGGGCCGGAAAGTATGGTATGAGGTATAACCTGGTAGTGCTGGGGTGCTCTCGGGAGCCTTGAACCAGGTTTCTGTTACTGCACAGATATCGATGTTCTCCATGCTAAGGAGAGTTTCGTAAAGTGCATCTTGAGGTTTAGACTTCTGGTGTTGAGTAGCATTACTCTTAGTTTCTTATCCCTTGTGATACCTATGGAGGTGGGTTTGTCTTTGAGCCTTGCCTAAAATAGGCACTATGGGGTAGCAAGAGCCTTTGCCAATATCCGAAAGCCCAAGGTGACAGGTGCAAGCCGTCCCTAGCGGCATTGTGGCTTGTTGAGCATGTCATCCCAGGCTGACAGGCATTGATCCCCTTTGAATGACACCAACACTTAAGCCAATTGTTGAAATTGATCATCTTGTCTTCATATTTTGGCATCATTCTTGGTGAGGGTAAGATGCTACTCAAGGTCAGGGTCATACCGGCCTGGGCTACATGCTCAGAGAGCTCCTCTATGTCTCTTTTCATGTAGTCCAGGGAGTACGTCTCAGGTCATTCACACCAGCATGGACAATGACTGAGTCATATTTGTACTTGCCTTGGAGTGACCTGAGTGCTTGTGTTATGTGGCGGATCCTAGCGCCGACAGGCAGCTCACCGTGACCCTCTCCTTGTTCAGCCTGGTGAGCAGGACGCCAGTGTGCCTGATAGAGTCACCTATTACAAGTGTATCAGGTGTGTTGTTTAGCCTTAAGGGCTGTGACTGTTCACACACTGGCTTTGTGAGTTATGTGTTGCACGTGTTTTGTTTTGGGGTAGCGGTTGCTTGGGTGTCTGCTTTGGAGGTCTCTGCTGCTTAGGCAGATTTTTATTTAGAGCCTCCGAGTATGTTTTTGTATGTTTATGTGCTTGGTTTGTTGTCGTGGTAGGTCTATGTGAGACTGGAATTGTAGTGAGTGTGGTTTCCTTCTCCTCCTGACTGGTTATGTCAGTACTGAGTTGAGAGAGCTTAGCCTCCAGTTTGGCTATATGGTTGCATCTCTCACATATGTTGGCATTTGTTGGGAGGAGGAGAGGGTTGTCTGTGTACATGAGGCAGTTGTAACATTGCCTCAAGATTCCCAGATTCACTTGCTGGACCGGAGAGGAGATTGACAACTGACCTTTGGACATGCTAGAATAGTATTGGGAATTCCTTTATAATTGAAAAAAAGGGCCAATGGGGAACAAGGTACTCAAGGGGAGTTTGTGAGGGTGTAGTGCTTTTAATTTTTTTAGACCTGACTTATATAATTGCTTTAGTGAGCAAGTGCCAGGTAACTTAAATGCAATGTGTTACAGGTAACCTAAATGCAAAAACGACAAACAGTAACTTTCTTACAAGTGAAACAAGGAAATAAGTACAGTAAGCAATGCAGATATCACTAGGGATCCACAGAAGTGCTAAAAGGCCACATTTTAGGTGGAATTAGCATTTCAGGGAAATAAACAAACAAGCATACAAATAAAGCTAGATTCAGCAGGCCTGGATCTAGTCTATGCTATAGCAAACAAGGTGTACCAATTTCAGTAAGAAACAGTTAGAATATGCAGGCACTATAAGCCTTTAACCAGATATTCCTTGCTCAGAAGGGCAGAGTCCAGCCTCTCCTCCCACAAGAGTGCAGACCGCAATCCTTCCTAATGTAAAATAACTGGCCTGAAGCCCAAGTGCTTAAACCAGAACTAATACACTTTTAGAATAACAGACACTGAGCTCTCAATCAGCAGTTCCTAACTTAGAAGGATGTAAGCTGCCTGTCCTGCCACCACAGTGCAGGCCACAAACCTTCCAAATGTAAAACAACTGGTCTGAAGCCCAAATGCTTAATCCAAAAGACTTAGAAATGATAGCTACACTTTAATCAAGTTACTACCAGCAGTAATAAATACAACTGAATACTTTAAACAATGCCTGGATTAGTGCTCAAGTTATACAAACAAAACTAGATTCAGCAGGTCTGGATCTAGTCTATGCTACAGCAAACGAGGTGTACCAATTTCAGTAAGAAGCAGTTCAAATATGCAGGCACTATAAGCTTTAACCAGAAATTCCCAGCTCAGAAGGACAGAGTCCAGCCTCTCCTCCCACAAGAGTGCAGAACACGAACCCTCTTAATGTAAAATAACTGGCCTCAAGCCCAAGTGCTTAAACCAGAATTAATACACATTTAGAATAACAGACACTGAGCCCTCAATCAGCAGTTCCCAACTTAGAAGGATGTAAGCTACCTGTTCTGCCACTACAGTGCAGACCACAAACCTTCCTAATGTAAAACTGGTCTGAAGCCCAGGTGCTTAAACTAAAAGGCTTACAATGAGTTACACCAAGCAGTAATAAATACAATTGAGTACTTTTAAGATGACGCAAGAGCAAAATAAAGTAAGAAAAAACACAAATACAGTATTTTTTTTTTTTTTTTTTTTTTTTTGGAAAGAGTGAAAGGAAAGAGAGAAAGGAGTAGCAGAAACTAAGCTGATTGGCCTTCTCAAATGCTCTCCCTGTACTGGGTAGAATGAGGTAATGACACTAGACTGGGAGGAGGGTCCCAGATCAAATTTACACTATGCCTGCAGGGATTGCATGGGATACTTTGCAGACAGTTCTCAACATACTTTCATAATGACCTAACACTGTAGTACCGTATAGTGTACTGGTTCAGTACTTTCACTGTGGTGGACAGTATCCTGGGCTTTAGTCCTATGACTGCTTGATATCTTCATAGTGAGCACAACAGACTGTGTAGGGGCCAGTTGTGCACATATGACCATGTTGCATTATGTTCAGATATGGACTACTTACACCAGGCTCGTCCAACATTGCTAGTGTATTCCACAACATGGGTGGACATTGGCAAACACTAGCGATGTTCCCTAGGCCATTTCTGATGCTAGTCACAGGGTGTGTTTGTCCTTCGACACACATTGTAACTGGAGTTTGCCATGACATATGTCATGGTTAGTATACTGTGCCTCCGTCTACCTCTGACATAACAGTGATACCCAGGGTTAGCCTACCATCTCCCATCCACTCATCAGGATTCCTCTTGAGGGGTGTCGATATGTGGCACTCTGGCTGACCTGTACCAGGAGTTTACTGAAGTGTGGGGGTGCCTTCTGTGTTATGGATCATGCAGTACAGCTTGTCCTATGTATGTCAGTGCTGGGGTTCAGGTCTCTCATGTGCATAGCTCACTGCCATTCAGATTGTACAAGGTGCAGCATGTTCATTGATTCCACTTTGGACATGGCTTCATACATCAGGCACAGCTTGCCTGTAGCTGGGCAGTATGGCGGTGTGTGGGGCTGCAGTTTGTTTACTCAGGCAACACATGGCATCTGTTCATGCTCTTTGCTACTCCTGGTGGGGTACTGTTGTGGACTTTAGAGTTAATGGGGTGTCTGCTGCGGTATATCCTACAGGGGCTATTGTAGTCAATTGTGACGCTGATGGAGGATGACTGCAGAGCCACAGTGAGTTCCCCTTATCTACATCTGCCAACCTTCATGTTTGGGTGGGTATATAGTATATGTTTCTGCGAACACTACAGCCACATGTTTGTCCAGTGCAGGATATCTATCACCTTTTGTACCCAGGTCTCACATTACATGTTAGGTACGCCATGGGTTAACACCTGTGTGGTAATTTGTGGGCACTTACTGTATATCCACGGTGGTTGTCTATACACAGTTCTGCAATTAGCTTGCTGACATGGCTATGGCTCCAGTTGTCTGTTTGTAGGTGGCCCTTTTGTGGGTTGCTTGTGTCAGCTGGGGGTCGGATATGGTGGGCTGTTTGTACTCCTCTGCATACATGTTCATTCACAGCCCTTCCATGTTGGCCTATACCTATGGGACATATATACAGAACGGGGGTGGCCAAGACCAGGCCTTGTGGGATGCCACTCATATCTGCTTTGTAGTCTGACATGAATGCGGCATGTCTGACCATGTCAGTTCTGTCCTTGGTCTGGTCTGCAACCCCTCTACTGACATAGGGGTATATATTTAAGCTGGTGAACATATCCATACTGAACTCGTACGGTATTCTCTAGAAGCATGTGCACGGTCCAGCTACTCTGTGTGGACCACATTGCCCTCATCAATGACCTTAATGACTGCTTCAAATGGGTCAAACATGTTTAGGGGCAGGATCTGCAGTTGCAACAGCCACACTGTGTAGGGTCCAGTATCAGTAGGTCCACAATAGCCTTCTGTCTGTGGTACGTACTGATCCTTTCCATAGCTGTGCAGAACAAGCTTGTCAGGATCCTGGGGTGGTAGTTTGCAGTATCCATTCAGGCAACACCTTTGTTGTGATGGACCACTGTTGTCGTACACTGCTCTTTGGGTACATATCCTGTGGTAAGGCTGACATTGGGCAGTAGTGTGATTTGGCATTCCATTATTCTTGGAGTCCATGTTGGCCTCAGCCCAGGACACCATCACATACCTTTGCTGCTGTGTGTTCTGCTTCGCAGATGATGGCTGTTACCTCAGCATCTGCAATGTCAGGGGACCATCAGTCTGCTGGGATAGGTATTTTGCACTCTGGGGGGGGGTTTGTACTGCACCTGACAGTTTGTATGTTAGCAATATGTGTGTGTGTTTGGTATGTTGTTTGTAATATCTGTGTGATTCAGAGAATATCTGTGGATGCCCAACATGGTTCCTATCATCAGTTGGGTAAGCCTTGTGATTATCCTTAGTGTCCTGTACATTTTGTATCTTCATAGGTTCATGGGTTCCTACTAGGCTATACACCCTAGGCCATTAGTAAGCCTAGCCAGAGTGTGTGTGTCTTTCGCCACCCCTTGCTATGTTCTATTATGGCCATTTATGAATTTCTTCACTGTGCCTCTGTCTGGTCGTGACACAGTGAGGACCCCCAGTATACATTTACGATCATCCATCCACTTGGCAATATTCCTGTTGAGGGGTGTCAGTGAGGGGCTCTGCCTAACATGGATTGGGATCCTGTTTCTGGGTGTGGGGAGCCTCTGGGTTATGTATCTGTCCCTCCAGCACATCTTATTTCATTATGTGTTGAGGCTGACATCTGTCACTCTCACAGCTCCAATGGCTTTGATTTCCTGTGGTGGAGCATGTCCATTACTCCTATGTTGGACATGGCCTTGTACAACAGACATACAATGCCTCTGTGTAGGCAGTCTGTGACTGCATTCAGCTGGGGTGTCTACAGCCAGGCAGCATATGACATATATTTCACACCCTTTATCCTGTTGGTGGGGTAACTATGAGGTCTTCCGAACCGCTGCAGGTGTCACGTACGATACATCCCATATGAGTAATTGTACTAGATTATGGGTCTGATAAGGGAACAGTACAGCGGCACAGTGACCTCTGTTGATGTAGATGTGAATCCTTTCATGAGACGGTGTCCAATATTTACAATCTTCCTAGCCACATTGGCATTGTGAGTGTCACATGACAGATTACTGTCGACCTGTGTCCCTAGGTCCCTGATTACTCCTTGCATACATAATGGTTTGCCACCTATGTGGTAATTTGTGTGTACCTTGTCTGGTATTTGGTGGGACATTCATACTGTCCAGTGTCTTCAGGATGTCTGTTTGTGTATTGTCAGTTACCTGGCCATATGGGTGTCTGTGCTGCATATGGATACTCCCCCTCCTTTGATGTTTTGGTGCAGGTGTTGGGGCCATAACACATGATATGTGGTATAACCTAGTAGTGCTGGTGTGCTATCACTAGGCTTGCAGCAGGCTTCTGTCACTGCACAGACATTGATGTTCTCCATAATGGGAAGTGCCTCAGGGGCATGCCTATTGCAGTTTACACATCTGGCATTGGTCAGCATTACCCTTATGTTTCCTACCACTTATGTTTTCTAGGGTGGTGGGTACTCTTTTTGGCCTTGCCTACATACAGCTCTATGGAGGCGGCAAAGGCCTTATCCAGTATCCAGACACACAGGGGTAACAGGTGCAAGCCATCCCTGGAACAGCAGCATGGCTTGTCATGCTTGACATCTCAAGCAGACAGACATTAGACTCTCTTGGACTGACAGCTGTAACTCTGCCAGCTGTTAAACATGAGCATTCTGTGTTTGTACTGTGGCATCATTCTTGGTGAGGGTTGGATTATGCACACCCAGAGTCATACCGGCCTGGGGTACATACTCAGAGGGATCATCCATGTCTCTTTTCATGTTGACCGGGGAGGTACATCTCAGGTAATTCACACCAGCATGGACATTGAGTGCATCATATTTCTGCTTGCTTTGGGGTGACCTGCGTACTTGTGTTATGTGGCATTTTGTGGCAGCCTACAGGCAGCTTACTCTACCCTTTCCCTTGTTCAGTCTGGTGAGTGGGACAGCAGTGTGTCTGCCTATACAGACACCTATTACAACTGTATCAGGCATGTTGTTTCTCCTTCTGGCCTGTGACTGTTTGGCACACCAGCTTTGCGTACTATTCGTTGCATGTGCTATGTTTGAAGGTTGTGGTTGCTTGTGATCTGCTTTGGAGGCTTCTGTTGGTGTGGTGTGTTTGTAATTAAGGCCTCCAGGTATATTTGTCTGTGTTTATGTGTTTGGTTTACAGTTGTGGTAGGTCTATGTGGGACTGGGTTTGTGGTGTATGTGGTTACCTTCTTCTCCTGACTAGTTTTGACAGTTCTGAGTTGGTGGAGCTCAACCTCTGGTTTGGATACATGGTTGCATCTATCACATATATTTGTATTTATTGGGGGGTGTTGTGGTTGTCTGTGTACTTGGGACTGGTGTCACATTGCCTCTGGATTCACAGATTCTACTTGTTGTGGCTGGACTTAGTGGATTGTATGTGTGGACATATGTTATTGCCATACTACTGGTCAGTGATTACTTCCCTTTTTATGTTTGCTCAATCATGTGGTAGCTTCCTCATTCTCTTGCATGGTTCGGTAATGGCTGGAGTCCAGCATGCCAGATGCCTGCGTGTATGGCATTGTGTGTTGTTGTTATTTGTGATTGCATACTCCAAGCATTCCTGGCTGTGTTCATGGAATGCCTGTATAACATGTTCTGTGGTGTGTCCCATATTCTGCACTTGCACAGGGCCTTTCGTGGATTCAACATCAGTTTGGAGGGCTGCAACCTATGCTTTTCACATGTTTTTCATTGTGGTATTCTGGCCAGGGACTGGGGTCAGGATGTGTATATCCAGTGTGATTACTCTATGGTCTGTTCTTACCGGTGAGGGGTACACTTCTCATCTTGCCATCCAGTACACATGTTGCTGATTATCACATCCAGTATGCTTACCCCTCTTGTGGGAGTGGTACATTGTTCCTGGGCATTTTGGTTTATGGATTCTGGGGACTTTTCTCCTACTGTGTTAGTGCTAGTATAATGCTCCCGGTGTATGTCTGGGTATTTTCAGTCAAGCAATATAATGTGGTTTGGGGGGCTTGATATATTCATGTATTCCAACATAGGCCAGGTGCAGTTCCTGGTATTAGGACAGTAGTCTGCAGCAGGCTATATACTGGGAGGCGGTTTTAGCCATTGGTATTTGACCATGGCTAATCCATGCTGCTTCTTGTTGTGGTACCAACATGGGGGTGAGGTTATCCTTGACATTTATTGCTAGTCACCCTCCTTTTGTAGCTTGTTCCATGTTTTGCAGCTGTACAGCACAGTATGAGGTGTGACCTGGTAGTGTTAGAGTGCTGATGTGAGCCTTGACCCAGTTCTCTATTACAGGACTGGTATCTACATTCTCCATACTGTGTGCATTTACACTGCACACATCTTGCTGTTTAGACTTCTGGCATTGGGTAGCATTACATCTAGGTTCCTATCCCTTGTGGAACCTATGAAGGTGGGTTTGTGTTACCTATTCAGGGCATGCTGTGGGTACAGACAGCCTTTGCCAGTATCCATGGGGCATGGCATGATAGGTGCACGCCACCCCTAGCAGGTGGTGCATCATGTCATGCTCCGCATGTCTTCCCAGCCTGAAACACATTGGCTCCCCTTTGACTAACTGCATTACTTCAGGCAGTTATTAAACTTGATCATCCCATCGGCATTTTGTGGCTTCATGCTTGGTGAGTGTGGATGTTAGTCAGGGTGCTCAGGTGTGCATATAGTACATGGTGTTACATTACTTAACACATGGCATTCATGCCTCAGGTGGTGCTGCAGGGCTGCCTCTGTCGGATGCGCATATTACATACATGTTTGTGAGCAGGTCATGTCATTTTAGGCATTCATGTTATTATTTGAGTGAGTCAGAGGGGGTATCATTCCCAGGGTTCCTACTGAGCCAGTGTATGTGTTATGCGTTGCCTCTTTGCCAAGGCCAGGGCATACTGGGCACGCCTCCTTCTGCCTACTGAGGCAGGCTCAGGTTGTTCCTCCTCCGAGTCACGCTCTGCTTGTGATGGCCTTGGCAATGGTGGGGAGCTGTTTGGCCCAGCCCTATGCTGGTCCTGCTGCAGCTGTTTTCGCAAGATCATATTATATAGCATAGCACATATCATGACAATTTGGGTACATGTAGTTGGTGTGTACTGCAAGGCTCCACCAGATGTGTCCAGACACCGGAACCGTGACTTGAGCAGCCCAAACACAGACTCTATTACATTACGTGTTTGTGCGTGTGCCTCATTATGGCGTTCCTGTTCAGGTGTGTGTGCGTTTCTGATGGGTGTCATCAGCCACGGCTCCAGTGCATAACCTGCATTCCCCACTAAGTGTCCATGTGGGATGTCCCCATTGGCAAATGTCTGGTACAGCTGCGTCAAATGCCAGATGTGGGAATCGTGGTAACTCCCAGGGCAGCCAGCACCCACATTCATTATTATGCCCTGGGCATCACACATGACCTGGCAGTTGATGGAGGGAAAGCCCTTGCGGTTAATGTAGGCCCTACCCTGCTCGCCGGCTGGTGCTTTGATGCGTATGTGCGTGCACTCTATTGCACCCACTACCTCAGGGTATTCCGCTATTTGCTGGAAGAGACGCATATTGCTGGCCAATACCTCACGGGCATTGGGGAAATATACATGATCACCGACATGTGCTGACATGGCATCCAGGAACTGGTGCAGTACCCTGGAGGCTGATGCCTGTGATATCCCCATCATATCACCAGTTGGTCTCTGGAAGGTACCTGTTGCTAGTATTCTTACGCCAACACATACCTTGGTTTCCACTGGGATGGGTTCCCCTCTGTTGGTTCTGTGTGTGAGGCGTGGCCTGCACAGCTCAACAATTTGCTGCAGAAGCTCTCTGTCCACTCTATAGCGCTCTACTATCTCCAGCTCATGTAACCCATGGTAGATGACCCTGGGCCTGTACACTCTTCTCCATCTCCTCACTGTGGGTTGTCTGGCACCATCTGCATTGTCGCCACCCTCAGCAAGTCGCCTATGTCTCATTATGACAGCTATGGCAGCCCCTAACATTTCTGCTCTGAGTGAAGCTTTTTCAGTTTTCACTTCTATTAGCTTACTCCTGTCTTGCAGTGTCTCTTAGAAGAAACATCCTGCACTACTGTTTGCAGAGTTTTAAGTGCTGTGCTGGGCTACTATTCTGCCTGTGTAATTTCCTGCTTCTAATTGTTTTCACCTGCTAGCTTCAGCAGTTATCCATGCTAGCTTCCTATTAATTCTGTTGCTTCCTTTTTCCTTTTTGTTTCCTCAGGGGGGAGCAACGTGCATACCATCAGAAAGATGCTCACAGTGGCTTACATGCACGCACACGTGCTTACACGGATCAGAATCTACGTATTCGGGTTAAAACGTGTGTACACCTGTGCAAACACTGTTACACGTCTGCCAACAGCCTCCAACATACTCAGTCTGCCCTACACTCGTGCACACCAGCGCAAACAGTGTTAAACATCTCCCAACATGCTCCCACATGCTCAGTCTGCCTTACACGCGTGCACACTGCCCTACTCATGCTTCATGGTGCGCACACGTGCGCATGCACGCCCAGCAAGAAACTTTGGTGTAAGTAACAGTGTACACCTTCCATTTCTTGACTTTCCCTGACTTATCTAGTGGCACACCTCTTTCCATGATCTGTGTCTGTCATCTGTCATGTTACACTGACCTCCAATGAACTGCATTTCTTTCTACCATTCCCCCCTGTGATGTCACCTATCTCCTACCCTATTCCTCCCCTTATGTATCTCTTACACTACTCAGACTGTGCTCATTTGCTATGTAACTGTGAGATTCAGTATCCTAACCCTCATTTACATGAGATTGCCTACTAATGCTTAGTTACATGTCTTAGACTCAGCTTTCCCCCTTAGCAACCACTACACGGTGGCCATGTTGTTTTTGGTCTGCTGGTCCCTGCATTGTCATTCCATGTATTGCATGAAACCCACATTTGTGGGTTTATAACCTTCTTTTTTATGGTTTTATACAGCACAGCCCGTTTGCGCAGGGCTGCGCAGGGTTTTAAAAAAAAATTATATTTTTAATATTTTTGCATCGGGTTATCTTGTCAATGGCCACATATTTGGCCATTGGCATGCTGCTTGAGTCATATGCACCCTTTTTATGGAGCTGACATGGCTCCATTGTGGAATTTGCAGAAACATACACAGTTGTCAACTGAGTACATTTCTGCAGCTAAAACGTCTCTTACACGGACTGGTTTCTGCTTCGTGGATCGCTAATATACCTCATTTACATATCTTTCAGCTGCAAGTGAGGTGTTTAGCATGTCCACGCCCAGTCCGTGTAAGAGACGTTTTAGCTGGTCTCTTACATGGAGTTTAGGGCTATTCCTGGATCGCGAGGCTTGCATGGAGTGTTGCACGTCTCTTACACTCCGTGCAAGCCTTCGGGAATCCTGCCCAGTAATAATATATTTAACATACCACCAGCACCACAGCATAGACAGTAATAATATATTTAACATACCACCTGCACCACACCATAGGCAGTAATAATATATTTAACATACCACAAGCACTACAGCATAGACAGCAAAAATATATTTAACAAACCACCAGCAGCACAGCATGCAGTAATAAAATATTTAACATACGACCAGCACCACAGCATAGACATTAATATTATATTTAACAAACACCAGCACCACAACAAAGGCAGTAATATTATATTTAACATACACCAGCATCACATCATTGACAGTAATATTATATTTAACATACCACCAGCACCACAGCATTGACAGTAATAATATATTTAACACACCACCATCACCACAGCATAGACAGTAATAATATATTTAACATACCACCAGCACCACAGCATAGATAGTAATAATATATTTAACATACCACCAGCACCACAGCATTGACAGTAATAATATATTTAACATACCACCAGCACCACAGCATAAACACTAATAATATATTTAGCATACCCCCAGCAGCACACCATGGACACTAATGATATATTTAACATACCACCAGCACCACAGCATAGGCACTAATAATATATTTAACATACCACCAGCACCACAGCATAGACAGTAATAATATATTTAATGTACCACCAGCACCACAGCATAGACAGTAATAATATATTTAACATACCACCAGCACCACAGCATAGACAGCAATAATATATTTAACATACACCAGCACCACAGCATAGACAGTAATAATATATTTAACATACACCAGCACCACAGCATAGACAGCAATAATATATTTAACATACCTTCAGCACCACAGCACAGACAGCAAAAATATATTTAACATACCACCAGCACCACAGCATAGACAGTAATAATATATTTAACATACCACCAGCACCACAGCATAGACAGTAATATTATATGCAACATACTACCAGTACCACATCATTGACAGTAATAATTTATTTAACATACCGAGAGCACCATAGCATAGACACTAATAATATATTTAACATACCACCAGCACCACAGCATGAACACTAATAATATATTTAACACACCACCAGCAACACAGCATAGACAGTAATAATATATTAAACATACCACCAGCACCACAGCATCAACAATAATAATATATTTAACATACCACCAGCACCACAGCATAGACTGCAATAATATATTTAACATACCACCAGCAAAACAGCAAAGACAGCAAAAATATATCTAACATACCACCAGCACCACAGCATACACAGTAATAATATATTTAACATACCACCAGCACCACAGCACAGAGAGTAATATTATATTTAACATAACACCATCACCACAGCATTGACAGTAATAATATATTTAACATACCACCAGCACCACAGCATAGACGGTAATGTTATATTTAAAATACCACCAGCACCACAGCATGGACAGTAGTAATATATTTAACATACCACCAGCACCACAGCATACAAACTAATAATATATTTAACATACCACCAGCACCACAGCATAGACACTAATAATATATTTAATATACCACCAGCACCACAGCATGGACACTAATAATATATTTAACATACCACCAGCACCACAGCATAAACACTAATAATATATTTAACATACCACCAGCACCACAGCATAGACACTAATAATATATTTAACATACCAACAGCACAACACAATAAATACTAATAATATATGTAACATACCACCAGCACCACAGCATAGACACTAATAATATATTTAACATACCACCAGCACCACAGCATAGACAGAAATAATATATTTAACATACCACCAGCACCACAGCATAGACAGTAATAATATATTTAACATACCACCAGCACCACAGCATAGACAGCAATAATATATTTAACATACCACCAGCACCACAGCATAGACAGTAATAATATATTTAACATACACTAGCACCACAGTGTAGACAGTAGTAATATATTTAACATACCACCAGCACCACAACATAGACAGCAATAATATATTTAACATACCAACAGCATCACAGCATAGACAGTAATATCATACGTAACATACCACCAGCACCACAGCATGGACAGTAGTAATATATTTAACATACCACGAGCACCACAGCATAGACAGTAATAATATATTTAACATACCACCAGCACCACAGCATAGACAGCAATAATATATTTAACATACCACCAGCACCACAGCATAGACAGCAATAATATATTTAACATACCACCAGCACCACAGCATAGACAGTAATAATATATTTAACATACACCAGCACCACAGCATAGGCAGTAGTAATATATTTAAGACACCGCAAGCACCACAGCATGGACAGTAATAATATATTTAACATACCACCAGCATCACAGCACAGACAGTAATAATATATTTAACATACCACCAGCATCACAGCATAGACAGCAATAATATATTTAACATATCACCAGCACCGCAGCATAGACTGGAAAAATATATTTAACATACCACCAGCACCACAGCATAGACCATAAAAATATATTTAACATACCACCAGCACTACAGCATAGACAGTAATATTATATTTAACATACCACCAGCACCACAGCCTTGACAGTAATAATATATTTAACATACCACCAGCACCACAGCATAGACAGTAATCATATATTTAAAATACCACCAGCACCACAACATAGACAGTAATAATATATTTAACATACCACCAGCACCACAGCATAGACATTAATAATATATTTAACATACCACCAGCACCACAGCATAGACACTAATAATATATTTAATATAGCACCAGCACGACAGCATTAGACACTAATAATATATTTATCATACCACCAGCACCACAGCATAAACACTAATAATATATTTAATATACCACCAGCACCACAGCATAGACACTAATAATATATTTAACATACCACCAGGAACACAGCATAGACACTAATAATATATTTAACATACCACCAGCAGAAAGCATAGACAGTAATAATATATTTAACATACCACCAGCACCACAGCATAGGCACTAATAATATATTTAACATACCACCAGCACCACAGCATAGACAGTAATAATTTATTTAACATACGACCAGCACCACGGCATAGACAGTAATAATATATTTAACATACCACCAGCACCACAGCTTAGACACTAATAATTTATTTAACATACCGACAGCACCACAGCATGGACTCTAATAATATATTTAACATAACCCCAGCACCACAGCATAGACACTAATAATATATTTAACATACCACCAGCAGCACAGCCAAGACAATAATAATATATTTAACGTACCACCAGCACCACAGCATAGGCACTAAAAATATATTTAACATACCACCAGCACCACAGCATAAACACTAATAATATATTTAACATACCACAAGCACCGCAGTATAGCCATTAATAATATATTTAACATACCACCAGCACCACAGCATAGACAGTAATAATATATTTAACATACCACCAGCACCACAGCATCGACAATAATAATATATTTAACTTACCACCAGCACTACAGCATAGACAGCAATAATATATTTAACATACCACAAGCACTACAGCATAGACAGCAATAATATATTTTACATACACCAGCACCACAGCATACACAGTAATAATATATTTAACATACCCCGAGCACCACAGCATAGACAGTGATAATATATTAAACATACCACCAGCACCACAGCATCAACAGTAATAATATATTTAACATACCTCCAGCACCACAGCATAGGCAGAAATAATAAATATAACATACCACCAGCACCACAGCATTGACAGTAATTATATATTTAACATACCACCAGCACCACAGTATAAACACTAATAATATATTTAACATACCACCAGCACTACAGCATAGACAGTAATTATATATTTAACGTACCACCAGCACCAAAGCATAGACAGTAATTTTATATTTAACGTACCACCAGCACCAAGCATAGACAGTAATAATATATTTAACATACCACCAGCACCACAGCATCGACAGTAATAATATATTTAACATACCACCAGCACCACAGCATAGACAGCAATAATATATTTAACATACCACCAGCACCACAGCATAGACAGCAATAATATATTTAACATACCACCAGCACCACAGCATAGACAGTAATAATATATTTAACATACTGCCAGCACCACAGCATAGGCAGTATTAATATATTTAAGATACCACAAGCACCACAGCATGGACAGTAATAATATATTTAACATACCACCAGCATCACAGCACAGACAGTAATAATATATTTAACATACCATCAGAACCACAGCATAGACAGAAATAATATATTTAACATACCACCAGCAGCGCATCACAGACAATAAAAATAAATTTAACATACCACCAGCACCACATCATAGACAGTAAAAATATAATTAACATACCACCAGCACCACAGCATAGACAGTAATTATATATTTAACATACCACCAGCAGCACAGCCAAGACAATAATAATATATTTAACGTACCACCAGCACCACAGCATAGGCACTAAAAATATATTTAACATACCACCAGCACCACAGCATAAACACTAATAATATATTTAACATACCACAAGCACCGCAGTATAGCCATTAATAATATATTTAACATACCACCAGCACCACAGCATAGACAGTAATAATATATTTAACATACCACCAGCACCACAGCATCGACAATAATAATATATTTAACTTACCACCAGCACTACAGCATAGACAGCAATAATATATTTAACATACCACAAGCACTACAGCATAGACAGCAATAATATATTTTACATACACCAGCACCACAGCATGGACAGTGATAATATATTTAACATACAACCAGCACCAAAGCATAGACAGTAATAATGTATTTAACTTACCACCAGCACCACAGCATAGACAGCAATAATATATTTAACATACCTCCAGCACCACAGCATAGACAGCAATAATATATTTAACATACCACCAGCACCACAGTATAGACACTAATAATAAATTTAACATACCACCAGCACCACAGTATAAACACTAATAATATATTTAACATACCACCAGCACTACAGCATAGACAGTAATAATATATTTTACATACACCAGCACCACAGCATAGACAGTAATATTATATTTAACATACCACCAGCACCACAGCATAGACAGTAATAATATATTTAACATACCACCAGCACGACAGCATCGACAGCAATAATAAATTTAACATACCACCAGCACCACAGCATAGTCAGCAATAATATATTTAACATACCACCAGCACCACAGCATAGACAGCAATAATATATTTAACATACCACCAGCACCACAGCATAGACAGTAATAATATATTTAACATACACCAGCAACACAGCATAGGCAGTAGTAATATATTTAAGATACCGCAAGCACCACAGCATGGACAGTAACAATATATTTAAAATACCACCAGCATCATAGCACAGAAAGTAATAATATATTTAACATACCATCAGAACCACAGCATAGACAGAAATAATATATTTAACATACCACCAGCAGCACATCATAGACAATAAAAATAAATTTAACATACCACCAGCACCACATCATAGACAGTAAAAATAAATTTAACATACCACCAGCACCACAGCATAGACAGTAATTATATATTTAACATACCACCAGCACCACAGCATAGACAGTAATAATATATTTAGCATACCACCAGCACCACAGCATAGACAGTAATTATATATTTAGCATACCACCAGCACCACAGCATAGACGGTAATAATATATTTAGCATACTGCCAGCACCACAGAATAGACAGTAATAATATATTTAACATACCACCAGCACCACAGCATAGACAGTAATAATATATTAAACATACCACCTGCACCACAGTATAGACAGTAATAATATATTGAACATACAACCAGCACCACAGCATAGAAAGCAAAAATATGTTTAACAAACCACCAGCAGCACAGCATGCAGTAATAATATATTTAACATACCACCAGCACCACAGCATAGACATTAATATTATATTTAACAAGCACCAGCACCACAGCAAAGGCAGCAATATTATATTTAACATATACCAGCATCACAGCATTGACAGTAATATTATATTTAACATACCACCAGCACCACAGCATTGACAGTAATAATATATGTAACATACCACCATCACCACAGCATAGGCAATAATAATATATTTAACATACCACCAGCACCACAGCATTGAAAGTAATAATAAATTTAACATACCACCAGCACCACAGCATAAACACTAATAATATATTTAACATGCCACCAGCACCACAGCATAGACACTAATAATATATTTAACATACCACCAGCACCAAAGCATAGACACTAATAATATATTTAACATACCCCCAGCAGCACAGCATAGACACTAATGATATATTTAACATACCATCAGCACCACAGCATAGGCACTAATCATATATTTAACATACCACCACCACCACAGCATAGACAGTAATAATATATTTAATGTACCACCAGCACCACAGCATAGACAGTAATAATATATTTAATGTACCACCAGCACCACAGCATAGACAGCAATAATATATTTAACATACACAAGCACCACAGCATATACAGTAATAATATATTTAACATTCCACCAGCACCACAGCATAGACAGCAATAATATATTTAACATACACCAGCACCATAGCATAGACAGTAATAATATATTAAACCGACACCAGCACCAAAGCATAGACAGCAAACATATATTTAACATACTACCAGCACCACAGCATACACAGTAATAATATAGTTAACATACCACCAGCACCACAGCATTGACAGTAATAATATATTTAACATACCACCAGCACCACAGCATAGACAGTAATATTATATTTAACATACCACCAGCACCACAGCATAGACAGCAATATTCTATGTAACATACTACCAGTACCACATCATTGACAGTAATAATTTATTTAACATACGACCAGCACCACGGCATAGACAGTAATAATATATTTAACATACCACCAAGCATCAATCACATTTGTAAAATATGGCTTTTTAAGAAACAGTCTGACAAAGTATTTTTTGTTGTTGTTGACTTTGTTATAATTGTGTGGGGACTAACAGGCATATACCCCTACTATGTGTGATTAATGTTTGGAAGGACACTAAAAGGGAAAAAAGAAAAAAAAAGAAACTGTAAGTAAAACAATTTTTGTTCTTAACAGTATCTGTATAAAAATATTTCATTATAAAAACTGTGTGTAATGCAGTTAAGCACTTTCGGTGAGTATTGTATGTGGTAAAGATATATACTTTTTTCCTTTTTAGTTTTAAGAAATGTAGGCATTACAATGTAAAAAGATAGAAAGACTTGACAAAAACATGTTTAAATTAATAGGCTGAGGTGTAAAAGTGCTAATTATATGCAGAGCTGAATTGTTTTATTTTACTTTTGCATTGTTAAATGTTTGGATTAATGCCCTTGACTTAATCATTTGTTTTTTTTTAAGCAAGTGAAGTCTTTTTTTAAATGAAAGACTGCAATGTAATGAATTGTTTTCATTTAGCAAATAAATGTTCAGTGCAGGTTCCAGAGTACATTATGTTCCCATGTTTCCATGGAAACAAGCTAAGTAAAGGTAAAAGCAATAAACTGAGATGCCAGTTGTTCTGGTAAATACATACTTTATTACATTCACTAGAACAATGTATCATTTAATTTTATTTAAAGATAGTCAGTCCACTTTTTGTTAAGGCTAAAAGTTAATGTTTTTGAAAGCACATAAGCTGTTTTTCACATCTCGGAGGAGAATAAGGATAAGACAAGAACAGACAGCAATTAGTACAAGTATAAGAAAAAAGAATGAACATGAATGAAAATAGTAAAAACAGTAAAATACAGGATAAGCACTTTCGGTTATGCTTAACCTTCTTCAGATCCTGTTCTAGCTAGCTAGCAATTTTCAACTTAAATTGCTGTTTATATTAAGAGTGTTTCAGCTGTTTCTTACCAACAGTTCTTGTAAGAGCCAGTAAAGTTCCACTCTAACTGCTGTTTGTATCAAGAGTGTTTCAGCTGCTGTTAACAGCTCAACAGTTTTAGCAAGCCTCAATTTAAACTGCTGTTTGTAACAACTCAACAGTTCTTGTAAGAGCTACCAAGCTTCCGCCTAAACTACTGTTTGTACTAAGAGTGTTTCAGTTATCTAAATATTTGAGAGCAAGAGGTTCATTCTTTTTTCTTATAAATTTAATATTTGTTTGAACAGCCTTTAGTGGTGTGATTTGCTCTTTGTAATTAGTACAAGTAGGAACATAGGTTTAGCATGGATAACCTTACCTATAGATTAGTTAATGCCTGTGGGTGCAGCTGTCAGTTATGGACATTTGTTCCTATCAGGATGGTTAACCTTCATTATCTGAAGATATGTATAGTTTTGCACATATCTTTCAAGTTAACAGGTTATGGGGGTGTTCTGTGGGTGTGTTCTTTAGGGTTTTTATTAAAACAAAAAGTCTTATAAAATGTGACATAGGTTCAAATGGAGTTGACAAGAAATAACTGTATAAAGGATCAACCCACCAGATATTAGTGGGCACATGTAACACAAAAGCTGGCAACAGACTTTTAAAAAAGTTGTCATATATAATAGGTGGGAAAAATGACTTCTTATCATAATGGCTACACTAAACATATTATGTTGGAATGTGAATGGCCTCACAGGTATAGGTAAAAGGTAAGTGTATCGAATTATACTAAGAAATGCAGAGTGCAAATACCAATGCTGTAAGAGACACATTTGGAAAAAAGTGTGCATGTGAATTTGTTAAAAAAAGAATTTTAGGGGGGATATTCAGTAGAAAATCAGGGACAAAGGAAAAGGGGAGTACTTATACTAATTGTTAGAGGATCTCTAATAGTGAAAGAAGAGGGGAAAATATAGTAGTTGTAGATTTGTGGTAGTAAGGAGCTACTGCAAGGGCAGAGGTTTATGCTAGCATGTATTTATAATCCACCTAAAACTACTATATGGAAGTTTGGGAGAAAGAATCAGCATTCAGCAGGAAATATTGCTTATAGGTGGGAACTGGAACTTGATTTGCAACAGTGAGGATGACTGGGGGATCTAAGAAGGAAATATATAACAAAAGAGGGTAGATTTCTGAAGGAATTTATGAAAATATTTGGTATGGAAGACATGACTTCAGTAGTAGGAACTCAAAAGAGAATTTGCATATTATTCCCTGAGGTACAATAACTGGGCTAGACTATACAGAAATTATATTTCATAGGAAGATGTACATTTAATTGAAAGCTTCAACGCAGATCCACTAAGTATGTCAGATTACATGCTAATAGCAAATAAGATAAAAATGCAGAGTAATGAAGTACAAATGAGGCACTGACAGTTCCCTACCTACTTGCAAAAAGAGATGAATTTAAAGAATAGGCAGTGGAAATTATTTGAGTGTTATTAGGGAAGATAAAACATTTTTTCAGAAGTTACAGCTAGTGAGTGGGATGAAATGAAAGTGGAGTTTTAAAAAGGGGTAAAACAAAAAGCGATATGGTTAAGAAATAAAATTTATTTAGAGGGGCTGACAAAGGATAAAGTATTGTAGAATAAGGGAAATCTCACAGAACAAGAACAGGCACAAATGCAGAGAGCTAAAGAGAAAATAAGGGAGTATCTGGATATGCATGAGTTTATAAATATTACTCTTACTCAACTGTTTTATAGTAACAACAGGAGTTACAGTCAAAAGGTTCACGCACGAAAGACAACGTGCAAGGTCCCGATAGACATATATATCAACAAAGTTGGACCAGCATGTAAAAGATTGCTCAAACATCCATTTATTTTCAAACCATTAAATCCAAATGTAATGGTTGTAAGCCATTACAAAAGCAAACCGGTTTTGGCTTAGAACAGCTTTTATCAATGCTCCAAAAAACAAATTGAAAAATGTCTCCGCCATATCCAGCTATATATATATATATATATATATATATATATATATATATATATATATATAGTCCATCCCTTAAAGGAACCTACAACCAATAGCACCAATTAATTAACCTTTGATAAAAAATGAAATAACCTTTGTGTAAAACATAAACATTATATAAAATAACTTCTATATGCAGACCAACGTAATGTAGAAAGATGAGAACTACTGAGATAGATTATCTAATACATATTTTCACCTAATATATCAGAGTAGAATATTAAAAATGTGTATATGGATACATATGAATTATATGCATAAAAATTGTAAATAGTACATGCATGATGAATTAGAATATGCATGATGTATAATGATAAATAAATTCCAATCTCTCAGTTTCAAAAATACAATAATGCAAAAGTACAAAAATAAAATAAATTGTATCTAATAATCTCTTATTCTGATTCATTTAGTCCAGGCTGAACAGGCTACCCAATTTAATGATCCACGTTTCCCATATGGTTAAGTTTGCTATGCCATCCTGCTTTGAAATTCCTATGTAGTATTATCCTATCAATAATAACAAATTTAAATACAGCAGATGGGTGATCGATAATGTGTTTATACAATGCGTTAGACGTTCATTCCTAATAGCACTCATATGCTCCCCTATTCTAAATTTTACAGGCCTGGATGTCTGGCCAATGTAAAAGGCAGAGCAAGTGCACGTTGCTAAATAGACCACCCAATCTGAACTGCAATTTGCAGAAATTCTGATGTTGAACACTTGAGAAGTGTTCTTACTTGTAAACTCAGTTGTTTTAGATATATGCGGACAAGCAGTGCAATGGCCACATGGGAAGCAACCCACTAATATGTCCCCAAATAAAGTTGTTTGATCTGGAATATTGGGAATATATCTCTTGTAGTGGGTAAGGTATGAATTGATGTTCCATCCTCTATGATAAGAGAACGAGCATTGTTCAGGTAAAATGTTGTTCAAAAAATCATGTGATAACAAAATACCCCAGTGTTGATTGATGATATCTCTAAACCTGTCCGTGTTGGTTCCGTAAGTAGTTACTAACCTCAATGATTGATCAAAAACTTGTTCAGAGGATACCCTATCCTTTGATTTGTATTCTAATAAACCTGTACATGTCAACCTATTGGTTTCATCCATAATCACAGAAAGATTGTGTTGATTGTAACCACGATTGATAAATCTTTGTGACAAATCAAGACTGCAAGTAGAATAATCTTGTTCAGAGGAGCAGATACGTCTAATCCACATGAACTGAGATTTTGGGATATTGCGGATGATGTGGCATGGGTGGGAACTCTGAGCATGTAGTAATGTGTTGTATTCAGGAAACTTTCAGTGAACCGAAGTAGCTAAGGTGTTGTCTGAAAGACTAGTAACAGCTACGTCTAAAAAGACGATCTTATCATGCTCGATGTTAGCAGTAAATTTGATACCAAAAGAGTTGTTATTCAAATATGTTACAAACTCTGACAACTGGTCCCATTCACCATGCCACACCATCCAACAGTCATCTAGATATCTACGCCAGATATCTAGATCCTGAATATGTATGTTATGCTGGACATCATATATAAATGTTGCTTCATAATATCCCATAAAAAGATCTGTGTATATGGGTGCAAATGATGCCCCCATAGCAGTGCCCTTGATTTGCCAGTATGCTTTTCCTTTAAAATAAAAAATGTTTTTGCGTAACACAATTTCTGTCAATTTGATCAAAAAATTATTGAAGCCTGTAGAATATAAGTCTGATTTGTATAGCCAATATGAGACTGCACGAATCCCCACGTCATGAGGAATACTGGTGTATAGGGATGCCACATCCAATGTACAAAGCCACCAATTAGGTTGCAGTTGGGAATCATTAATGATGTTAAGAAATTCTGTGGTATCTTTTATCCGAGATCTGATTTGTTTCAATAATGGTTGTAAATAATGTGTAAGAAAAGCTGACAGTGGCTCCGTTAAAGACCCTCTACCTGACACAATCGGTCTACCAGGGGGATGAAGAGGATCCTTATGTATTTTGGGTAGCAAATATAAATATTGTGGAGTTGGTTCGTCCACCTTAAGTTGTTTGGCTACCTGTTCACTTATGATACCTTGTTCCACTGCCAGATCTAAAAAAGAATCAACTTCCACCTTAAAAGTAGAAGTGGGATCAATACTCATTTCCATATAAAAACTGGAGTCTGATAATTGGCGTAAGGCTTCCTCTGTATATGTTTTATGATCCATAACTACAATGGCACCCCCTTAATCAGCCATAGTAATGACTATATCATGATTATCCTTAAGCTTTCCTTTCGGCTATGGTAAGGTTGTTGGATTTAGACTCGTACAAAATAGAAGAATGCAAATCCTTCATTACACAATCTCTAAATATCAAGACATGTTTTTTCATAGGCGGAATGAATGCAGATTTGCCAAATCTGAAATCAGTTGATCTTTGAGTGGTATCAGAATCTGCAAAAAATAACTTGAGGTTAAGTAATCTACAAAAATCATTTACATCCTGTAATAGATGATTCTCAGAGACTGGTGCACTGGGAACAAAATTCAACCCTTTATTTAGCAATCTTATATGTACAGGAGAGAGATCAAAGGATGAGATGTTGAAAACATTATCAATTATTTGACCATCTGTTGCAGCAGACATTGTAAGGTTGGAGTTCCCAAATTTAGATCTGTGCTTTCTGCCCCCCTCTAGTAACAACAGTGCAGAAAAAAATTAGCACAGTGACTTAAGCAACAGAACATAGAATGGTTTGTTGCCAAACTTATGGAGCCTATAACAAGTAAAATAACCAGAGATTTTGTGGAAGTATTAGAGATATTTCAGAAATGTTATGAAAATCTGAAGAAAGCAGTGGAATATGGAATTCAGTAAAAAGCACAAATGAAAATATTTGTGGAAGACTTATGTATGGCACGATTAGAGGTAGATGAGGCTCAACAAATACCAGTTAGGATAGGATGAGATGAGATAAAAAATGGTGACAAACAATTAATCTGCAGGAAAGTGTCCAGGAATAGATGATAGTCCTGTGGAAGTTAAGAAGGAAGAAATGGATAAAGATCTGGAAGGTAAATAGATAAATAGATAAATAAATAAATAAATAAATAAATAAAGATAAGAGAAAATAAGAAGGACGAAAGGGATAAAGATCTGGAAGATAAATAGATAAATCAATCAATCAATAAATAAGATAAGATAACAAGGAAGAAAGGGATAAAGATCTGGAAGGTAAATAGATAAATAAATAAATAAGATAAGATAAGAAGGAAGAAAGGGATAAAGATCTGGAAGGTAAATAGATAAATAAATAGATAAGATAAGAAGGAAGAAAGGGATAAAGATCTGAAAGGTAAATAGATAAATAAATAAGATAAGAAGGAAGAAATGGGATAAAGATCCGGAAGGTAAATAGATAAATAAATAAGATAAGATAAGGAAGAAAGTAATAAAGATCTGGAAGGTAAATAGATAAATAAATAAGATAAGATAAGAAGGAAGAAAGGGATAAAGATCTGGAAGGTAAATGGATAAATAAATAAGATAAGATAAGAAGGAAGAAAGGGATAAAGATCAGGAAGGTAAATAGATAAATAAACAAATAAATAAATAAATATAAGATAAAATAAGGATGAAAGGGATAAAGATCTGGAAGATAAATAGATAAATAAATCAATAAATAAATAAGATAAGATAAGGAAGAAGGAAGAAAGGGATAAAGATCTGGAAGGTAAATAGATAAATAAATAAATAAATAAATAAGATAAGATAAGATAAGATAAGAAGGAAGAAAGGGATAAAGATCTGAAAGGTAAATAGATAAATAAATAAGATAAGAAGGAAGAAATGGGATAAAGATCCGGAATGTAAATAGATAAATAAATAAGATAAGGAAGAAAGGGATAAAGATCTGGAAGGTAAATGGATAAATAAATAAATAAGATAAAAAGGAAGAATGGGGTAAAGATCTGGAGGGTAAATAGATAAATAAATAAATGCATAAATAAATAAGATAAGATAAGAAGGAAGAAAGGGTATAAAGATCTGGAAGGTAAATAGATAAATAACAAATAAGATAAGATAAGAAGGAAGGAAGAAATGGATAAAGATCTGGAAGGTAAATAGATAAATAAATAAATAAGATAAGATAAGAAGGAAGAAAGGGATAAAGATCTGGACATTAAATAGATAAATAAATAAATAAGATAAGATAAGAAGGAAGAAAGGGATAAAGATCTGGAAGGTAAATAGATAAATAAATAAGATAAGATAAGGAAGAAAGGGATAAAGATCTGGAAGGTAAATAGATAAATACGTAAGATAAGATAAGAAGGAAGAAAGGGATAAAGATCTGGAAGGTAAATGGATAAATAAATAAGATAAAAAGGAAGAATGGGGTAAAGATCTGGAGGGTAAATAGATAAATAAATAAATGCATAAATAAATAAGATAAGATAAGAAGGAAGAAAGGGATAATGACATGGAAGGTAAACAGATAAATAAATAAGATAAGATAAGAAGGAAGATAGGGATAAAGATCTGGAAGGTAAATAGATAAATAAATAAGATAAGAAGGAAGAAAGGGATAAAGATCTGGAAAGTAAATAGATAAATAAATAATATAAGATAAGAAGGAAGAAAGGAAAAAGATCTGGAAGGTAAATATATAAATAAATAAGATACAAAGGAAGAAAGTGATAAAGATCTGGAAGGCAAATAAATAAATAAGAAGGAAGAAAAGGATAAAGATATGGAAGGTAAATAAATAAATAAGATAAGAAGGAAAAAGGGATAAAGATCTGGAAGGTAGATACATAAATAAATAAATAAATAAATAAATAAATAAGATAAAGAAGAAAGGGATAAAGATCTGGAAGGTAAACAGATAAAGAAACAGGATAAGAAGGAAAAAAGGGATAAGGATCGGGAAGGTAAATAGATAAATAAATAAATAAGATAAGATAAGATAAAGAAGAAAGGGATAAAGATCTGGAAGGTAACTAGATACATGAATAAATAAATAAATAAACAAATAAGATAAGAAGGAAGAAAGGGATAAAGATCTGGAAGGTAAATAGATAAATAAATAAATAAGATAAGATAAGAAGGATGAACAGGATAAATATCTGGAAGGTAAATAGATAAATAAATAAAATAAGATAAGATAAGAAAAAAGGGATAAAGATCTGGAACATAAATAGATAAATAAATAAGATAAGTAGCAAAAAAGGGATAAAGATCTGGAAGGTAAATAGATAAATAAATAAGATAAGAAGGAAGAAATGGATAAAGATCTGGAAGGTAAATAGATAAATAAATAAGATAAGAAGGAAGAAAGGGATAAAGATCTGGAAGGTAAATAGATAAATAAATAAGATAATATAAGATAAGAAAGAAAGGGATAACAATCTGGAACATAAATAGATAAATAAATAAGATAATTAGCAAGAAAGGGATAAAGATCTGGAAGGTAAATAGATAAATAAATAAGATAAGAAGGAAGAAAGGGATAAAGATCTGGAAGGTAAATAGATAAATAAATAAGATAAGATAAGATAAGAAAGAAAGGGATAAAGATCTGGAACATAAATAGATAAATAAATAAGATAAGTAGCAAGAAAGAGATAAAGATCTGGAAGGTAAATAGATAAATAAATAAGATAAGAAGGAAGAAATGGATAAAGATCTGGAAGGTAAATAGATAGATAAATAAGATAAGATAAGAAAGAAAGGGATAAAGATCTGGAACATAAATAGATAAATAAATAAGATAAGTAGCAAGAAAGGGATAAAGATCTGGAAGGTAAATAGATAAATAAATAAGATAAGAAGGAAGAAAGGAATAAAGATCTGGAAGGTAAATAGATAAATAAATAAATAAGATAAGAATGAAGAAAGGGATAAAGATATGGAAGGTAAATAGATAAATAAATAAGATAAGAAGGAAGAAATTGGATAAAGATCCGGAATGTAAATGGATAAATAAATAAGATAAGATAAGGAAGAAATGGATAAAGATCTGGAAGGTAAATAGATAAATAAATAAGATAAGAAGGAACAAAGGGATAAAGATCTGGAAGGTAAATAGATAAATAAATAAGATAAGAATGAAGAAAGGGATAAAGATCTGGAAGGTAAATAGATAAATAAATAAGATAAGAAGGAAGAAAGGGATAAAGATCTGGAATGTAAATAGATAAATAAATAAGATAAGATAAGGAAAGAGGATAAAGATCTGGAAGGTAAATAGATAAATAAATAAGATAAGAAGGAAGAAAGGGATAAAGATCTGGAAGGTAAATAGATAAATAAATAAGATAAGAATGAAGAAAGGGATAAAGATCTGGAAGGTAAATAGATAAATAAATAAGATAAGAAGGAAGAAGTGGGATAAAGATCCGGAATGTAAATAGATAAATAAATAAGATAAGATAAGGAAGAAAGGGATAAAGATCTGGAAGGTAAATAGATAAATAAATAAGATAAGAAGGAAGAAAGGGATAAAGATCTGGAAGGTAAATAGATAAATAAATAAGATAAGAATGAAGAAAGGGATAAAGATCTGGAAAGTAAATAGATAAATAAATAAGATAAGAAGGAAGAAATGGGATAAAGATCCGGAATGTAAATAGATAAATAAATAAGATAAGATAAGGAAGAAAGGGATAAAGATCTAGAAGGTAAATAGATAAATAAATAAGATAAGAAGGAAGAAAGGGATAAAGATCTGGAAGGTAAATAGATAAATAAATAAGATAAGAATGAAGAAAGGGATAAAGATCTGGAAGGCTTTACTTAACAGCATTTAAAAGGAGAAGAAGCAGCAACATCCCGGAAGAAAGTTGTGGTGGTTGTAATATCTAAAGATGTTAGAAACCCATCAAACCCAGCTTCATATAGGCCCATTTCAATTCTAAATCATGATTATAAAGTGCTAATGTCTATAATAGCTACATGATTGGCAAATATGTTGCCATAATTGATAGATAATGGATTAATGTGGTTTTGTTGAGGGGAAGCAAACAGTTGATAATATTAATAGAACAATGACGATCCAGAGGGAAGTAGAATATAAGAAAATCCTGCTGTTGTTGGTGATTCTTGATGCAGAGAACATCGTTGACAGAGTTATTTGGGATTTTATGAGTAGGGCAAGGAAAGCATCTGCCTTCCTTGATACCATAATACGGTTAGTTAGGAGGATAAATGAGGGATTGGAGGCAAACATTAAATTGGGAGGGTTTCTGACAGAGGACTCAGACAGGGGTGTCCTCTTTCCTCTTTGTTCTTTTCATTATCTTTAGATCAATTGGTAAAGAAAATAAGGGACTCAGAAATTCAAGGATATAATTGGTATGGTAATTAAGAAAAGTTGGCTTTATTTGCAGGCAATATAATTTTGTACCTGATAAAATCTGAAAAAGACATCTGAGTGTTGTGGAACATTCTAAGATAGTTTCAAGTCTTTTCAGGATATAAAATTAAAGATGACAAAACAAAGGTTATACCTGTAAATGCTGTAACCACACATGAATTGGTTCATCAATACCCATATATATGGGTACATGATAAAATGAAGCATTTACAAGTATGGAAGGAGTCTGCACTGACACCTACGTGTATGTGGGAAGAGACTAGAAATATAACACAAAAACTAAAAAAACTGCAAGAACTTTTTTATGGATATGGATAGCAAGATAGAAGCAGTTAAGATGTTCCCTTCAGTTTTGGATACAAGTCAGACATATTTTTATTAAGCAGAGAAGAAGTTGTGGACAGTAATTAATAAAGAGTTGAATATCTGGGAGGGGAAGAGGATAAGGGTCACACAGGATAACCCAATCCTTCCGATATAACAAAATGGTTTAGGATTACTTGATCTGAAGAAATATTTTAGAGATACACAGTTAAGGCTCTTATACATAACCAAGCAGAAAGCAATGATTTAAAGTGGAAGGGAGGATGATGAAGTGGATGGAAAATTCAAGAAATAAGTTGAGAGTGTTATTTTGTCTGCAGAGCCTTAAGAAGAATAACAACAGCTATTCAGAAATTATATACATAAAATAGCAGAAAGTATTCTAAGAACTAAACCAACATGAAAATGAAGAACGGAGATTCTGCTGTCAGAGATGACTGCAATTAGGAGTAAAGAGAATAGGCAAGAGGGGCTGGAATTTACTGCAGAAAACTGGCACATAAATCAAGGAATTAGGAACAAATAGCTAGAGAGGGAAAGGCAACAGAATAGAAAGAAGCCAAGAACATATCTGAACTGCTGGCCAGAGACTGCCTTCCCTATCAGGGATTAATATCAGAGTATAGGCAAATAGAATCAGAGAGGGGAATCCTAAGTGAAAGATTTGCTCTGATGGAGTTTGTAGTTGAATCTAGAACAGAAGCTGCTGTTAAAAAGGGATAATTAGTAGGGTATTATATATATTGCATGATAACTATAGAAATCAATCAGAAGTTACAAAAGACTAAGAAGTAATATTGGATATGCAATTCACAGAGAAACACCTGGAGGTGTCCCTATGATGATTATACAGAAACACATGGAGGTGTCCATAGGATGAACATAGAGAAACAACTGGAGGTGTCCCTAGGATGGTCATAGAGAAACACTCAAAGGTGTCCTTAGGATGACAATAAACACCTGGACGTGTCCCTAAGATGATTATAGAGAAACACCTGGTGGTGTCTATAGGATATTTGTAGAGCAACACCTGGAGGTGTCCATAGGATTATCATACAGAAACACCCAGAGGTGTCCCAAGGATGATCATAGAGAAACACCCGGAGGTAACCCTAGGATGATTATAGAGAAACACCTGGAGGGGTCCCTAGGATATTCATAGAGCAACACCTGGAGGTGTCCCTAGGATTATTATAGAGAAACACCTGGAGATGTCCATAGGATATTCATAGAGCAACATCTGGAGGTGTCCCTAGGATGATTATAGAGAAACACCTGGCGGTGTCCATAGCATGATCATACAGAAACTCCCAGAGGTGTCCCTAGGATGATCATAGAGAAATACCTGGAGGTGACCATAGGATGATTATAGAGAAACACCTGGAGGTGACCCTAGGATGATTATAGAGAAACACCTGGAGATGTCCTTAGGATGTTCATAGAACAACACCTGGATGTGTTCCCTAGGATGATTATAGAGAAACACCTGGAGGTGTCCATAACATGATCATACAGAAACACTCAGAGGTGTCCATAGGATGATCATAGAGAAACACCTGGAGGTGTCCCTAGGATTATCATAGAGAAACACCTGGAGGTGACCCTAGGATGATTATAGAGAAACACATGGAGATGTCCATAGGATGATCATAGAGAAACACCTGGAGGTGTACTTAGGATGATCATAGAGAAACACCTGGAGTTGTCCATGGGATGATCATAGAGAAACACCTGGAGGTGTCCCCAGGATGATTATAGAGAAACACCTGAAGATGTCCATAGGATGATCATACAGAAACACCTGGACTTGTCCGTAGAATATCATAGAGAAGCACCTGAATGTGTCCCTAGGATTATCACAGAGAAACACCTGGGTTGTCCATAGGATGATCATATAGAAACACCTGGAGGTTTCCCTAGAATGAACATAGAGAAACATTGGAGGTGTCTCTAGGATGATCACAGAGAAACACCAAGAGATGTCCATGGAATGATCATAGAGAAACACCTGGAGGTGTCCCTAGGATGATCATAGAGAAACACCCTAAGGTGATGCTAGCATAATCATAGAGAAACACCTGGAGGTGTTCCTAAGAGTTTATACAGAAAAACCTGGAGGTGTCCATAGGATGATCATAGAGAAACACCTGGAGGTGTCCCTAGGATGATTATAGAGAAGCAGCTGGAGGTGTCCATATGATAATCATAGAGAAACACCTGGAGGTATCACTAGGATGATTATAGTGAAACTCCTGGAGGTGTCCCTAGCACGATCATATACAAATAATTAGAGGCATCTTTAAGGTTTAGTAAAGGCATAGAGTTTATTTAGTGTTTATATGAGGGGAAAGAACAGTATTTTGGTCGTATGGCCTCAAAGCTGGCTAAAAGATATTGTGAAGACTGGATATCAGCAACATTTTTGTAAGATGGATTAAAAAGTGACAATATATTTGCACAGTGAATAAAGAAATTGCAAAAGGCCAGTGTAATGAACAAAAGATAAAATAATAATGATATTCTAGACATGTTACCTGTCCATAAGACTAGTAACACAACGATCTGCTAAACTAGGATCTTCAACATTTATTTGAACAACCAGCACAGAGCAAAGGACTATGTCATTTGTAGACTTTGGGTTATCAATCTGTAGGAGTGAAAGGCAATATTGTGTGATTCTTCTGTATCTGTTAGAAGATAGAGGTGGGATCACCAATAACTAATTTTAAAGCTTCATCAGCAAATTGTTTTTCAAAATGAATAAGAACCAAGTAGGAAAAGCAGCCTCAGTCTTCATTAACCCAGTTAGTAATGTACATCCCACAAGACAGCTTTGTAATACGTCCAAAGAAATTGGGAGTGAAAGCATCCCAGACATAATTTTATATTAGGGGAGAAAAGATAAAGACATGGACAATGGAAAGTGACGAATCTTGCTTTTTTCCCACTTTTCTGAGATTTAAAAAAGTTCAGTTACAGGCTTGCTGTTCTTGAACTGTTTGTAAGTTTCTTGGAGGCCATTTTTTGCTTGGGCTAAAGGGAAGTCTCTCTGTTGATCAGTGGCAGTGAAAAACATTGAGCAGCCTGCCTGCCCCTGTGGGAGTGGTTACTGACTTGAAACTGTAGTTTTGTTGGCCATTTTGGGTCAATTCCTAACTCCTTCATCTTTCTCTCTTAAAACCTGGTTGCCTCGTGGTTTTGGCATCTTTTCAGGCTTGTTGGCTGTTGGTGAAGCACCCACCAAGAGGAGAAAAAGCTGAGAAAAGAAAGGAGACACTTTTGAGATTTTAAGTATTTTTCCTTTGTTTATTTGCTAAGTTTTTCTGCATAGCTGCCTATTTTGAGCATTTTCTGGCTTGTTAAACTTGATTTCTACATTAGTAACTGTATTTAGAGCACAACCTAGAGCTGTTTACTGAATTTCCTGTTTGCACTTATTTTTAAAATCGTTTTTTTCTCAAAACTTGCATTTTAGCTGTCTTTGGCCTAGCACTCTTGTGTGGGGTCATTTACTGCACTGTTATAACTTGTTGATACTTGTGAACCTCTGCTATCTCTGAAAAAAATAAAAAAACAAAAAAAAAATCTTGATTTTTTCCCACTTTTCTGAGATTTAAAAAAGTTCAGTTACAGGCTTGCTGTTCTTGAACTGTTTGTAAGTTTCTTGGAGGTCATTTTTTGCTTGGGCTAAAGGGAAGTCACTCTGTTGATCAGTGGTAGTGAAAAACATTGAGCAGCCAGCCTGCCCCTGTGGGAGTGGTTACTGACTTGAAACTGTAGTTCTATTGGCCATTTTGGGTCAATTCCTAACTCCTTCATCTTCCTCTCTTAAAACCCTCTTTTGCACAGTTTTGCAAATTTTTGTGCATAGTGCAACAGCGGGCAGCACTGCCTAATTGGGTTTAAACTATTCCTGGCTCCACAAAGTCTGCTCTTCACTTTTTCCCTTGGAACTGCTCTATCTCTCAATTTAAACACTATATTCTCATTCTAAGGCCCTTCACTGGTCCAATTAAGTAATCCTACAAGTTAACACTATTAAACCATAAGCACTACTTACTCTTATACTCTCTATGATTACCCTGTCCTCTATTGGTCCATCTTAAATTCAGTTTCCCTATATTACTCCACCATGTCCAAAGGTCAGTCAATGGTTTTCTCTCCAGTCCAGCTGGTGAATCTGGGAATTTTGAGGCAATGTTACAACTGTCTCATGTACACGGACAACCATCTCCTCCTCCAAACAGGTTCAAATATATGTGAGAGATGCAACTATTTAGCCAAACTGGAGGCTGAGCTCTCTCATCTAAAAACTGGTGTAACCAGTCAGGAGGAGAAGGTGACCTCACACAACACAATTCCAGTATCACATAGTCCCACCACATCAGCGAACCAAACACATAAATACACAAAAACATACTCAGAGACTCTAAATAAAAATCTACCTAAGCAACAGAGACCTCCAAAGCAGACATCCAAGCAAACACTACCTCAAAACAAAACACGCACAACACTTAGCCCACAAAGTCAGTGTGCCAAGCAGCCACAGCCCTTAAGGCTGAATAACACACCTGATACTCTTGTAATAGGTGACTCTATTGTCAGACACACTGACGTCCTACTCACCAGGCTGAATAAAGAGAAGGTCACAGTGAGCTGCCTGTCGGGTGCTAGGATCCGCCACATAATGCAAGCACTCAGGTCACTCCAAAGCAAATACAAATATGACTCAGTTTTTGTACATGCTGGTGTGAATGACCCGAGATGTACCTCCCTGGACTACATGAAAAGAGACATAGATGAGCTTTCTGATCATGGAGCCCAGGCTGGTATGACCCTGACCTTGAGCAGCATCTTACCCTCACCTAGAATAATGCCACAGTACAAAGACAAAATGATCAATTTTAACAATTGGCTAAAATTTTGGTGTCATTCAAAGGGGATCCAGTGTCTGTCAGCCTGGGATGACATGCTTGACAAGCCACGTTGCTTCACTAGGGACAGCTTGCACCTGTCACCACTGGGCTTTCGGATATTGGCAATGGCTCTTGCCACCCCCATAGTGCCTTTTTTAGGCAAGGCTCAAAAGTCAAATCCACCCCCATAGACAGCACAAGGAACAAGAAACTAGGTAATGCTGCTTAATGCCAGAAGTCTTAAACTCAAGATGCACGTACTCGAAGCTCTCCTCAGTATGGAGAACATCGATATATGTGCAGTGACAGAAACCTGGTTCAAGGCTCCAGAGAGCACCCCAGCACTACCAGGCTATACCTCATATCATGCTTTTCAACCCCAAAACCCGGACCGAACCACAAAAGGAGGGGGAGTTTCCATATTTATCAAGGGTATCCACACCTCCAGGTTAGTGGCATTGCACAAAGTATCGGAGACCATCCATGTGCAACTAACAGTGGGCAAGACTGCTTTTCAGTTTATAGCATCCTACAGTCCACCCTCTCAAAGTCAGGAATCCCACTCGGCTTTCCTGAAAACATTGGAGAACATGAAGATCTCTCCAAACACAATTATATTGGGTGACTTCAACTACCCAAACATTGACTGGGAGCACTACTCAAGCCCCAGCACTTTAGCCCAAAGGTTCCTAGAAATTATAAACTCAAATGCTATGGAACAACTAGTCACCACTCCCACAAGAGGAGACAACATACTAGACCTGATCATTACCAACATGGGGACTCTATGCTCCACACCAGAAGTATATCCCTCATTGGTAAGATCAGACCCTAAATTAATTTCAATTCAGCAACAACAAGAACAAATAGTGAGTCCCAGCTCTACTTTCAGTTTCTTCAAGATTTATTCAACGCAATACAGAACTGTATTGCGTTGAATAAATCTTGAAGAAACTGAAAGTAGAGCTGGGACTCACTATTTGTTCTTGTTGTTGCTGAATTGATATTTTTTGCCTTTGTTGTTTTTTATCATAAATTAATTTCACTGGATGTCCACATCCCGACCCCACCCCAGCCCAGAAAACCACAGTGAAAAACTTCTCAAAAGCGAACTTCTCACTTCTCAAAACCGGAGTGGAATCCTTCAAGGCCCCGGGGCCAGTGGAAACTATGGCCCAAAATGCAGAATCCTATATAAACGCATTCTATGGACATCTCCAGGAATGCATGGATCATGCTATCCCAAACAAAACCAAGACCCAATCATCCAAAGGCAGGCGTCCAGTCTGGTGGACCCCTGCCATAAATAAACTGTACAACAGAAGGAGGAAGCTACTACATGATAGAGCAAAATCCCTAATAGGGAAGGCATCTCTGATCAGTACTAGAAAAAAATTACGATCCCTCATAAAATCCTCCAAGGCCAGCTTTGAGAGAAAAATTGCACAGGACACCAAAGACAATCATAAGGCTTTTTTCAGTTATGTTAGGAACCTAGGATACAACTCCCAGACTTGTTCTGAGTTTATTCTAAATAACAAAAAATACACTGAATCCACACACATCGCCAATATCCTGGCATACAGGTTCAGTGCAAACTTCTCCATCCCCTCCCTCCCAAAAGAGCAAGTATCTATCCCGGCAGAGGGCTGCCTCCCAAACATCTCTGATGCTCAGGTGGAGGCTGCCCTCTCCAAAGCAAAAAACACTGCTTCCATGGGACCAGATGGCATCCCAGGTTGCATCCTACATGAACTCCAAGAGGAACTAATCCCTCAAATAAAACAGCTATACAATCTCAGCCTCACTACAGGATATATGCCCACAAAATGGCATACAGCAATAGTGGTCCCACTCCACAAAGGTGGAGAATCTACAGAGCCTGGAAACTATCACCCCATAAGCCTGACTAGCTTAGTCTGCAAGGCTATGGAGAGGATCAGAGCTCATAAACAAAGACATTGGGGACCTACAGACACTAGATCCTACCCAGTTCGGCTTTGTCAAGGGCAGATCCTGCCTTTTGAATCTGGTTGACTTCTTCAAAACAGTCACCAAAGCCATAGATGAAGGGAAGGTAGTCCACACAGCCTATCTGGACCTTGCAAAGGCATTTGACACAATACTCCACTCGGGCATCATAGATAAGCTATCCTGCTTAAATATAAACCCCTATGCCACAAGATGGGTCACAAACTGGCTCAAAGACAGAACCCACAGAGTGAGAGTTGCTGGAGCCATGTCAGACTCGAAACCGGTCACAAGTGGCGTCCCACAGGGTTCTGTCCTGGGACCACTCTTGGTCAGTATATACTTTTCCGAGGTACAGGCAAATGTGGAAGGACTATGGCTCACCAAGTTTGCAGATGACTGCAAACTGGGCACCATAATCGACTCTCCAACTGACACAAACATCCTTCAAAAAGGTCTCACAGAGACAGATAACTGGTGCCAGTGCCATGGTTTAAAGCTAAATGCCAAAAAATGTATAGTCATACCCTTTGGCAAAAACAATGTGCCCACAATTTACCACATAGGCAGAAACCCATTAAGTATAGAGAAAGTTATTAGGGACCTGGGGACCCAAGTTGATAGCAATCTCTCCTTTGAAAACCACATTGCCAAAGTGGTTAGAAAGACCTTCTACATTGCCCACCTCATCACAAAGGGTTTGACATCTAGATCAAGAGAGGTAATCGTGCCCCTTTATTCATCCCTCATCAGGCCCATCATAGAATACAATGCCCCTTTTGGGATGTACCTTACCCGACACCTGCAGCAATTAGAGAGACCCCAAAAGTATTTCACCAAGAGGATCAAGGGTCTCAAACAAATGCCATATGCTGCTCGGTTAAAAAAACTCCAGCTCTACTCAGTTGCATACCGCCTACTTCGAGGTGATCTATGCCTGACATACAAAGCTATGTCAAATCCAGAATTAATGGACATGCTCCACCTCAGTAGATCTAAATCCCTTAGAGCCACATGCTCGTGGGACTTGAACCTCAGCACAGAAATAAATAGAACTTGCTGGAGGGACAGGTTCATAACCCAGAGGCTCCCTTCACTCTGGAATAGAATTCCAGTTCATGTGAGGCAGAGCACCTCACTGAATCTCTTCAAGAATAATCTCGATAGGTGGATGGGGGATCATAGGTTTGTCCCAGGGATTACTCCCGTGTCACTATTAGACAGAGGCACAGTAAACTAAACCTTAAAAAGGGCACAGTATACTCAAATCAAGGGGTGGCGTAAGCCATACAGAATCAGGCTAGGCTTATAATTGCCTCAGGGCAGATAGCCTAGTATGAACCTATGAACCTATGGATAGATCTTTAGGCAAAACAAGTTCAAATTCTTGTGTTTATAAAGAGTCATGCTGTATAATGATATTATATCAGTAACAAGAAAAAAGTACACAGAAAACAAACACCAAGATAAAACCATACCTTGGTACAAAATATGCAGAAGAAATTGGGGAATAAAACAAAAACTGAGGGCAATGTGTACCCTGTGGTTAAGGGAAGGGATGAAGGCAGAAGTAAACAACCAAACATGTTGGAAAAGAAGATTCTGGATCACAGCAAAGAATAGAAATGACAACAAAGTCATCACAGAGTTCATATCCAAAACCCTTCCTCATGATGTCACATACAGGTTATGTACAGAACCATTACTCATTATGTCACAAAGAGTTATATTCAGAGCCCCCGTATAATATAAAACAGTGAATATACATACAGAACATGTCCTCATGATATCACATAAGGATTATGTACAGAACTCCACCTCATGATGTCACAAAGAATTATATTCAGAGTTCCCTTATAATATGAAACAGAGGACATATATACAGAGTACCTACTTATGATGTCACACAAAATAATGACACAGGGGATATATACAGAACTCCTCCTCATGATGTCACACAGAATAATATGACACAGAAAATATATACAGAGCCTCCCTCATGATGTCTCAGTTATATACAGAACACCCCTTATAATATGATACAGCAGTTATATGCAGAGCCCCTCCTCATGATGTCACACAGAATAATATGGCACAGGGGATGTATACCCCTCCTTTTGATATGATAAAGGAGGGATACATACAGAAACCCTCCTCATGATGTCACACAGAATAATATGACACAGGGGATATGTACAGAACCTCCCTTATGATGTCTCACAGTTATATACAGAACCCCCCCCTTATAATATGATACAGGAGTTATATACAGAACTCCTCCTCATGATGTCACACAGAAAAATATGACACAGGGGAAATTTACAGAACTGTCTTTATAATATTTTTATTTTTTATTTATTTTCCATTTGCTTACCTGGTTAGTTCAACTGGATAAAAGGTGACCGTTTTCAGAGGAGACCCGTGGAGAAAAGCTCCAGATACATAGTAAAAAATTATAAAAAAAATAAAAATAATAAAAAATTATATAAACATAGCTATTTTGTACAAAGAGCATAGAACATATAAGAGGAGTAAAATCAGACTTTTACAAATGATGCAGCATACAGTGATTAAAATAATCAGAAACAAATTAAACAATATATTATACAACAAATATACAATTGCTTGAACATAAATTTTAAAAAAAGTTTCCATAGACAAACAGGGTCATAAACTAGAAATCATTACTATAAATCTGGCCTAAACACCTGGTTCACAGTACTATGTATTAAGTGAAACTACACAGCACACCAGTGATCTAGGGATGTTGAAAGTCAGAAACAGGTGAAATTAGTCTGGTTCTGTACAGGAACATATCCAAGTTTTAAATAGATCTTTTAGAGGGCTTTGAAAGTGTGTTTACTATTTAGACATATAATGTCAGGGTACAGTACAGAGTTCCAGGCCTTAGCAACTGCATAGGAACAAAGAGATTGGCTTGAGTTATGCAAGCAATTGGTAACAGTCATTAGGGTGGTATTGGAAGATCTTAGATGATGCACAGTATTACGGAAGGTGAACAGATCAGAGACGGCAGGTATTTGGCAATGGTGAGGGCAAAACTTAGCATTGGTTACAAATTTTGAGATTTTATTATAGCAGGTAGATAGTTTCAGAAGGTCAGACTTGTTTAGGTTAGTTAGAACTGGGGAAGTGTATAGTAAGGCGGAGAGTAGATGGGTACGAGAGATAGTGATTCAGGATTCCTGCATGAGGAAGCTCTTGCAGTAGTAGAGTGAACCTAGTTTTTTTATGAACTTTGGCAATTGTTAGTGCTATATGTTTGTCAAGTTTTAGGTTTTGGTCAGTAGTTACACCTAGAAGCTTGGCTTGAGTTACTGGTGTTATAAGGGTATTGTTGGAGGATGTCATTGAGAATGGCGAGGTAGGTGTGAAAGGTTTGCATGGGTGGAAGATCATGAGTTGGGTTTTAGATGGATTTAGTATGAGCTAGGAGGAATTTAGCCATTTTTATGAAAAGTAGTGAAGGCTTCCTGGGTTCTGTCGTGGAGTAATTGTAGAGAGGGGCTGAGCAAATAAGGGTGGTGTCATCAGCATACTGTACTATATTCATTTGTTGGGTAGCTTAGGGGAGGTTATAGGTAAATATGGAAAATACTAAGGGACCAAGAATGGATCCTTGCAGAACACCTTGTCCCACTGGGAGGAGAGGGGAGAGAGAGTTATGCCATTTAACATCTTGGTGCTGGAGGGACAGATAATTATTAAACCACAGTAGAGAGGAGTTATTCAGATTGAGCTCAGAGAGAGAGTCAGTAGTAATTGCTGTACAATATGAGACAGGGGATGCATAAAGAGTCCCTCCTCATGATGTCACATAGAATAACATGACACAGGTGATATATACAGAACCCCCCTCGTGATGTATCATAGTTATATGCATAACCCCCTTTATAATATGACACAGGAACTATATACAGAACCTATCCTCATGATTTCACACAGAATAATATGACACGGGGGATTATACAGAACACTCCTTATAATATGACACAAGGGATGCATACAGAACCCCTCCTCATGATGTCACACAGAATAATATTGCACGGGGAATAGAAATAGAGCCCTTCCTCATGATATCATACACAGTAATATGACACAGGGGATATATACAGAACCTCTCCTTATGATATGATACAGGAGGGATACATACAGAAACCCTCGCCCTGATGTCACTCAGAATAATATGACATAGGGGATTTATATAGAACACTCTTTATAATATGAGACAGGGGATGCATACAGAACCCCTCCTCATGATGTCACAAAGTTATATACAGAAACTCCCTTATAATATAAGACATGCGGATATATACAGAACCTATGCTTATGATGTTATCCAGAATAATATGACACAGGGGATTTATACAGAACACTCAACACAGAAACAGAGGTAATCCAGAGGGCTCAAGTTAAGTCTGATATCTCACCAGTGACCCAAACATTGACAGGACTAACAAGAAACACAGTACAAATTATTATTCCCGATAAAATCACTTTAGCTAGCAGGTCTAGGAGAATCTCCCTGTGGGAGGAATAAAGGTGTCTCGCTGAGGTTTCAAGTAGTTTATTCAGTTAAATAAGTAGTTGGATGATTGCTTTTGTGCTAAAATACATTAAATTCAACAGGTCAGTTATTTAAAGCCATTACAGACAATGGTGGGAGTATCCAAGGGAGCCGACCAGAGGAAAATCTGGGAGCTAGAAAAACAAAGAGCCAATCACAAAGCATAGAGGTTAGTCCCTTATTTTAATATTCCTGAAAGACCCGTGAGAGTTTACCAGCTCACCAGCCTGTGAAACCTCATTCTTACTTAAAAGGTTTTTATTTTTATTTTATTTTTAACAAACAAAACATTACAACTATGAGCTATCACTATATAACTATATATAAGAAAGTACTTCATCATTAGGTCCATTTAACAGAGTGGTTCACCCTTTGATAATTAAAAATGCCTGTTTTTATGAGGCTTTCACCAGACTTTATTAGCCTGTTTTGTAACACGTAATATGAGAGACTGTGTGCCATTGAGGGGCTCATATTCCTTAGAGCTAATTATGAAAGCTTTATTACAGAACTTTTTCTAACCTGACTTGTCCTTATCAGTGTTTGTATCACATGCAATATGAGAGGCTGTATCCAATGTTATGGGGCTCATATCTCCTGAAATACATTATGAAAAGCAAGTCTTCTCTTGTATGCCTTCTTATAAGAGGCTCATATACATGATTAATGCCACCAGCCCCATTCTTCTTGCTGATGAAGATAACCTTTTCAGGGGTTAACCACTTGGAGCTACACTAGGTGACACCCATTTGTTTGAACAAGACATGCTTCCAGAGAAATAGCCTTTAGTGGACACAAGTCACAGTGCTCATTTTTACCGAGCTCATGGATGTGTACAAGTAGGAGGAAAAAGGTAAGTAACATTTGAGACCTCAGAAGCTTTTGTTTAGGCTTTCTGTGCACATGGAATAAACATCCAAGTGGTGAACTAAGAAGGTTTGTGGTCAGCACTCTTGTGGGAGGAGAGGCTGGATTCTGCCCTTCTGAGCTGAGAATTTCTGTTCACAGGCTTATTGCGCCTGCTTATTTGAACTGTTTCTTTCTGAAATTGGTGCACCTTGTTGCTGTAGCATAGACGAGATTCAGGCCTGCTGAATCTACCTTTGTTTGTAGAACTTGAGGCACTGATCCAGGCCATCTTTTTTTGGAGAAGGAACCCCTGCACCCTAGTAAGCAGGGGTGTGCATTTAGAACTTGTCTGATTGAAGACTGCTGGAACAGGGCTCAGTTTTGAGCTTTTTTCTGGTTAATTGGCTAATGTGTTTAAATCAGTTTGTTTGTTTTCTATTGTCTTATATATATATATATATATATATATATATATATATATATATATATATACATATATATATATATATATATATATATATATATATATATATATATATATATATATATATATATAAATTGTACTATATTCATCTGCTTTTACTGTATTTGTGTTTCTTCCTACTTGTATTACTGGGGGCACTGACTACAACTCTGATCTGTGATATATAACTATAATTATCCCTTTTTTGTTCTTTTAAACTATTTTTTGAGTGTATCTGCTTTATTTTCTGAAAAAAAAAAAAAATATATATATATATATATATATATTTCTAAGCTAGTATAGTCCAGTTTTCAGGTTAGTGCTAAATTCAGGGCTGTGATACAAATCCTTGTGTTTGCCCTTACCTTGCTTGGAGAGAAGGAAGTTTCTCTGTTCACCTATGAGAGAGGGGAGCTTTGAGCAGCCTATCCGTCCCTGGAGGAGTGGTTTCAGCCCAAAAATTAGTAGTTTATTGGCCATTTTAGGCTAATTTCTATCTCTTTCATTTCCCTGCTATAAATACCATATTTGCCCGGTTTTGCATGCCGGGCAGCACTGGTTAGCTAGGATAAAACTATTCCTGGCTCCACAAAGGCTCCTCTTCAATTTTTCCCTTGGAACTAGACAAACTTTCAACTTAAGCACTCAAGCCATTCATTTCACAGCCCGGCACTTGCTCAAAACTTATAGCAAGCACTTATAAACCCTAGTACTACACCCTCCTGTACTGTACAGAAGGACAAGCCTCTCTATTCGACCTTACCAGACATCCAGTAAAACAGTTCCCTGTACCTATCCAGGCATGTCCAGAGGGCATTTTCAGGTGTACTCTCCAGTCCAACTGGTGAATCTGGACATTTTGAGGCAATGTTGCAACTGCCTCGTGTACACAGACAACCCCCTCCTCCTACCACCAAACACTAATACATGAGAGAGATGCAGTTATACAGCCAAACTAGAGGCTAAGCTCTCTCAACCCAAGACTGGATCAGACAGTCAAGAGGAGAAGGGAAATACTTGCATCACACCACCAGTCTTACAGAGACCCATTAAACCAGCACCAGAAAAAAAACCACATAAATACACGAAAACATACTTGGAGGCTCAAAATAAAAATCTGCAAAACCAACAGAGACCTCCAAAGCAAACATCCAAGCAACCTCCACCCCCCCCAACACAAACCATGAAACACATACTTTACAAAACCAGTGTGCCATGCAATCACAGCCCTTAAGGCAAAATAACATACCCAACATACTAGTAATAGGTGACTCTATAGTCAGGCACACTGATGTCCCACTCATTGGGCTGAATAAGGAGAAGGTTACTGTTAGCTGCCTGTCAGGTGCCAGGATCTGCCACATAACACAAGCACTCAGGTCACTCCAGAACAAGTACAAATATGACTCTGTCATTGTCCATGTTGGTGTGAATGACCCGAGCCATACCTCCCTGGGCTATATGAAAAGAGACATGGAAGAGCTCTCTGATCATGTAGCCCAGGCCAGTGTGATCCTGACCCTGAGCAGCATCCTGCCCTCACCAAGAATGATACCACGGTATAAAGAAAAAATTCTCAATTTCAACAATTGGCTACATTTCTGGTGTCATTCAAAGAGGATCCAGTGTCTGTCCACCTGGGATGACTTGCTCGACAAACCACGCTGCTTCGCTAGAGATGGCTTGCACCTGTCACCCTTAGGCTTTTGAATATTTGCCAAGGCTCTTGCCAACTCCATAGTGCCTTTTTTAGGCAAGGCTCAAAAGACAAACCCACTGCCGTAAATAGCACAAGTAACAAAAAACTGAGGGTAATGCTACTCGATACCAGAAGTCTAAACCTCAAAATGCATGCACTCAAGGCACGCCTCAGTATAGAGAAAATTGATATATGTGCAGTAACAGAAACCTGGTTTAAGGATCCAGAGAGTACCTCAGCACTACCAGGCTACAACTCATACCATACATTTCGGCCACAGAACTCAAACCGAAATACAAAAGGTGGGGGTGTATCCATATTCATCAAGGATACCCACACCTCCAGGTTAGTGGCACAGCACAATGCTTCAGAGATCTTCCACTTGCAACTAACAATGGGTAAAACTGCAATTCAAATTGTAGCTTGCTATAGATCACCCACCATGTCCCAGGACCCCCATTCCGCGTTTCTGGAAACACTGGGAAACATAAAGGTCCTACCAAACATCCTAATATTGGGTGATTTCAATTACCCAAACATTAACTGGGAGAACTACTCAAGTACTAACTCCCTTGCCCAACTTTTCCTAGAATTTATAAACTCAAACACCCTGGCTCAACTGGTCAACATTCCCACCAGAGATGACAACATATTGGACCTGGTCATCACGAACATGGGTGACCGATGTTCCACATCAGAGGTCATCCCCTCGCTGGTTAGATATGACCATAAACAAATCACTTTGGATATCCATATTCTGCCCCCACCCTCGGACAAAAAAGCCACCATGAAAAACTTTTCAAAAGCAAACTTCACGTTACTTAAGACTGAGATGGAAAGTTTCAAAGCCTCCATGCTGAAGGATAACACTGTCCAAGCTGCAAAATCCTTTACTAATGAATTCTACGGGCAGCTACAAGAATGCATGGATTGTGCCATCCCAAGCAAAACCAAGACTCACTCCTCCAAGAAAAGGAAACCAGTCTGGTGGACTCCTGCCATAAACAAGCTATACAATAGAAAGAGGAAACTAGTACAGAAAAGAGTAAAATCCCAAGAAGGGAAGACATCCCTGATCAGTATCAGCAAGAAAATACGATCCCTCATAAAATCATCCAAGGCGAGCTTTGAAAGAAAAATTGCTAAGGACTCCAAAAATAACCACAAGGCATTCTTTAGCTATGTCAAGAATCTAAGTGGCAATGCTGAGATCTGCTCCGAGTTAGTGCAGAATGGCACAAAATACACTGAACTGACCAATATCGCCAACATCCCGGCAGACAGGTTCAATGCAGACTTCACTCCCCCTCTCACCCCCAAAAGAGCCCATAACCATAACAGAAGAATGTAGAGTCCCTGAAATCACAGACACTCAGGTTAAAGCAGCCCTCTCCAAAGCCAAAAACTCAGCATCAATGGGACCAGACAGTGTCCCAGGCTGCGTCCTACATGAGCTCAAAGACGAACTAACCCCTCACCTAAACACACTGTTCAAACTCAACCTCTCCACAGGCTACATACCCATAGAGTGGCGCACAGCAACGGTTATTCTGCTCCACAAAGGTGGAGCCACAGCAGACCCCGGGAACTATCGCCCTATAAGTCCGACTAGCTTGGTCTGCAAGGCTATGGAGCACATCATCATGGAACTCATTAACAAAGACATTGGGAACCTCCAAACACTGGACCCTATCCAGTTTGGCTTTGTTAAGGGCAGATCATGCCTCCTGAACATGGTGGACTTCTTTGAGACAGTTACCAAGGCTATAGACAAGGGAAAGGTGGTACACATGGCCTACCTAGACCTCACTAAGGCCTTCAACACCATTCCCCATTCTGGTATTATAGACAAGCTCACCAGCCTGAACATAAACCCCTACATCACAAGATGGGTTACCAACTGGCTCACAAACAGAACCCACATGGTGACAGTTGCAGGAGCTAGGTCCGTCTCTAAACCGGTTACAAGTGGTGTTCCCCAGAGCTCAGTCCTAGGACCCCTCCTGTTCGACATATACTTCTCAGAGGTACAGGCAAGCACAGGAGGTCTATGGCTGACCAAGTTCGCAGACAGCTGCAAACTAGGGGCTATAATTGACTTTCCGGCTGACACAGACATCCTCCAAAAGGGTCTCATTAGGACAGATACCTGGTGTCAAAATCATGGCCTCAAGCTAAATGCCAAAAAGTGCAGTCATCCTGTTAGAAAAATATGTATTAATGTGTGTATTAGTAATATGCTTAGTGCATTTAGAGCCTAAAAAGAGTTAACACATTTATTCTATTTCATACTGCATAAATCTGTACAAACTGCAGTTGCTTTCTGACCTTGTATTGTTAGCTAAAATCTTGCTTATGCCTTGGAAATTTACTGAGAAGCAGATGATTTCTGCTTGCGTTGGGAAAATAATGAATAGAACAATACTGCTTGTATAAACCTAGACAAGGAGTTCCATTTTGCTATGAGAAAATACACAGCTGTAGAAGTAACAGATAATTAGGACAAAGCCTGCTTGAAAATATGAACTGCAATCAGCATTTGCTTGTATCTGTATTAGAAGAGTACCTTGAAATGTAACACTGTGCAATAGTGGCTTGTAAACAGATTACTGGTCACCAAGGCCAGGTTGTTTTTCTGAAAAGTTTCTCACAAATCTAGTCATGTCAGCAGAAAATCTGAGTAACATCTGCTGTAGTACAATGCTTAAAGTTGTGTTTGATTATGTCAGCTTAGAAGGCCATGTCTTGTAAAACAGTATAAGAATGAACATACTTCCTGTTAGTAGTTAGACAAATCCTTGTATTTGCATGTTTTTGTCTCCTTGCAGCAAGTAAATTAAAGTGCCTTAACTGAACCTTACGTGTACTGGTCTTTGAAGATTTTTACTTTGACAGATTGGTCCTTCGGACTGGAAACCCTCACTTCACCTCAGATCAGACAGGTTAGGTGGCTTGAAACTGTACGGGGAAGAAACCACATTGGTTCTTCTTATTTGAAAAGACCTCCGACTGAATTGTCATACAAAAGAGGCCAGCCACTTTCTGATCTGCGACTGAAGGACGGGTTTACTCAAACCAGGTGATCAATCACGAAGGCTCAGGTAAGGTGAATCTACCTTCTTTTTTCTGTTTTAGATCAGGGACTAGATTTATATTTGTTCTGTTAGAGACTTTGGTTATAAGTCAGGGACAGAAAGATTACTGTCTTGTCATAGATCAGGGAAACAGAGCAGGTAGGCAGTCATTCTGAAGAGACTATAAAAACATCCGTGGTACCACGTTAAAAATAAGGTGTTACATAACGACTGAAAGGGTAGAACAAAATGGGTAATAATTGTACAAAAAGGTCCCAAAATCCACCGTTAACCGAAGACGCGAAATACATGCAGTCACAGCGTGCTGATAATATTAAATACTACTCAAAATGGGTTAATAAGTATGAATTTGATGGTAAATTAGAAAAATCCTCGCTTGTCAAACTTGTCAAACAGCTTAAAACCGATTCTAAAGGTCGGGTAAAAAAGCAACGTCAATTAGGAATTCCTCAGGCACACAGGTGGATTGAGGAAGTTGAACAAGGGCAAGAAACTCAAAAGGGGACATTGAGTTGTATCAAATGGGTAGAAATTCACAATCTATGAGTGAGGAAGAAATATGCCCACTTATAGAAGTGCCTAATCCTCAGGCAGGACAAGAAGGTCAGGACCCAACTATTCTAGTGTATATACCCTGGACTCCGGAAGACATCCGGAAAGCCACTGAGGGAATTCCCCATCCAAACGTTAATTTTAGAAAGTTCCTAGAAGACTTGCAAGGAATGAGGCTAAGTTATCATTTAAACAGAGAAGAGGTAGAAAAAGTAGTCAGACAAATTGTGGGGCCAGATTGGCACATGATTAGTGGCGACTGGAATCCCTGTGACGCTGTGCTCAAGCCCCTCCCACATAGCAGCGCAGAGTTAGACAACAGAGTGAAAGGTCTTACAGACCAAATCTCTGAGAAATGGAAGCCTAGGGCAGACTGGACTTGCATTAATCAATGCATCCAACAAGAAGGTGAGACTGTTGACAGATATTATGCCAGACTGTTAGAATGTTTTAATAACCACTGTGGAATGCAGGTTCCTGAAGATCAGACACATGATTCCCCATATGAGCAGCAGTTAAAGAATGCATTTTTGAAAGGCAGTATTGCACCCATAAGCAGTTTTATTACAAAACACATGGTAGATCATCGTACAGGCAGGTTACTGTCACTACTTGAATATTTGCTTTTGATTGGTCATATCAATGTATTTATATTACTATAACGCATTTTTCTGCTGTTTGTCTGAAGAAGGCTAAATATTAATTTGGCTGAGAAAAACACGATTTATTGCAAGTTCAATTAAACAACCATTATATGTTGAAGGCGATTCTTGTCTTATTGTGTCAGCTAGTCCCTGCTTTTTGTATCACTACTTGAATATGCTAGGCATGCTGAAAGGCATTTTAATAGCAAAAAGAAAAAGAAAGCCCAAGTATTTTCTGTAGAAGATGGAGCAGAAGTATATGTAGTACAGTCTAGGAAAAAGGGCAAGAGAAATGCCCAGGGAAACAAACAATCTGACCAATGATCAGAGGACTTTGAAGGATGAAAGAAAAGGGGTGAGTGCTTTAAATACGGTAAAAAGGGACACTTGGCAAGGGATTGCAAGAAAAACAAGAAGGCAACCATGGAAGATAAAGAGGGTGAGGACTGACTATATGATAGTCAGGAATCACTAGAAGGGGATAGCAGAGAAAGGACAAATGAGTATGTGATAGAGGGAGTAGAGAATTTGACAGAAGAAATAGAGGAAGTTCAGGAAGTCACAGATAGTGAAGAAAATGAAATATTGGATTTGGCTTTATTGAGCTTAGAGCTCTATTTAGCAGACACAAAACCAGAAGTTACACTCCTGGTAGAAGGGAGGGAAGTCAGATTCTTGTGTGACTCAGGGGCATCACGGACCCTGATACATCCCTCCAAATTGCCAGAGAACTCAGAGTCACCTGATTACATATTAGTGAAAGCAGCTAATGGACAGCTGTATCGGGAGCCCCTATCCCATAATATTGTGATAACTGATCCTGTTTCAGGATTGACCCAGAAAAGCAAAATTGTTGGTTCTGCAAAGTGCCCAGTAAACCTCTTGGGCAGAGATCTTATGCAGCTATTTGGAATAGCAGTAGTTCCGACTATGCAGGGTATGGAAGCACAGTGACAAATTGATACCTTTGCAGTGCAATCGGAGGGTGAAATGTTTTATTGGTACAGCCAGGACTTGGTTATGACTGGTCCAGGGGCGGTGACTGAAGAGTTGATGAATGTAGCCATCAGCAAGTTCCCCTCCTTTGACATTGATAGACAACATTTGTTGCACTGTACTCTGTATTATTGTAACACATCAGGACCTGATAAGGCATATGAACAAGATTTGTTTAGAAATCGTGCAAACAGATTGATATTACATAATCTGTACTGGGACACAGAAGGGAACAGTGTAGTCAGCTGTTCATTGCCCCAGGAGTTCTTTGCACTTTACAAATCTAATCGATTACCACATGTTAGCTTAACTAAGGACAAAAATGTGAAATGGGTAGACCTGGGAGAAAAAGTCACGAGATGGGAGAAACAGACAGATTTAGAACTGTCAGAACAGGGAATACAAACGCAGAAGTTGAATTGGATAACTCAGACCTGCCCAGCTGTTCACTTGCAGTCTAGCAAGGACAGCTGATTAGCACTCCTATTGAAGGAGGAAGAGAATGCCTTACTGAATATACCAGAAACTCTCTGGTCAACAGGAAAATCAGATGTAGGATTTATTCGTACAGCGGGACCAGTTACTATTACGCCATAGTCAGCATTTAGACCACAAAAAAGACAGTATCCCTTAAGAAAAGATGCAGAGGTAGGAATCAAACCTATTATAGCAGCTTTACTTAAGGAAGGGGTGCTGATGGAATCTCCTGATTCACCATGTAACACACCCTTATTTCGTGTTAAGAAAGCGAATGGGGAGTGGCGTATGGTCCAAGATTTACAAGCTGCAAATGACGCAGTAATACCAAGAGCACCTACGGTGCCAGACCCACACACCCTGTTGAATGATTTAAAACCTCAACAGAAATATTTTTCTGTGGTAGATATCAGCAATGCATCCTTTTCCATACCGATACACCCTGACAGCCAGTATTGATTTGCATTCACATTTCAGGGGAAAAGGTATACATATACGCGACTACCACAGGGGTATTGTGAAAGTCCAACAATATTCTCACAAGAAATGGAAAGCAACTTGGCGGGATTTACCCCACCAAGAGGTAGTCAGATTTTGCTTTATGTTGATGATATCCTGCTGGTGGCTCCCACCCAGCTAGATTGTAAAGAAGACACTATAGCGCTATTACAATTTTTAGCCACTGAAGGACATAAAGTAAACAAAAATAAACTGCAGCTTTGGAGAAAACAAGTTAAATACCTAGGATATGTAATATCCAAGGAAGGTAGGACATTAGATGAGGACAGAAAAATAGCGATTTTGTAAGCACCAAAACCCACTACCAAGAAGGAAATGATGTCCTTCCTGGGTACGACTAATTTTTGTCGGAGCTGGATTCCAAACTATGCCTTGGAATCTGCACCACTGACTAACCTGATTTATAAAAAGCCTATGGCAGCACAGGATTTGTTACAATGGACACCAGAAGCAGAATCTGCTTGCTGCAAACTGAAACAGTTAATAGCGTCCTCATTAGTTTTGGGATTACCAAACTATCATAAACATTTTTTCCAAACTGTAGATTGTAAGCAAGGTTATATGACATCAGTGTTAACACAGCAGCATGGGGACAAGCAACACCCTATTGCTTATTATTCATCACAGCTGGACCCAGTGGCACGGTCTTTACCTCACTGTGTACAAGCAGTAGTTGCAGCTGCAATGGCAGTACAGGCTTCGGCCTCAGTAGTGTTGTTCCACCCTCTCACATTGAGAGTGCCTCATGCAGTCATGATTATTTTACTGCAAGAGAAAGTAGCATATCTTTCCCCTGCTAGGCATCTTTCTTTTATGACTATATTGTTGAGCCAACCTCATATGGCAATTGAACGATGTACAACTATGAACCCTTCTACCTTGCTCCCAACCCCTGCAGATGGCACACCACACAGCTGCCTGCAGGTGATTGAGCAAAAGACACTACCTAGAAAAGATCTTACGGATGTTCCCTTGGATGATGCTGAGGTGACATACTACGTGGATGGCTCATGCAAAAGAGGTCCTGCAGGACAGAACCTAGTGGGATATGCAGTAGTTTCTGACACAGACATTATAGAAGCAAAATCTTTACCACACAGTTTATCTGCACAGGCAGCAGAATTGATTGCCTTGACACAGGCATGTACCTTAGCAAAGGGTAAATGTCCATCCTGGTCTTAATGAGTTTGTTTCCATAAAATGTGTGCTTAGAAAATTAGCGTTGAAAAGATAACTCTGTTTATGTTCCAGATTTAAAAATTTAATATAAGTGAAAATTCATATAATGTATAAAACATGTTAAGTCAGAGTACATAAAGAATAAGATATTTAACGTTTCATAAACATTACAATTTTGTAATTTTAGTGTACTTATTCATTCATAAATAACAATTAATAATAATTTTTAAACAGTTTATATATATTTATATTCATAAAGTTGGTAAGATTAGTTACTTAGGAATTTTATATCTGTGATATGATAGATTAAATTAGTATTTATTATACTTATAACATTTTAGTATATTAAATGGATTTTAGAAGGTTTTTAAAATATGTTTATTAGTTTGCTACTATTTGCAGTACTTACTATTTACTTAATGAATTACATATTTGTTAATTCATTTTTATTTAGCTAATTTTTGTGAATATGTGTATTGAAATATGTATGACTAGATTTTTATGGGCTTATTTAGTTTTAAGGCTTGGTGAAAGTAAAACTCTAGGCTCCAGCTTCGTCAAGTGCTTTGCATGCTCAATTGATATCTTAATTGATTATAATTATGTCACTTAGTAATTATGTTATAGCTATATAAGGAAGGTTAATTTGTTTATTGATTTGTCTGATGAAGGAAGGGTATTAACCCCTCCAAAAGCGCTAACACAATAAATCATTTTGTCTGTTTGTAGCTACCAGTTCATTTGCTGCCTTTGTGTGGTTTAAGTTTAAAGTTTAGTTTGTTTGTAGAAATGGATTTTTTAACTGACCCTAGCCAAGAACTTGATAAAATTCCAAGAAGAAGTTTTAAGGTTGAACAAATTGCAAAATAAAACAAACTAATATAATACGAGCACAAATTTAAAAAAGTAATAGCAGTATTCAAATTTTATTTTTCATGATAGCTGAAGGATTTAAGACATTTAGTTTTCTCTGTTAAAATCTTTGCGGCCTTTCTAGCTGACAGATATGTTTGGATCCGAACATTTCAAAGGGGGCACCATATTCAATGATGGGTCTGATAAGGGAAGAACACAGAAACAGGATGACTTATTTGGATCTTGAAGATATCCCCCTGGAAATTAACTAGACCAGACAGAAAGATTTCCTGACTATGGTGGAAACATGAGGATCGAATGAGACAGTGTTGTCCACATATGTACCCGAGTCTCTTATGACCTTCCCTGTCTGAACAGGAGTACCATTCATAATATATGGGGTGTGAGCATCTTTTTTTACCAAATGCTGCTATGCTGCCATTTTGTGTATTTAATTTCAAACCATTTTTAGTATACCAGATATGTGCACATTTCAGTATCAGTGAAGGAGTGGATAACAGTACCCAGCTTGCATCATCAGCAAACCTGATCAACCACTCTTCTGGGATATTGGGTTGGATGCCTGCAAAATAAGTGCTAAAGAGGAGAGAGGGCCTAGCATGGATCCCTGAGGCACAACACTCATTATAACTTTACATTCAGAGAGTGTGTACCAGCAACATTCACAACCTGGGATCTGTTGGATAGTTAATTTGCAATCCAGTAGACAATATAGGGGTTTACATTAATTAAATCTAATTTTTCAATAATGACAATGTGGGTAATAATATCAAAAGCCTTGGACAGGTCATGATAAGCAGTGTGCGGAGAATGACCACTATCTACAGCCTCTGTAACCTTTTCAAGGATGCTCACTAGGGTCAAGGGGCAGGATCGGCCTCTTACAAAGCCAGACTGTGTGTGGTCTAGTTTGTTAAGTTGTCTGGGTCAACATAAATTAATTCTGCTGTAATACATTCCATGCCTTTGCATATAAGGCTGGTGAGGCTGATGAGTCTTTAATTACCCGGGTTTGTAGAGGGGTCACCCTTGTGTAAAGGAGTCACAATGGCTGTTCTCCAGGCATTAGGTACAAAGCCTGCAGATAGGCTAAGGATGAACAATTTGACAAAATAGGATAGGTATTAGGAAATCGGTACCAAATACAAAGTAAGGTAGGATTTGTTGTGTAGGAGGCAACTTAAAATTGCTAACACTTTCCAGTGATAATTACAAGCCCCATATTGTAACAATAAAGAACTCAATACATACAGTAGGAGTGCAACAAAGATGTTTTTTATTTAAAATAAATAACTTACCTGAGGCTCTGTATCATTTAACCACTGTTTTTTCTGGTTGAAAAAGCCCAGACTGACAAAACACTGTATCTTGTTACCAAAAGCTGTTTTGTCATGAACTCCAGGATTCAGAGCAGCTTTTAGTAACAATGTAGGAAAGGATCAGTTTTAGCCTCAATAACACACTGCAAAGGCATTTCTTGAAATGCTTCACCTGTTAGATGTTCTTCTCGACTATGAGCATGTTGTTCCGAAGCATTTAGTCAGTCAGAGGTTTGTATGTCAGTCCTACAAACAGGATCAGACTTCCAGCTGCAGTAGTGAGGTGTCCTTTCAGGGGCAGATTTTAAATATTGCTCTTATAATCAAACCTAGAAAGTTGCTAAAATAAGACATTTTGTATTAGCATGACTTTTCTGAAAGATGTGGTCTGAAACTCAAATGTCTGACATTATTTAGTAAGAGCAATCCTCAATGATTTGCCAGAAATCCACAAATTTCACGATGACCAGACTAAAAATATGAGGCAATAATCTGAATGTTTTGTAAAATTCTAGACATTGAGAAGCATGACCCCAACACCAATGATACAGAGATTGTTTTTGAGAAGGCATCATTGTATTTTGGGAACCCACCCCCTGGTGATGTTCAGATTATAAGGGTTTTCTTTAACAGGGATACAGGACTCAGACAAAGTTAGAAGTTTCTGGAGTGCATTGCCTTCAAAGCACTTGAAATTTAGTTAGGTACTGCTAAAATATTTAACTCAACATTTGATTTTTTTCAAGTATTTCTCAACTGCAAAGCTATCTTACACATCTCACCTGTTAAAAAAGTATTTACATTTTCAAAAATATACATACATGTATATACAAATGCATACAGATATTTCAAGTAAAGGCATTAATGTCCTTCTAGCCTGTCAATATATCAAAACAGTTGTCTCCATAGGTTCATAGGTCATAGGATGATACTAGGCTATTAGCCTGGAGGCCCTTATAAGCCTAGCCAAGAATTTCACCCAGTGTCCAGCTTGTTCTTAAAAATATCTAAACTAGTACCTGCTTTAATGTAATTTGGTAGCCTGCTCCATGCATCAGTTACTCTGTCAGTGAACCAGTTAGTACACTTCTCATTCCTGTAGAATCTTCTACATAGGCTGTCTGATGATTCTCTAGTACTTTTTGATAACCTCGGACATTCCCAGAGGTAGTTGTCCCTAAATGCCCTATATACCAACTAGAATCTCCTCTTAAATCAATAAATAAACAGGTATTTGCATTTTAAAAGTATTCTTCTGTCCACATTTTAAATGTGGAAGGAAAACATGCTATTTCTCTGCAAACAGTTTCAATGTATTTATCTTAAAAGGGCAGATAATTTATTAATCTCTAGGTTTTCCAGTTATGATTTATCACAATCAGAATTGTGAGTGGCAACAGGAACTGTCGTAAATGCAGAGTTTTCCTTTCACTTTTACTAATACAGATGAGCAGACTACACACTTTGAGTGTTGATTCCTGGCATGTCTGTGCAAAGAATATTTTTTTTTTTATTTTGTTTACTATCTCTATTAATACTCAAAGTATTAAAAGAAACACTACAAAAAGCCTGGATCTCTTCATACCAAAACTCGTCTTTCAGCTGATGTCTACTAACTACATCTTCTGACTCCATTCATCTTAACTCCTTTACTTACCCCTCTATTGCCCCCGCTACAGGCACGCGCTTCCCTACACCTTTGTTTCTCTTCCTTCTATGCCTATCTTATAACCCCCTACAACTACCCTTGGCTTTTTCTTCTCAACCAACTGAGTCCCACCTCATATCAAACAACATTGCTCTAATAACTTCTGCTAAGTATTTACTCAAACTTCTAAGCTGTGTCCTATGCATTTACAATCTCCTGTAAATTCTGTTATCCTCTGTTTGCAACCATTTTTGAACTTGTCTTTGTTATTATTTCTGTATGGGGCTTTCCCCCCCGGGCCTCTGCCAAAATGGGCTATCACTCAGTCAGACATGCCCGGTTAACATATGTCAAAATAAATAAAAATAAATAAAATATTGTGTATTTATGAGAAATAACCTTTAAAGGGCTCACTGATGGAAAGTCAGTGAGTAAACCTTTGATTTAATCCAAATGTGTATAACTCACAGAGCACTGTTTGACTCTTTCCACCAGGAATGCTTTTCATACTTGTAGCTCTAATGGTTTTCCCATCTTGGCTGTAAATCTGTCTACCATTCTCTTAGCTTGGGATCACAGTGAGATTATCCTTCTGCATGTTATTCCTTGATTGTCACAGAATTTTCTAAACTGCGAATTTGTAAAGGGACAGTCATTACCAGTTCTTCTGTTATCTAGTATCTCAAGCACCACAAATACTGGAATCACGAAAATTCATGAAGCAATACAAGTAAGTGTAGGTCCATATTGCTTTATTTAGTTCAGTCCATGTTGCTTTAGTTAGCAGACCTCTCAACTGTCCCTAGTTTGGAGGAATGTTCCAGTTTTCAGGCCTGATTTACCCCTGCAGAGTATGACCCTATTTTTGGTGGTATGTCCATTTTTTCAGGCTTGATTTACCTCTGTGTACAATTTTATGAATACCCTTCATCATGTGTGATTTTTGAAGTTGCCTGGTACACAGAAAACCACACTACATGACCAACATACTAGCGTTAGTAATAATTTAAAGAAAGAGAATATACATCCTACGAGTCTCTTTTTATGAAGTAAAAATAAATTACTTTGTATGTTAGAATTTTGCAGTACATTCATTAAAGTCTACAGATTTTACACTGCCTCTTTGCTGACGTGTTTATATTTTCCATAATTCCTCTGTTTTTCTAAACATGGAAGTAGAGTCATGTGCTGTGCTATTTGCTACTCAGATTTTATGCTAATCAGCTGTCCAGATTTTTACCTGGATTTTCCTACTTTTCAAGGGCCTTTGTTCCTATTTTCAGTGTCTGCAGGTTGAGACAAATGCAGTTCAGATATCTGAATGGTTACTGTCTTAATCTTTTGTGTGCTAGTCTGACATAACAAACAGTCTTTCAAAATCATTTCACTCATGTCAGCCATTCCTGGAAACCACAAACTTCCCATAACCCTTGTTTCAGTTTTTATAGTCCTAAACTCCATGGGATGTTTTTATATACTGTTTTTTCAGTTTTCTGAGAATAATTGCATTACCTTATAGGGGCCTTGTGTAAAATTATACTAGTTTCCTCAGGAAGCATTCTGTAAAGGGGGGAATGGAAGGAGGGGACAAATGTTTAGTTTTTGTGTCCTCGTTTTTAGCAGTCTCCATCCTTAAACTTTTAAGGGTAGTATCCAACTTTCATATATCCATAAGGGGCCCAGCAATGTCTTCCCTCACCAAAACATGGTGAATAACTCCCTCACCCTCAAAGAGAACAATTTTTGGTTCTCTCATCTTGGCAGAGATAACCTGATGTGCAGGCTGAAAGGACGTGCTTAGATAATGGGTCTTAGCAGCCTCCAGGGGGGGTCATACCACAGAGTCTAGGAGATCTGGATGGATGGGGCTGCAAAAATGCATCAGCTGAGATGTCAGACAGACCACAGAATAGGGGGGAGTTCAAGTTTCCTCAGAAACCCTTGCACAATTATTTATTTATTTACTTGTTTATGTATTTATTTATTTGTCTTTGTTGACTGGGAAAAGTCCAACTTGGAAAAAACGTGTTCAGTGGAGGCCTAGGGAGAAAAGCTTCATAATTATGTTTCATGCAATGTATTTCTATAACTGCAGACTAAAAGATCTGTACAAGCTTATTTACATGATTTCAAATATTTCTTACATGAACATAGCATTTAAACTAAAAAAACAAGAGAGAAATGAATATAAATTGGCTAATTACTGAACAGAAAAATAAAATACAACAGTTAATGTATTTATAGCATGAAGGCTGCTGGGAAAAGATCAGACTGGGGTGTTTTGGAGGTTACTAATAATTTACAGACAGACAAGTGGTAATGCAGCTTAAAAACTTATGATAAGAGAGATATGACAGGAACAATTATGGAAATGAGCAGGAATGTAAATGGACAGAGGAGGAATTGTGGTTAGCAGGTGGGTGTGAGAGAAGGAGGACGAGGTTAGGAAATAAGTGCAGTATGAGGAGGAGCGATAAGGTACAAACGATCGGGAAGCAAAGTGGCTGCAAGAGTTGGAGAAAAGTAATCGGAGTAAAGCTACCCGCAGCAATTCTTCTTCTTCTCTTCTGAGGGAGGAGGTCCAGTGAAGGGGAGCCCATCATAATGGTCATTCATGCCAAATCTCTAAGGTGTTTGTTCTCACGAAACATCTTAAAAAAATTTAGCTTCTACCTCATGGTTTTAGGAGTAAATGAAATGCAAATCTGACAGGACCTTAATTGGTGCTGTTCTTGTAGCTGAAAAACACAGGATGTATGGATATCCTTGTAAGGAATCTACTACAAATACGTTGAACTTTCCTTAAAGACATAAGTAGGTTTTACGGAAACTTTTCCACATTAAAAGAAAGGCTGCATAATGGGAACACTTACCTACCTAAAAGTGTAGCTGAAGCAGCTGACCAATACTCACACCTCTAAGCTAAAAAGAAATCTGCATAGGTGTACATCAGACAAGCAATTTATTATGTTTAGCACACTTGTACATCCTTCTTGCCTTAGCACATAATCCTGTGATTACAGCATATTATGGTGCATGATGAAAGCACCCAAAGCTCTACACACCAGCTGGATGTCCTATATACGTAGCTGGGTACATCTCACTGAATATAACATAAGTCACATCCCCTGCAATACATTACTGAATATGACATGAACCATCACACCCCATGCAATACATTACAGAATATAACATGATACATTACACCCCATGCAGTACATTACTGAATATAACATGATACATTACACCCCATGCAGTACATTACTGAATATAACATGATACATTACACCCCATGCAGTACATTACTGAATATAACATGATGCATTACACCCCATGCAGTACATTACTGAATATAACATGATACATTACACCCCATGCAGTACATTACTGAATATAACATGATACATTACACCCCATGCAGTACATTACTGAATATAACATGATACATTACACCCCATGCAGTACATTACTGAATATAACATGATACATTACACCCAATGCAGTACATTACTGAATATAACATGATACATTACACCCCATGCAGTACATTACTGAATATAACATGATACATTACACCCCATGCAGTACATTACTGAGTATAACATGATACATTACACCCCATGCAGTACATTACTGAATATAACATGATACATTACACCCCATGCAGTACATTACTGAATATAACATGATACATTACACCCCATGCAGTACATTACTGAATATAACATGATACATTACACCCCATGCAGTACATTACTGAATATAACATGATACATTACACCCCATGCAGTACATTACTGAATATAACATGATACATTACACCCCATGCAGTACATTACTGAATATAACATGATACATTACACCCCATGCAGTACATTACTGAATATAACATGATACATTACACCCCATGCAGTACATTACTGAATATAACATGATACATTACACCCCATGCAGTACATTACTGAATATAACATGATACATTACACCCCATGCAGTACATTACTGAATATAACATGATTCATTACACCCCATGCAGTACATTACTGAATATAACATGATACATTACACCCCATGCAGTACATTACTGAATATAACAGAAGGCACACCCCATGTACTCCATTACTGAATATAACGATCAGTCACGCCTCCTGCAATACATTACTGAATACAACATAAGCCACCCCCCTGTACTCCATTAATGACTACATCATAAGTCACATCCCCTGCAATACATTACTGAATATGACATGATACATTACACCCCATGCAGTACATTACTGAATATAACAGAAGGCACGCCCCCTGTACTCCATTAATGACTACATCATAAGTCATATCACCTGCAATACATTACTGAATACAACATAAGCCACCCCCCTGTACTCCATTAATGACTACATCATAAGTCATATCACCTGCAATACATTACTGAATACAACATAAGCCACCCCCCTGTACTCCATTAATGACTACATCATAAGTCATATCCCCTGCAATAAATTGCTGAATATAACATGATATGTTTAGCAATGCAATACATTACTGATTATAACATAAGTCACACACCCTGTAATACAGTACTGAATATAACATAACTCACACAACCTGTACTCCATTACTGAATATAACATGATCCGTCACACATTGTACACTCCATTACTGAATATAGCATGATCTGTCACACTCTGTGTAATCCATTATTGAATATAACAGGATCTGTCACACCCTGTGTACTCCATTACTGAATATAACATGATCTGTCACACTCTGTGAACTACATTATTGAATATGACATGATCCCTCACACCCTGTGAACAGCATTACTGAATATAACATGATCCATCAAAGCCTGTGCACTCCATTACTGAATATAACAAATTCCGTTGCAGCCTGTGCACTCCATTATTGAACATAACATGATCCGTTACACCCTGTGTGCTCCATTACTGAATGCAACGTGTTAAATCACACTTCTAATATGATCAGTGACAATCTATGCACTGTATTATATTACTGAACATAAGTCACACCCCCTGCACTCCATTACTGCATATAACTTACATGTCACACCCCCGTACTCATAAGTCACACCCCCTGCACTCTGTTACTGAATATAATATGATCAGTGACAATCTATGCACTGTATTACTGAACATAACATAAGTCACACCCCCTGCACTCCATTACTGCATATAACTTATATGTCACACCCCCGTACTCTTTTACTGAATCTAACTTGATAACTCAAACTCCTTGAACTTCATTACTGAATATAACATAACACACTCCTAAAATCCATTACTATATATATATATATAAAACACTAAATGTCTCACTCCCTGTGCTCCATTACTGAATATAACATAACGCACTCCTAAAATCCATTACTATATATATATAAAACACTAAATGTCTCACTCCCTGTGCTCCATTACTGAATATAACATAACACACTCCTAAACTCCATTACTATATATATATATATATATATATATATATATATATATATATATATATATATATATATATATATATATATATATATATATATATATATAAATAACACTAAAAGTCTCACTCCCTGTACTTCATTACTGAATATAGCATAGGTCACACCCCTACACTAATTTAATGAATATGACAGAATAAGTCACACCCCTTGCACACATTACTGAATATAACACAACAGAATTTCCACCCCATGTGCACTAGTACTAAATATAACATGATATGTCACACCCCTGTACTCCATTACTGAACATAAAATAATAAATCACACCCCCTGCACTCCTTTACTGAATATAACATGATCAATGACAATTTATGCACTGTGTTACAAAACATAACATGAAACGTCACACCCCTGCACATCATTACTGCACATAACACATGAGAATTCACATCCCCTGCGCACTAGCACTGAATGGTAGTTCACATCACTATACTCCGTTCCTAAATATAAAAGAATAAGTCACACCCCCTGCACTCCATTACTGAATATAAAATAATAATTCACACCCCCTGAACTCTGCTATTGATTATTTTATAATCAGTGACATTCTATGCAATGTATTACTGAACATAATAATATCACTCCCCCTGCACTCCATAACTGAATATAAAATAAGTCACAACCCCTGCACTCCGTTACTGAATATAATATGATCAGTGACAATCTGTGGACTGTATTGCTATATATAACACTAAAAGTCTCACTCCCTGTACTCCATTACTGAATATAGCATAAGTCACACCCCTACACTAATTTATTCAATATAACAGAATAAGTCGCACCCCTTGCACACAATTACTGAATATAACATAAGAGAAATGACACCCCATGTGCACTAGTACTAAATATAACATAACATGACACATCCCTGAACTCCATTACTGAACATAAAAAAAAAATCACACCGCCTGCACTCCGTTACTAAATATAATATCATCAGTGAATATCTATGCACTGTATTACTAAACATAACATGAAACGTCACACCCCTGTGCATCATTACTGCACAAAACACATGAGAAGTCATATCCCCTACACACTAGCACTGAATGGGAATTCACATCCATATACTCCATTACTAAATATAACAGAATAAGTCACCCCCCTGCACTCCATAACTGAATATAAAAGAATAAGTCACAACCCTGCACTCCGTTATTGAATATAATATAATCAGTGACAATCTATCCAATGTATTACTGAACATAACATGATAAGTCACACCCCCTGCACTCCATTACTGCATATAACTTACATGTCACCCCCCCCCTTACTCCATTACTGAATCTAATTTGGTAACTCACACTCCTTGAACTTCATTACTAAATATAACATAACACACTCCTAAACTCCATTACTATATAGAACACTAAAAGTCTCACTCCCTGTGCTCCATTACGGAATATAACATAACACACTCCTAAACTCCATTACTATATATAACACTAAAAGTCTCACTCCCTGTGCTTCATTACTGAATATAACATAACACACCCCTAAACTTCATTACTATATATAACACTAAAAGTCTCACTCCCTGTGCTCCATTACTGAATATAACATAACACACCCCTAAACTCCATTACTATATATAACACTAAAAGTCTCACTCCCTGTGCTCCATTACTGAATATAACATAACACACTCCTAAACCCCATTACTATATATAACACTAAAAGTCTCACTCCCTGTGCTCCATTACTGAATATATCATGTCACACCCCTACACTAATTTATTGAATATAACAGAATAAGTCACACCCCTTGCACACCATTACTGAATATAACAGAAGAGAATTCACACACCCTGCACACTTGTACTGAATATAACATGATCTTTCACACCCCATACACTCCATTACTGAATGTAACATAAGTCACAAACCCTGCACACCATTACTGAAAATAACATGAAACGTCACATCCCTGAAAATCATTACTGAACATAACACATAAAAATTCTCATCCTGTGCACACTAGTACTGAATATAACATGATCTGTCACACCCCATAGACTCCATTACTGAATGTAACGTAAGTCACACACCCTGCACTCCATTACAGAAAATAAAATGAAATGTCACCCTCCTGCAAATCATTACTGAAGATAACACATGAAAATTCACATCCCCTGCACACTAGTACTGAATATAACATAATCTGTCACACCCCATACACTCCATTACTGAATGTAACATAAGTCACACACCCTGCACTCCATTACTGAAAATAACATGAAACGTCACACCACTGCACAACATTATTGCACATAACACACGAGAATTCACATCCCCTGCACACTAGTACTGAATGGTAATTCACATCCCTATACTCCATTACTGAATATAAAATAATAAGTCACACCCCTGCACTATGTTACTGAATATAATATGATCAGTGACAATCTTTGGCCTGTAGTTCTAAATATAACATGAAGTGTCACACCCCTGCACATCATTACTGCACATAACACATGCGAATTCACATCCCCTGCACATTAGCACTGAATGTTAATTCACACCCATATACTCCATTACTGAATATAACACTATAAGTCACACCCCTACACTCCATTACTGAATATAACACTATAAGTCATACTCCTGCACTCCATTACTGAATATAAAATAATAAGTCACACCCCCTGCACTTTGTTACTGAATATAACATGATTAGTGATAATCTTTGGCCTGTATTACTAAACATAACATGAAATGTCACACCCCTGCACAACATTACTGAATAAAACTTACATGTCACATCCCCTGTACTCCATTACTGAATATAAAATAATAAGTCACACCGCATGCACTACGTTACTGAATATAATATGAACATTCACAATCTAGGCACTGTATTACTGAACATAACATGATAAGTCACACCCCCTGCACTCCATTACTCCTTATAACTTATATGTCACACCCCCTGTACTCCATTACTGAATATAAAAGAATAAGTCACACCCCTTGCACTCCGTTACTGAATATAATATGATCAGTGACAATCTATGCACTGTATTACTGAACATAACATGATAAGTCACACCCCTGCACTCCATTACTGAATATAACTTACATGTCACACCCCCTGTACTCCATTACTGAATATAAAATAATAAGTCACACCCTCTGCACTCCGTTACTGCATATAACTTACATGTCACACCCCCTGCACTCCGTAATTGAATATAATATGATCAGTGACAATCTATGAACTGTATTACTGAACATAACATAAGTCACACCCCATGCATATCATTACTGCACATAACGCATGAGAAATTCCAACCCCTGCACACTAGCACTGAATGGTAGATACCATCGCTATACTGCAATAATGAATATAACACTATAAGTCATACCCTCTAAACTCCATTACTGAATATAACACTATAAGTCGTACCCTCTAAACTCCATTACTGAATATAATACTATACGTCGTACCCTCTAAACTCCATTACTGAATATAACACTAACTCATACCCCCTACACTCCATTACTGAATATAACAATATAAGTCATACCCATTACACTCCATTACTGATTATAACACTATAAGTCATACTCTTGCACTCCATTACCGAATATAAATTAATAAGTCACACCTCCTGCACTCCTTTACTGAATATAATATGATCAGTGATAACATGTGCACTGTATTACTAAACATAACATGAAATGTAATACTCCTGCACGTCATTACTGCACATAAAAGATGAGAATTTACATTCCCTGCACACTAGCACTGAATGGTAATTTACATCCGAATACTCCATTACTGAATATAACACTATAAGTCATATCCCTGTACTCCATTACTGAATATAACACTATGAGTCATACCCCTGTACTCCATTACTGAATATAACACTATGAGTCATACCCCTGTACTCCATTACTGAATATAACACTATGAGTCATACCCCTGTACTCCATTACTGAATGTAACACTATGAGGCATACCACTGTACTCCATTACTGAATATAACACTATGAGTCATACCCCTGTACTCCATTACTGAATATAACACTATGAGTAATACCCCTGTACTCCATTACTGAATATAACACTATGAGTCATACCCCTGTACTCCATTACTGAATATAACACTATGAGTCATACCCCTGTACTCCATTACTGAATATAACACTATGAGTCATACCACTGTACTCCATTACTGAATATAACACTATGAGTCATACCCCTGTACTCCATTACTGAATATAACACTATGAGTCATACCCCTGTACTCCATTACTGAATATAACACTATGAGTCATACCCCTGTACTCCATTACTGAATATAACACTATAAGTCATACCCCTGTACTCCATTACTGAATATAACACTATGAGTCATACCCCTGTACTCCATTACTGAATGTAACACTATGAGGCATACCACTGTACTCCATTACTGAATATAACACTATAAGTCATACCCCTGTACTCCATTACTGAATATAACACTATAAGTCATACCCCTGTACTCCATTAATGAATATAACACTATGAGTCATACCCCTGTACTCCATTACTGAATATAACACTATGAGTCATACCCCTGTACTCCATTACTGAATATAACACTATGAGTCATACCCCTGTACTCCATTACTGAATATAACACTATGAGTCATACCACTGTACTCCATTACTGAATATAACACTATGAGTCATACCACTGTACTCCATTACTGAATATAACACTATGAGTCATACCCCTATACTCCATTACTGAATATAACACTATGAGTCATACCCCTGTACTCCATTACTGAATATAACACTATGAGTCATACCCCTGTACTCCATTACTGAATATAACACTATAAGTCATACCCCTGTACTCCATTACTGAATATAACACTATGAGTCATACCCCTGTACTCCATTACTGAATATAACGCTATGAGTCATACCTCTGTACTCCTTTACTGAATATAACACTATGAGTCGTACCCCTGTACTCCATTACTGAATATAACACTATAAGTCATACCCCTGTACTCCATTACTGAATATAACACTATGAGTCATACCCCTGTACGCCATTACTGAATATAACACTATAATTCATACCCCTGTACTCCATTACTGAATATAACACTATGAGTCATACCCCTGTACTCCATTATTGAATATAACACTATAAGTCATACCCCTGTACTCCATTACTGAATATAACACTATGAGTCATACCCCTGTACTCCATTACTGAATATAACACTATGAGTCATACCCCTGTACTCCATTATTGAATATAACACTATAAGTCATACCCCTGTACACCATTACTGAATATAACACTATGAGTCATACCCCTGTACTCCATTACTGAATATAACACAATAAGTCATACCCCTGTACTCCATTACTGAATATAATACTATAAGTCATACCCCTGTACTCCATTACTGAATATAACACTATGAGTCATACCCCTGTACTCCATTACTGAATATAAAATAATTAGTCAAACCCCCTGCACTCCGTTATTGAATATAATATGATCAGTGACAATTTGTGCACTGTATTACTAAACATAACATGAAACATCACAACCCTGCACATCATTACTGCACATAACACATGAGAATTCAGATTCCCATTTCACTAGTATTGAATGGTAATTCACATCCCTATACTCCATTACTGAATATAACACTATAAGTAATACCCCCTACACTACATTACTGAATATAACACTATAAGTCATACCCCTATACTCCATTACTGAATAAAAATAAAATGTCACACCCCATGCACTGCATTACTGCATATAACTTACATCACACACTCCCTGTATTCCATTACTGAATATAAAATAATTAGTCAAATGCCCTGCACTCCATTATTGAATATAATATGATCAGTGACAATCTATGCACTGTATTACTAAACATAACATGATAAGTCACACCCCCTGCACTCCATTACTGCATATAACTTACATGTCACACCCCCTATATTCCATTACTGAATATAAAATAATAAGTGACACCCCCTGCACTCCATTACTGAATATAATATTATCAGTGAAAATCTATCCACTGAACATAACATGATAAAACACACCCACTGCACTCCATTACTGCATATAACTTACTTGTCACACCCCCTACACTCCATTACTGAATGTAATATGATCAGTGAGAATCTATGCACTGTATTACTGAAAATAACATGATAAGTCACACCCCCAGCTCTCCATTACCGCATATAACTTACATGTCACAACCCCTGTACTCCATTACTGAACATAAAATAATAAGCCACACCCCCTGCACTCCGTTACTGAATATAATATGATCAGTGACAATGTATTACTGAACATAACATGATAAGTCACACAACCTACACTCCATTACTGCATAAAACTTACATGTCACACACCCTGTACTCCATTACTGAATATAAAATAAAAAGTCACACCCCCTGCACTCCGTTATTGAAAATAATATGATCAGTGACAATCTGTGCACTGTATTACTAAACATAACATGAAACATCACAACCGTGCACATCATTACTGCACATAACACATGAGAATTTACATCCCCTGCACATTAGCACTGAATGGTAATTTACACCCATATACTCCATTACTGAATATAACACTATAAGTCATACCCCTGCACTCCATTACTGAATATAAAATAATAAGTCACAATCCCTGCACTCCATTATTGAATATAATATAATCAGTGACATTCTATGCAATGTATTACTGAACATAACATACGTCACACCCCCTGCACTCAATTACTGAACATAAGATAAGTCACACCCCCTGCACTCCATTACTGAATATAAAACTATAAGTCATACCCCCTACACTCCATTACTGAATAAAACACTATAAGTCATACCCCCTACACTCCATTACTGAATATAATACTATAAGTCATACCCCCTACACTCCATTACTAAATATAACACTATAAGTCATACACATGCACTCCATTACTGAATATAAAATAGTAAGTCATACCACCTACACTCTATTGCGAACATAACATAAGTCAAACATCGGGGACTCCATTACTGAATATAATATGATCAGTGACAATCTATGCACTGTATTACTGAACATAACATGATAAGTCACACCCCCGTACTCATAAGTCACACCCCCTACACTCCGTTACTTAATATAATATGATCAGTGACAATCTATGCACTGTATTACTGAACATAACATGATAAGTCACACCCCTTGCACTCCATTACTGCATATAACTTACATGTAAAACACACTCCCCCCGCACTCCATTACAGAATCTAACTTGGTAACTCAAACTCCTTGAACTTCATTACTGAATATAACATAACACACTCCTAAAATCCATTACTATATATATATATATATATATATATATATATATATATATATATATATATATATATAAAACACTAAATGTCTCGCTCCCTGTGCTCCATTACTGAATATAGCATAAGTCACACCCCTACACTAATTTATTGAATATAACAGAATAAGTCACACCCCTTGCACACCATTACTGAATATAACTTACATGTCACCCCCCCTTACTCCATTACAGAATCTAACTTGGTAACTCAAACTCCTTGAACTTCATTACTGAATATAACATAACACACTCCTAAAATCCATTACTATATATATATATATATATATATATATATATATATATATATATATATATATATATATAAAACACTAAATGTCTCACTCCCTGTGCTCCATTACTGAATGTAACATAACACACCCTAAAATCCATTATATATATATATATATATATATATATATATATATATATATATATATATATATATATATATATATATATATATATATAAAACACTAAATGTCTCACTCCCTGTGCTCCATTACTGAATATAACATAACACACTCCTAAAATCCATTACTATGTATATATATATATATTTATATAAAACACTAAATGTCTCACTCCCTGTGCTCCATTACTGAATATAACATAACACACTCCTAAAATCCATTACTATATATATATATATATATATATATATATATATAAAACACTAAATGTCTCACTCCCTGTGCTCCATTACTGAATATAACATAACACACTCCTAAAATCCATTACTATATATATATAAAACACTAAATGTCTCACTCCCTGTGCTCTGTTACTGAATATAACATAACACACTCCTAAACTCCATTACTATATATATATATATATATATATATATATATATATATATATATATATATATATATAAAACTAAATGTCTCACTCCCTGTGCTCCTTTACTGAATATAACATAACACACTCCTAAAATCCATTACTATATATAACACTAAAAGTCTCAATCCCTGCACTCCATTACTAAAAATAACATGAAACATTACATCCCTGAAAATCATTACTGAACATAACACATGAAAATTCACATCCCCTGAACACTAGTACTGAATATAACATGACCTGTCACACCCCGTACACTACATTAATGAATGTAATGTAAGTCACACACCCAGCACTCCATCATTGAAAATAACAGACCCTGGTAAAGCATTACTGCACATAACACATGAGAATTTACATCCCCTGCGCACTTGTACTAAATAGTCATTCACATCCTTATACTCCATTACTGAATATAAAATAATAAGTCACACCCCCTGCACTCCGTTACTGAATATAATATGATCAGTGACAATCTGTGCACTGTATTACTAAACATAACATGAAATGTCACACCCCTGCACATCATTACTGCACAAAACACATGAGAATTCACATCCCCTGCACACTAGCACTGAATTTTAATTCACATCCCTATAGTCCATTACTGAATATAACACTATAAGTCATACCCCCTACACTCCATTACTGAATATAACACTATAAGTCATACCCCTGCACTCTATTACTGAATATAAAATAATAAGTCATACCCCCTACACTCCATTACTGAACATGACACTATAAGTCATACCCCTGTACTCCATTACTGAATATAAAATAAGTCACACCCCCTGCACTCTGTTACTGAATATAATATGATCAGTGTCAATCTGTGCACTGTATTACTAAACATAACATGAAACGTCATACCCCTACACAGCATTACTGCACATAACACATGAGAATTTACATCCCCTGCACACAAGCTTTGAATGGTAATTTACATCCCTATACTCCATTACTGAATATAACACTATAAGTCATATCATCTAGACTCCATTACTGAATATAACACTATAAGTCATACCCCTGTACTCCATTACTGAATATAAAATAATAAGTCATACCCCCCTGCCTTTTATTACTGCATATAACGTACATGGTACACCCCCGGTATTCCATTACTGAATATAAAATATTAAGTCACACCCCCCTGCACTTCGTTACTGAATATAATATGATCATTGACAATCTATGCACTGTGTTACTGAGCATAACATGATAAGTCACACCCCCTGTACTACATTACTGCATATAACTTACATGTCACACCCCCGTACTCCATTACTGAATATAAAATAATAAGTCACACTCCCTGCACTCTGTTACTGAATGTAATATGATCAGTAACAATCTATGCACTGTATTACTGAACATAACATAAGTCACACCCCCGGCACTCCATTACTGAATATAATATGATCAGTGACAATCTATGCACTGTATTACTGAACATAACATGATAAGTCACACCCCCTGCACTCCATTACTGCATAAAACATCCATGTCACACCCCCTGTACTCCATTCTTCTTCTTCTTTTGGCTTTTTCCCAGTTAGGGGTCACCACAGTGGATCACCTGTCTGCTCATGATTGCCAGTGGACTTTTACGGTGTTGAGTTGCAAGCCTGGTGCCCAACCTTCCACAGAAGGCACACACATGCATGCACTCATGCCTAGGGCCAGTTTAGAGTATCCAATCCACCTACAGCACGTCTTTAGGATGTGGGAGGAAACTGGAGCACCCAGAGGAAACCCTAACAACCAGAGGGAGGACATGCAGACTCCACACAGAAGGCACCCCTGCCAAGGATCGAACTGGAAAACCTCTTGCTGTGAAGCAGCAATGCTAACCGCTGCACCACCGCGGCTGCCCATCCCCTGTACTCCATTACTGAATATAAAATAAAAAGTCACCCCCCCTGCACTCTGTTACTGAATATAATATGATCAGTGACAATATGCACACTGTATTACTAAACATAACAGGAAACATCACACACCTGTACATCATTACTGCACAACATAACACATGAGAATTTACATCCCCTGCACATTAGCACTGAATGGTAATTCACACCCATATACTCCATTACTGAATATAACATTATAAGTCATACCCCCTACACTCCATTACCAAATATAACACTATAAGTCATACCCCTGCACTCCATTACTGAATATAAAATAATAAGTCACAATCCCTGCATTCCGTTATTGAATATAATATAATCAGTGATATTCTATGCAATGTATTACTGAACATAACATATGTCACACACCCTGCACTCCATTACTGAACATAAGATGATAAGTCACACCCCCTGCACTCCGTTACTGAATATAAAACTATAAGTCATACCCCCTACACTGCATTACTGAATAAAACACTATAAGCCATACCCCCTACACTCCATTACTGAATATAACACTATAGCTCATACCCCATACACTCCATTACTAAATATAACACTATAAGTCATATCCCTGCACTCCATTACTGAATATAAAATAATAAGTCACACCCTCTGCACTTCAATACTGCATATAACTTACATGTCACATCCCCCTGTACTCCATTATTGAATAAAAAATAATAAGTCATAGCCCCTGCACTCCCTTATTGAATATAATATGATCAATAACAATCTATGCACTTTATTACTGAACAAAACATAAGTCATACCCCCTGCACTCCGTTACTTAGTATAATATGATCAGTGACAATCTATGCACTGTATTACTGAACATAACATGATAAGTCACACCCCGTACTCATAAGTCACACCCCCTACACTCCGTTACTTAATATAATATGATCAGTGACAACCTATGTACTGTATTACTGAATGTAACATAAGTCACACCCCCTGCACTCCATTACTGCATATAACTTACATGTAAAACACCCCCCTCCCCCCGCACTCCATTACAGAATCTAACTTGGTAACTCAAACTCCTTGAACTTCATTACTGAATATAACATAACACACTCCTAAAATCCATTACTATATATATATATATATATATATATATATATATATATATATATATATATATAAAACACTAAATGTCTCACTCCCTGTGCTCCATTACTGAATATAACATAACACACCCTAAAATCCATTTATATATATATATATATATATATATATATATATATATATATATATATATAAAACACTAAATGTCTCACTCCCTGTGCTCCATTACTGAATATAACATAACACACTCCTAAAATCCATTACTATATATATATATATATATATATATATATATATATATATATATATATATATATATATAAAACACTAAATGTCTCACTCCCTGTGCTCCATTATTGAATATAACATAACACACTCCTAAACACCATTACTATATATATATATATATATATATATATATATATATATATAAAACACTAAATGTCTCACTCCCTGTGCTCCATTACTGAATATAACATAACACACTCCTAAAATCCATTACTATGTATATATATATATATTTATATAAAACACTAAATGTCTCACTCCCTGTGCTCCATTACTGAATATAACATAACACACTCCTAAAATCCATTACTATATATATATATATATATATATAAAAAACACTAAATGTCTCACTCCCTGTGCTCCATTACTGAATATAACATAACACACTCCTAAAATCCATTACTATATATATATATATATATATATATATATATATATATATATATATAAACACTAAATGTCTCACTGCCTGTGCTCCATTACTGAATATAGCATAAGTCACACCCCTACACTAATTTATTGAATATAACAGAATAAGTCACACCCCTTGCACACCATTACTGAATATAAGACAAAAGAATTAACATCCCCCACACACTAGGACTGAATATAACATGATCCTTCACACCCCATACACTTCATTACTGAATGTAACGTAAGTCGCACACCCATCACTCCATTACTGAAAATAACATGAAACATCACATCCCCGAACATCCTTCCTGAATATAACACATGAAAATTCACATCCACTGCACACTAGTACTGAATATAACATGATCTGTCACACCCCATACACTCCATTAATGAATGTAACGTAAGTCGCACACCCATCACTCCATTACTGAAAATAACATTAAACGTCACACCCTTTCACAGCATTACTGCACATAACACATGAGAATTTACATCCCCTGCACACTAGTACTAAATGTTAATTCACATCCCTATACTCCATTACTGAATATAAAACACTAAGTCACACCCCTGCACTCCGTTACTGAATATAATATAATCAGTGACAATCTGTGCCCTGTATTACTAAACATAACATAAAATGTCACACCCCTGCACATCATTACTGCACATAACACATGAGAATTCACATCCCCTGCACACTAGCACTGCATGGTAATTCATATCCCTATAGTCCATTACTGAATATAACACTATAAGTCATACCCCCTACACTCCATTACTGAATATAACACTATAAGTCATACCACTGCACTCCATTACTGAATATAAAACAATAAGTCATACTGTACACTCCATTACTGAATATGACACTATAAGTCATACCCCTGTACTCCATTACTGAATATAAAATAATAAGTCACACCCCCTGCACTCTGTTGCTGAATATAATATGATCAGTGACAATCTGTGCACTGTATTACTAAACATGCCCCTGCACATCATTACTGCACATAACACATGAGAATTTACATCCCCTGCACACTAGCTTTGAATGGCAATTCACATCCCTATACTCCATTACTGAATATAACACTATAAGTCATACCCCTGTACTCCATTACTGAATATAAAATAATAAGTCAAACCCCCTGCACTCCATTACTAAATATAACAGAATAAGTCACACCCTCTGCACTCCATTACTAAACGTAACATGATAAGTCACACCCCCTACACTCCGTTACTGAATATAATTTGACCATTGAGCATCTATGCACTGTATTACTGACCATAACGTGATAAATCACACCCCATGCCCTCCATTACTGCATATAACTTACATGTCACACCCCCTGTACTCCATTACTTAATATAAAATAATAAGTCACACCCCCTGCAGTCTGTTACTGAATATAATATGATCAGTGACAATCTGTGCACTGTATTACTAAACATAACATGAAATGTCACACCCCTGCACATCATTACTGCACATAACACATGAGAATTCACATCCCATGCACACTAGTACTGAATGGTAATTCACATCCCTATACTCCATTACTGAATATAACACTATAAGTCATACACCTATATTCCATTACTGAATATAACACTATAAGTCATACCCCCTACACTTCATTACTGAATATAAAGTAATAAGTTACACTACCCTGCACTCCGTTACTGAGTATAACAGAATAAGTCATACCCCTGCACTCCATTACTGAATATAAAATAATAAGTCACACCCCATGCACTCTATTACTGAATATAAAAGAATAAGTCACACCCCCTGCACTCTGTTACTGAATATAACACTATAAGTCAAACCCCTGAACTCCATTACTGAATGTAAAATTATAAGTCACACCCCCTGCACTCCAGTACTGAATATAACACTATAAGTCATACCCCTCTACTCCATTACTGATTATAAAATATTAAGTCACACCACCTGCACTCCTTTACTGAATATAACTTACATGTTACACCCTCTGTATTCCATTACCGAATATAAAAGAATAAGTCACATGCCCTGCACTCTGTTACTGAATATAAGAATATAAGTCATACCCCTGAACTCCATTACTAAATATAAAATAATAAGTCACACCCCCTGCACTCCGGTACTGAATATAACTCTATAAGTCATACCCCTGTACTCCATTACTGAATTTAAAATAATAAGTCACACCACCTGCACTCCTTTATTGAATATAACTTACATGTCACACCCCCTGTATTCCACTACTGAATATAAAATAATTAGTCAAACCCCCTGCACTCCATGATTGAATATAATATGGTCAGTGATAATCTATGCACTGTATTACTAAACATAACATGATAAGTCACACCCACTGCACTCCATTACTGCATATAACTTACATGTCACACCACCTGTACTCCATTACTGAAGATAAAATAATAAGTCACACCCCCTGCATTCTGTTACTGAATATAATATGATCAGTGACAATCTGTGCACTGTATAACTAAACATAACATGAAACGTTACAACCCTGCACATCATTACTGCACATAACACATGAGAATTTACATCCCCTGCACATTAGCACTGAATATAACATTATAAGTCATACCCCCTATACTCCATTACTGAATATAACACTATAAGTCATACCCATGCACTCCTTTACTGTATATAAAATAAGTCACAATCCCTGCATTCCGTTATTGAATATAATATAATCAGTGACATTCTATGCAATGTATTACTAAACATAACATATGTCACACCCCCTGCACTCTGTTACTGAATATAACACTATAAGTCAAACCCCTGAACTCCATTACTGAATGTAAAATTATAAGTCACACCCCCTGCACTCCAGTACTGAATATAACACTATAAGTCATACCCCTCTACTCCATTACTGATTATAAAATATTAAGTCACACCACCTGCACTCCTTTACTGAATATAACTTACATGTTACACCCTCTGTATTCCATTACTGAATATAAAAGAATAAGTCACATGCCCTGCACTCTGTTACTGAATATAAGAATATAAGTCATACCCCTGAACTCCATTACTAAATATAAAATAATAAGTCACACCCCCTGCACTCCGGTACTGAATATAACTCTATAAGTCATACCCCTGTACTCCATTACTGAATTTAAAATAATAAGTCACACCACCTGCACTCTTTTATTGAATATAACTTACATGTCACACCCCCTGTATTCCACTACTGAATATAAAATAATTAGTCAAACCCCTGCACTCCATGATTGAATATAATATGGTCAGTGATAATCTATGCACTGTATTACTAAACATAACATGATAAGTCACACCCACTGCACTCCATTACTGCATATAACTTACATGTCACACCACCTGTACTCCATTACTGAAGATAAAATAATAAGTCACACCCCCTGCATTCTGTTACTGAATATAATATGATCAGTGACAATCTGTGCACTGTATAACTAAACATAACATGAAACGTTACAACCCTGCACATCATTACTGCACATAACACATGAGAATTTACATCCCCTGCATATTAGCACTGAATATAACATTATAAGTCATACCCCCTATACTCCATTACTGAATATAACACTATAAGTCATACCCATGCACTCCTTTACTGTATATAAAATAAGTCACAATCCCTGCATTCCGTTATTGAATATAATATAATCAGTGACATTCTATGCAATGTATTACTAAACATAACATATGTCACACCCCCTGCACTCCATTACTGTACATAAGATGATAAGTCACACCCCCTGCACTCCATTACTGAATATAAAACTATAAGTCATACCCCGTACACTCCATTACTGAATAAAACACTATAAGCCATACCCCCTACACTCCATTACTGAATATAACAGGAGGAAAAGGTAACCACCTACACCACAAATCCAGTCTCACACAGACCTATTGCATCTGCATACCCAACACCTAAACACACAAAAACATACTTGGAGGCTCTAAATAAAAATCTGCCTAAACAGCAAATACCTCAGATATCCAAGCAACAGCCACCCCTCAGCAATACCCACTAATCACATATCTCACAAAATCAGTGTGCCTCACAGTCACAGCCCTTAAGGCCAAACTACACACCAAATACACTTGTTATAGGGGACTCTATTGTCTGGCACACTGACGTCCCACTCACCAGACTGAACAAGAAGAAGGTCACTGTAAGCTGCCTGTTGGGTGCCAGGATCCACCACATAACGCAAGCACTCAGGTCACTCCAAAGCAAGTACAAGTATGACTCCGTCATTGTCCATGCTGGTGTGAATGACCTGAGACATACCTCTCTGGACTACATGGAAAGAGACATAGAGGAGCTCTCTGACCATGTAGCCCAGGCTGGTATGACCATGACCTGGAGTAGCATATTGTCCTCACCAAGAATGATGCCACAGTATAAAGACAAAATGATCAGTTTCAACAATTGGCTAAAGTATTGGTGTCATTCAAAGGGGATCCAGTGTCTGTCAGCCTGGGATGACATGCTCGACAAATCACTTTGCTTCGCTAGGGATGGCTTGCACCTGTCACCCCTTAGGCTTTTGTATACTGGCCAAGGCTCTTGCCACCCCCATAGTGCCTTTTTTAGGCAAGGCTCAAAGGACAAACCCACCACCATAGACAACCCAAGGATAAAAAAACTAAAGGTAATGCTACTCAATGCCAGAAGTCTAAACCTCAAGATGCATGCACTCGAGGCTCTCCTCAGCATGGAGAGAATCGATGTCTGTGCAGTAACAGAAACCTGGCTCAAGACTCCTGAGAGCACCCCTGCACTTCCAGGTTATAACTCATACCATGCGTTTCGGCCCCAAAACTCAGACCAAAGCACAAAAGGAGGGGGAGTATCTATATTCATCAAAAATACCTACACCTCCAGGTTGGTGGCACTGCACGAAGCATCGGAAACCATCCATGTGCAACTAACAGCGGGAAAAACTGCCTTTCAGTTTGTAGCCTGTTACAGAACACCCTCCCTATTACAGGAACCCCACTTGGCATTCCTGAGAACACTGGAGAATATGAAGGTCTCTCTAAACACTATGTTATTGGGTGACTTCAACTACCCAAACATTGACTGGGAAAACTACTCAAGCCCAAACACCCTCGCCCAACGGTTCCTTGAATTTATAAACTCTAACGCAATGGAACAACTGGTCACCACTCCCACAAGAGGGAACAACATATTGGACCTGGTCATCACCAACATGGGGAGTCTATGTTCCACACCAGAGGTAAATCCCTCATTGGTAAGATCAGACCATAAACAAATTTCCCTGGACATCCATATCCCGTCCCCACCCCCAGCCAAGGAAATCACTGTAAAAAATTTCTCAAAAGCCAACTTTGCACTTCTCAAGACTGATGGAATCCTTCAAAGCCCCTAGGCCAGAGGATAATACAGCCCAATCCACAGAATCCTTTACAAATGCATTCTATGAGCACCTGCAGGAATGCATGGATCATGCTATCCCAAATAAAACCAAGACTCACTCCTCCAAAAACAGGAGACCGGTCTGGTGGACCCTGGCCATAAATAAGCTATACAGCAGAAGTAGGAAGCTATCACATGACAGAGCAAAATCCCAAAAAGTGAAGGCATCTCTGATCAGTATTAGCAAGAAACTTCATTCTCTCATAAAATCATCAAAGGCCAGTTTCGAAAGAAAAATTGCCCTAGACACTAAAGATAATCACAAGACCTTCTTTAGTTATGTCAGGAACATGGGCAGAAACTCCCAGATATGCTCTGAATTGTTGCATAATGGTACAAAATATATTGAACCTACAGACATAGCCAACATCCTGGCAGACAGATTCAGTGCAAACTTCTTCCCCCCTTCCCCCCAAAGGAGCAAATGCCTATCCCAACTGAATGTAACCTCCCTGACATTACAGATGCACAGGTGAAAGCTGCCCTCTCCAAAGCAAAAAACAGCATCTGTGGGACCAGACGGTGTACCAGGCTGTGTCTTACACGAGCTCCAAGAAGAACTGAACCCTCACATTAAGTCACTGTTCAAACTTAACCTTACTACAGGATATGTACCCAAAGAATGACATCCAGCTACAGTGGTCCCACTCCACAAAGGTGGTGCCACAACGGACCCTGGAAACTATCGCCCCATAAGCCTGACTAGTCTGGTCTGTAAAGCTATGGAGCGTATTATCATGGAACTCATAAACAAAGACATTGGGAGCCTCCAGACACTGGACCCAACCCAATTCGCCTTTGTTAAGGGCAGATCTTGCCTCTTAAACCTAGTTGATTTCTTTGAAACAGTTACCAAAGCCATAGATGAGGTCAAGGTAGTCCACACAGCCTACCTGGACCTCGCAAAAGCCTTTGACACAATACCCCACTCGGGCATCATAAATAAGCTTACCAGCATAAATATCAACCCCTATATCACAAGATGGGTTGCAAACTGGCTCAGAGACAGAACCCACATGGTCAGAATCGCAGGTGCCATGTCCGAATCCAAACCAGTTATAAGTGGCATCCCACAGGGCTCAGTTCTGGGACCTCTCTTGTTCGGTATATACTTCTCTGAGGTTCAGGCTAACACAGGGGGATTATGGCTGACAAAGTTCGCAGATAACTGCAAACTGGGGGCCATAATCGAATCTCCAGCTGACACAAGCATCCTCTAAAAGGGTCTCACAGAAACGGATGCTTGGTGCCAGAGTCACGGCCTCAAGCTAAATGCTAAAAAGTGCATAGTCATCCCCTTTGGGAAAAACAAGGTGCCCACAAATTACCACATAGGTGGTAATCCATTAAGTATGGAAGAAGTAATTAGAGATTTGGGGACCAACATAGATAGTAATCTCTCCTTTGATAATCACCTTGCTAAAGTGGTTAGAAAGGCCTTCTATATAGCTCACCTTATCACGAAAGGGTTCGCATCTAGATCAAAAGAGGTCATTGTGCCCCTCTACTCATCACTCATCAGGCCCATAATTGAATACAATGCCCCTTTTGGGATGTACCTTACCCAACACCTGCAGCAACTGGAAAGACCCCAAAAGTACCTCACCGAGAGGATCATGGGCTACAAACAGATGTCCTATGCAGCTCGACTAAAGAAACTGCAGCTCTACTCAGTTGCTTACCGCCTACTCAGAGGCAATCTATGCCTGACGTACAAAGCCATGTCAAACCCAGAATTAATGTTCATGCTCCACCTCAAAAAAATCCAAGTCCATTAGAGCTACACGATCCAGGGACCTAAACCTCAGCACAAAAATAAATAGGACATGCTGGAGGGACAGATTCATTTCCCAGAGGCTCCCCTCACTCTGGAATAGAATCCCAATTCATGTTAGACATAGCCCCTTGCTGACCCTCTTCAAGCGAAATCTGGACGCGTGGATGGGAGATTGCAAATTCACCCCTGTGATCTCTTCTGTGTCCCTGCTAGACAGAGGCACAGTAAACTAATCTTAAAAGGGTACCTTCTGTGACCTACTTTAAAGAGGCACTGTAGGCTAATCTAATAGGGAGGCGGAAGCCAAATACACTCTGGCTAGGCTTATAAATGCCCTAGGACAGATAGCCTAGTATCTGACTATGAACCTATGAACCTATAACACTATAGGTCATACCCCATACACTCCATTACTAAATATAACACTATAAGTCATACCCCTGCACTCCATTACTGAATATAAAATAATAAGTCACACCCTCTGCACTTCATTACTGCATATAACTTACATGTCACACCCCCAATATTCCATTAATGAATATAAAATAATAAGTCACAGCCCCTGCACTGTGTTACTGAATATAGAATGATCAGTGACAATCTATGCACTGTGTTACTGAACATAACACGATAAGTCACACCCCCTGTACTCCATTACTACATATAACTTACATGTCACATCCCCCATACTCCAATAAAATAATAAGTCATAGCCCCTGCACTCCGTTACTGAATATAATATGATCAATAACAATCTATGCACGGTATTACTGAACATAAGTTACACCCCCTGCACTCCGTTACTTAATATAATATGATCAGTGACAATCTATGCACTGTATTACTGAACATAACATGATAAGTCACACCCGCTGTACTCCATTATTGCATATAACTTATGTCACACCCCCTGTACTCCATTACTGAATCTAACTTGGTAACTCAAACTCCTTGAATTTCATTACTGAATGTAACATAACACACTCCTAAACTCAATTGCTATATATAACACTAAAAGTCTCACTCCCTGTGCTCCATTACTGAATATAGCATATGTCACACCGCTACACTAATTTATTGAATATAACAGAATAAGTCACACCCCTTGTGTAAAAGGAAAAAACTTCAAAGACCAATGCATGTTAGGTTCAAGCAAGGCACCCTTTATTACTTGCAGCAAGGAGACAAAGCATGTAGGTACAAGATGTGTCTAGTTCTTTGGTGATCAGTATGTTATTCTTATACAGTTCTCTTCATGTCACACAGAAAATGTTACTATTCTATTGCTGACGTAGTTGGACACAGCTTTCTGTATGTTTCACAGAAAATGTTACTAGACTTATTGCTGACATGGTCAGATTATTTGTCGTCTTGCAAAAACATTTTGAGAAAAACAACCTGGCCTTGGGCTTATTTTAGCCCACCTTAACTTTTCGATTCTTCAGTTTATAGCTCTAATACATGCGTTACATTTTGTCTAGATTCAAGGTACATTTCTAGCTTTAGTACACGTAATGCTGACTATGGTTTATACTTTCAAGCATCTATTGTTTTCTTTATCAAAGCTTCTAGCAGCTGCATATTTTCTCATGGCATTAGCAGAAATGAAATATCTCTTTGTTAGGTTTCATGACATTAGCAGAATGAAATGTCTCTTATTATTTTCATGACATTAGCAGAAATGAAATGTCTCTTGTTAAGTTTCTAATAGCTGTGCAGATTCATGCAGTGTGAACAGAATAAATGTATTAACCCTTTTAAACCTCGACTGCACTAAGCATGTATATTACTATTATATATTTTTCTATCATTTCCCCCCTTTTAATACTTTTATTCTACTTTCAAGATAAGCATAAACAGTTTTTTATTCCCCTAACCTCTTCCCGCTCAGGATTTGCAGTTAAGAGAGTCATTCAGTTTAAGCTCATGAAAGCATTTTCAGTTTTTAGCAATTCAAGTTCAGCGTCTTGGTATAACATTTCTGAAACTGAAATGTCTACAAAATTTTTAATCAGTCTTTTCATGCAGGAGATGCAGCAGCACACACATACCACCAGTAGGATTATTCCTACACAGATGGCAATCAGAATGTTCATCAGGATGCTGCCCCAACCCCCAAACAATTTCTGGAAAAAGTCCGTCAATGGATTTGGTCCTGGTTTGGTCATGGCTGACCCCTGCTGAATCACCTCAAGATGGTTGTCTATCTCGTGTTTGTGGTCAGGAATATATGAACAGCACTCCTCCTGGATTAAAGCACACGTACCTCCTCTCACCACTAGGGTGAAGTCAAGAGCAATGCGATTTTGGAGCACCACTGTTCTTATGGCATTCAGTTCATCAGTCACCAATTCTAGGGCAGAAAAGGTTGCATTGCTCATTATTTCAAGAAGCTTAGACAATTTTCTCAGTTCCCAGATTGATTTTGTTGCTCCATATGCTGGCAGTACACCTGCCCACGATATAACAGTATCACTCAAGTCCATGTGTGTCAGTCCATCGCCCACAGCATGATGGTTTTTCCAGCGCGCATTGATTTGCCCCACTGGATTGACAGGCTTCTTGATTTCTCAAACATTCCAAATTTTCCCTTGAGGTAAAACTGCTGTGTGTCATATGGCTGGAACCAGGTACCCCAAAAAACAACTGCCAGACCAATTCTCAGGTAGCCATTTATATGCTTTTCTACCACATATAAAGTAACAATCTTCTACTTTAGTAGTAACTTTACTATACCCTGTCTCTGCATGAAACATTTTCTTGTTGATTATGGACAGTTGCTTATAGAGATCAGCATTATGTTTTCCTTCTTCAGTTGTCCTATGCATCAGTTCAAATTGTATCATAGCTTGTGTTGCAATAGGATCTGATGTTATCAGGTTTAGTGTAGCATCTATAAGGAACATTCACATTGCAATTGCTCCAACCCACCTTGACTGTATCATTCTTGTAAAAACACACAGTTCCCTTCTGTCGAACAGACAAGTACAATGCTACTGTATCTTGTGATGTGACATCTGATGTATCATGAATTAGGTTTTCCCAGATCTTGTTGGCTCCTAGGGAAACTGAAGTTAACAGTAACACCCCATATGCTGTTGGTAAAGCTGTGCAAATCCAGCAATTCGAAACATTGAAAGTTTCAGCATACACATATTTGTTTGCCTGGTAAGTGTTAAAGTTCGGGTGCCACTCTGCACGCTTGTTCAGTTCAATTTGTATGGCTGAAAAAAGGAATGACCACAACAAAAAGATTATTGTCACTAGTACAGTCAACAGGATGGTTATGCAATACTTTTGTGGAAACAGTTGTTCTGCATTTCTGTTTTCTCTGACTCTTCCAAGTAGGTGTATTTGGATCTTACTGGATTCCATCATTTTTACTTTGGACATGTGCTCTTACTCTCTGCCCTAATAGGACCTTCAGCACCAATGGTTTCTTTACTGGGGTTGAGATAGATCAGTCCTATTGATCCGACCCCCCCCCCTTTGTAACCAGAATTTGTGCTGTGGGCCCCGATGGAGAGGTAAGATTTTTGTCCAACTCAAAGTTTTTAACCAGTTTGCAGTGAGTCGGGTGTATCCACGAAGCTCGTTCTGCTATCTTGACTGCAGTGGGTGTCGAAAGAAGCACCTGGTAGGGACCTTCCCACCTTGGCAATGCCCAATTTCTTCGCTTGATAATCTTTGTCCACACCCAGTCTCCTGGCATCACTGCCACCTCTGATGTTTCGGTTTGTTTTCTATCTGAAACAGAATTTGACTGCAACAGATGTTTAGAACTCAACAACTTTTTCATATATTCAGCTAGTGTAAAGTCAGCTTCCTGGTCTGATGACATGAGAAGTTTCCACTGGGGTGTATAATAAGCCCTTCCAAATAGTTTTTCAAAAGGGGTCAATCCTTTTGCTGTAGGGACAGTTCTCATGCTCAACAGTGCCAGGGGTAAACAGTACAACCAAGTTTTTCCTGTCTCAGCTATTAATTTTCTCAATTTGTTTTTTAGTATACCATTATGCCTTTCAACTAGCCCTGCAGATTGCTGATGGTATGCACAATGATTTTTTAAAGAAATACCAAAATGCTTACTTAACTGCTCTATGGTTTGATTTACAAAGTGTGTACCATTGTCACTGTAGATTCTTTCTGGAATACCAAACCTAGGAAGACCTTGACAAGTACTTTTGCCACCATAGCTGCATCTGGATTTTTGATTGGAAAGGCTTCCACCCATCTGGAAAACATATCTACAATGACAAGACAATACTTCTTACTTTCACATTTGTTCAATTCTATGAAATCCATACAAATAGTGTGAAACGGATATGGTGGTGTGGAGTAACTCCCTTGCTTGGGCTTTATCACCCTCTGTGCATGATGTTTGTTACAAATCTGACACATCAAACAAAAGTTTTTAGAGTAGTTTGTAAATCCGTACATTGTGAACACCTGGTTCACCAGCTGTACCACCACCCCTGTTGAGACATGGCACTGCCCATGGCTCAACAATGCTGCATAGCGAAACAAATTAGAGGGTAGTATTGGTTTCCTTTCTTTAGAGATGTACAGCTCCATTTCAAGGATCGCTCCTCGTTTCATCCATCGCTGTTTTTCAGCTTGCGTAGTGAGTGTCTGCATTGTTTTTAACATATCTAGATCTAAAGTTTCAGAGGGTTGTAATTCCTTGTCTAAAATAAATACTTCTGTGGCTGCTTGTTTTGCAGCTATATCAGCTCTCGCATTACCTTTTGAAATTCTACCTTGTTACTTGGTGTGAGCTGTGCATTTACAAATGGCTACTTTCTGAGGTAACTGAATAGATTCTAAAAGATCTAAAATAAACTGTGCATGATTTATAGGTTTGCCAGTAGATGTTATCATTCCCCGGTTTTCCCACTGTTGCACAAAAACATGTACAGTAGAAAAAGGGTACTGGCTGTCAGTAAAAATGTTTACACATTTACCCTTTGCTAAGGTACATGCCCGTGTCAAGGCAATCAATTCTGCTGCCTGTGCAGATAAGTTGTGTGGTATAGGTTTCGCTTCTATAATCTCAGTATCAGAAACTACTGCATATCCTACTAGGTTCTGTCCTGCAGGACCCCTTTTGCATGAACCATCCACGTAGTATGTCACCTTGGCATCATCCAAGGGGACATCCGTGAGATCTTTTCTAGGTAGTGTCTTTTCCTCAATTACCTGCAAGCAGCTTTGCGGTGTGCCATCTGCAGGGTTCGGGAGCAGAGTAGAAGGGTTTAAAATTGTGCATAGTTTATTTGTCATATGAGGTTGGCTCAACAATATAGTCATACAGGAAAGATGCCTAGCAGGGGAAAGATATGCCACCTTTTCTTGTAGTAAAATAATTGCGACTGCATGAGCTACTCTCAAAGTGAGAGGGTGGAATAAGACTACTGAGGCTGAAGCTTGTACTGCCATTGTGGCTGTGACTACTGCTTGTACACAGTGGGGTAAGGACCATGCCACTGGGTCTAGTTGTGATGAGTAGTAAGCAATGGGGCATTGCTTATCCCCATACTGTTGTGTTAACACTGATGTCAAGTAACCCTGCTTACAATCTACAGTTTGGAAAAAACGTTTATGGTAGTTTGGTAATCCTAGAACTAATGAGGACGCTATTAACTGCTTTAGTTTACAGAAGGCAGATTCTGCCTCTGGTGTCCATTGTAACAAATCCTGTGCTGCCATAGGCTTTTTATATATAAGGTCAGTCAGAAGTGCAGATTCCAAGGCATAGTTTGGAATCCAGCTCCGACAAAAATTAGTTGTACCCAGGAAGGACATCATTTCCTTTTTGGTAGTGGGTTTTGGTGCTTGCAAAATTGCTATTTTTCTGTCCTAATCTAACGTTCTACCTTCCTTGGATATTACATATCATAGGTATTTTACCTGTTTTTTCCAAAGCTGCAGTTTATTTTTATTTACCTTATGTCCCTCAGCGGCTAAAATTCGTAGAAGTGCTATGGTATCTTCTTTACAATCCTGCTGGGTGGGGGCCGCCAGCAAGATATCATCAACATAAAGTAAAATCTGACTGCCTCTTGGTGGGGTGAATCCTGCCAAGTTGCTTGCCATTTCTTGTGAGAATATTGTTGGACTTTCACAATACCCGTGTGGTAGTCGCGTATATGTATACCTTTTCCCCTGAAATGTAAATGCAAACCAGTACTGGCTATCAGGATGTATCAGTATCAAAAAGAATGCGTTGCTGATGTCTACCACAGAAAAATACTTTTGTTGAGGTTTCAAATCATTCAACAGGGTGTGTGGTCTGGCACCGTGAGTGCCCTTGATATTACTGCATCATTTACAGCTTGTAAGTCCTGGACCATAAGCCATTCTCCATTGGCCGTTTTAACTGGAAATAAGGGTGTGTTACATAGTGAATCAGGAGATTCTACTAGTATCCCTCCTTTAAGTAAGGCTGCTATAATAGGCTTTATCCCTGCCTCTGCATCTTTTCTTAAGGGGTACTTTCTTTTTTGTGGTCTGAATGCTGACTTTGGCGTGATAGTAACTGGTCCTGCTGTACGAATGAGTCCTACGTCTGATTTCCCTGTTGACCAGAGAGTCTCTGGTATATTCTGTAAGGCATTCTCTTCCTCCTTTAATAGGAGTGCTAGTCAGCTGTCCTTGCTAGACTGCAAGTGTGCAGCTGGGTTGGTCTGAGTTATCCAATTCAACTTTTGTACTTGTATTCCTTGTTCTGACAGTTCTAGTTCTGTCTGTTTCTCCCATCTAGTGACTTTTTCTCCTAGGTCTGCCCATTCTATGTTTTTGTTTTTGATTAAGCAAACATGTGGTAATCAATTAGATTTATAAAGTACAAAGAACTCCTGGGGCAATGAACAGCTGGCTACACCGTTCCCTTCTGTGTCCCAGTACAGATTATGCAATATCAATCTGCTTGCATGATTCTTAAATAATTCTTGCTCATATTCCTTATCAGGTCCTGGTGTGTTGCAATAATACAGGGTACAGTGCAGCAGGTGTTGCTTATCAATATCAAGGGAGGGGAACTTGCTGATGGCTAGGTTCATTAACTCTTTGTTCACAGTCCCAGGACCAGTCGTAACCAAGTCCTGGCTGTACCAATAAAACCTTTCACCCTCCGATTGCACTACAAAGGTGTTATTTTGTCACTGTGCTTCCATACCCTGCATGGTTGGGACTACTGCTATACCAAATAGCTGCATGAGGTCTCTGCCCAAGAGGTTTACTGGGCATTTTGCAGAAACTACAATTTTGCTTATTTGTGTCAATCCTGAAATTGGATCAATTATTGCAATGTTACGGGAGAGAGGCTCCCGATACAGCTGTCCATTAGCTGCTTTGACCAGTATGTAATCAGGTGACTCTGTGTTTTCTGGTAGTTTGGAGGGGTGTATCAGGGTTCGTGATGCCCCTGAGTCACACAAAAATTTGACCTCCCTCCCTTCTATCAAAAGTGTAACTTCTGGTTTTGTGTCTGCTAAATAGAGCTCCAAGCTCAATAAAGCTAGGTCTAATATCTCATTTTCTTCATTGTCACTAGCTTCCTGCACTTCCTCTACTCCCTCTATCACATTCTCATTTGTCCTTTCTTCGCTAGCCCCTTCTAGTGATTCCTGACTACCATATAGTCAGTCCTCACCCTCCTTGTCTTCCGTTGTTGCCTTCTTGTTTTTCTTGCAATCCTTTGCCAAATGTCCCTTTTTACCGCATTTAAAACATTCTCCCCTTTTTTTCCGCCCTTCAAAGTCTTCTGATCACTGATCAGATTGTTTCCCTGCATGTTTTTTCTTGCCCTTTTTCCCAGACTGTACTACATAAACTTCTGCTCCATCTTCTACAGAAAATACTTGAGCTTTCTTTTTCTTTTTGCTATTAAAATGCCTTTTGGCATGCCTAGCATATTCAAGTAATGATTGTAACCTGCTTGTACGATGGTCTACCATGTGTTTTGTAATAAAACTGCTTATAGGTGTGCTACTGCCTTTTAAAAAATGCATTCTTTAATTGCTGTTCATATGGGGAATCTTGTGTTTGATCTTCAGGAACCTGCATTCCACAGTGGTTATTAAAACATTCTAACAATCTGGCGTAATACCGGTCAATTGTTTCACCCTCTTGTTGGATGCATTGATTAATGCAAGTCCAGTCTGCCCTAGGTTTCCATTTTTTAGAGATGCGGTCTATAAGACCTTTTACTCTGGTGTCTAATTCTGCGCTGCTATGTGGGAGGGGGTCTTTGCGCAGTGTCACGGGGATTCCAGTTCCCACTAATCATGTACCAATCTGGCCCTACAATTTGTCTAACTACTTTTTCTATTTCTTCTCTGTTTAGGTTATAACTCAACCTCATTCCTTGTAAATCTTTTGTGAATTTTCTGAAATTAACCTTTGGATGGGGAATTCCCTCAGTGGCTTTCCGGATATCTTCCGGAGTCCAAGGTCTGTATGCCAAGATAGCTGGGTCCTGATTGTCTTGACCTGCCTGAGGATTGGGTACTTCTATAAGCGGACATATTTCTTCTTCTTCACCTATAGATCGTGAATTCTTAACTATTTTCCATAACTCGATGCCTTCTTCTGAATTACCTGCCTTTGTTTGGGACCTCATCTCAATGCGATCTCTAATTTTAGTCAGTTTTAATTTCACAATATCTCTATCTTCAGTGACCACAGGATATAGTGGGGGTGGACTAACCTGTTCACTCACTTCATATTCTGGTATGGGAGGTGGAGGTGCTGATGCTATTACTAAGTTATTATCCTCCTTATCTAAAAACATTGCTTTCAAATCTTTGCTTTTTTGTTCCCTACGGTTTACTTCCTCCAGCCACCTGTGTGCCTGAGGAATTCCTAATCGACGTTACTTTTTTACTCGACCCTTGGAATCGTTTTTGAGCTGTTTGATAAGTTTGATAAGCGAGGATTTTTCTAGTTTTCTGTCGAATTCGTATTTATTAACCCATTTTGAATAATATCTAACATTGTCGGCGCGCTGCGACTGCATATATTTTGCGTCTTCTGTTAACGGCGGGTTTTGGGATCTTTTTGTGCAATTATTGCCCATTTTGCTTTACCCTTTGATCGTTACATAACTTCTCTTAATTTTTAACGTGGTACCACGGATTTTGTTATAGTCTCTTCAGAATGACTGCCTACTTATTCTGTTTCTCCTGATCTATGACAAGACAGTAATCTTTTTTGTCCCTGACTGGCAAGAAAATAACAGTCTGACAAAAACAATACACATCTAGTCCCTGATCTAAAACAGAAAACAGAAAAAAGTAGATTCACCTTACCTGAGCCTACGTGATTGATCACCGATTCATGGAGACCCGTCCTTCAGTCACAGATCAGAAAGTGACTGGCCTCTTTTGAATGACAATTCAGTCAGAGAACTTTCAATATAAGAAGAACCAATTTGGTTTCTTCCATGTATGGTTTCAATCACCTGGCCGTCTGATCCGAGGTGAAGAGAGGGATCTGGCTCGAAGGACCAATCTGTAAAAGGAAAAACCTTCAAAGACTAATGCATGTTAGGTTCAAGCAAGGCACCCTTTATTACTTGCAGCAAGGAGACAAAGCATGTAGGTACACGATTTGTCTAGTTCTTTGGTGATCAGTATGTTATTCTTTGACAGTTGTCTTCATGTCACACAAAAAATGTTACTATTCTATTGCTGACGTAGTTGGACACAGCTTTCTGTATGTTTCACAGAAAATGTTACTAGACTTATTGCTGACATGGTCAGATTATCTGTCGTCTTGCAAAAACATTTTGAGAAAAACAACCTGGCCTTGGGCTTATTTTAGCCCACCTTAACTTTTCAATTATTCAATTGTATAGTTCTAATACATGTGTTACATTTTGTCTAGATTCAAGGTACATTTCTAGCTTTGGTACAAGTAATGCTGACTATGGTTTATACTTTCAAGCATCTATTGTTTTCTTTATCAAAGCTTCTAGCAGCTGCATATTTTCTCATGGCATTAGCAGAAATGAAATGTCTCTTGTTAAGTTTCTAATAGCTGTGCAGATTCATGCAGTGTGAACAGAATAAAAGTATTAACCATTTTAAACCTCAAATGCACAAAGCATGCATAATACTATTATATTTTTCTAACACATTGCACACCATTACTGAATATAACACAAGAGAATTAGCACCCCCTGTAAACTAAGACTGGATATAACATGATCCTTCACACCCCATACACTTCATTACTGAATGTAATGTAAGTCACACACTGTGCACTCCATTACTGAAAATAACATGAAACATCACATCACTGAAAATCCTTACTGAGCATAACACATGCAAATTCACATCCCCTGCACACTAGTACTGAATATAACGTGATCTGTCACACCCCATACACGTCATTAATATATGCAACATAAGTTGCACACCCAGCACTCCATTACTGAAAATAACATGAAACGTCACACCCTTGCACAGCATTACTGCACATAACACATGAGAATTTACATCCCCTGCACACTAGTACTAAATGTTAATTCACATCCCTATACTCCATTACTGAATATAAAATAATGTCACACCCCCTGCACTTCGTTACTGAATATAATATAATCAGTGACAATCTGTGCACTGTATTACTAAACATAACATGAAATGTCACACCCCTGCACATCATTATTGCACAAAACACATGAGAATTCACATCCCCTGAACACTAACACTGCATGGTAATTCATATCCCTATAGTCCATTACTGAATATAACACTATAAGTCATAACCCTGCACTCCATTACTGAATATAAAATAATAAGTCATACCTGTACACTCCATTACTGAATATGACACTATAAGTCATACCCCTGTACATTACTGAATATAAAATAGTAAGTCACACCCCCTGCACTTCGTTACTGAATATAATATAATCAGTGACAATCTGTGCACTGTATTACTAAACATAACATGAAACATCACACCCCTGCACATCATTACTGCACATAACACATGAGAATTTACATCCCCTACACACTAGCTTTGAATGGTAATTCACATCCCTATACTCCATTACTGAATATAACACAATAAGTCATACCCTTGTACTCCATTACTGAATATAAAATAATAAGTCAAACCCCCTGCACTCCATTACTAAATATAACAGAATAAGTCACACCCCTTGCACTCCATTACTGAACTTAACATGATAAGTCACACCCCCTACACTCCGTTTCTGAGTGTGCATCTATGCACTGTATTACTGAACATAACGTGATAAATCACACCCCATGCACTCCATTACTGCATATAACTTATATCACACACCCTGTACTCCATTACTTAATATAAAATAATAAGTCACACCCCCTGCACTCCGTTACTGAATATAATATGAACAGTGACAATCTGTGCACTGTATTACTAAACATAACATGAAATGTCATACCCCTGCACAGCATTACTGCACATAACACATGATAATTCACATCCCCTGCACACTAGTACTGAATGGTAATTCACATCCCTATACTCCATTACTGAATATAACACTATAAGTAATACACCTACATTCCATTACTGAATATAACACTATACGTCATACCCCTGCACTCCATTACTGAATATAAAAGAATAAGTCACACCCCAGCACTTCATTACTGCATATAACTTACATGTCACACCCCTGGTATTCCATTAATGAATATAAAATAATAAGTCACACCAAAGTACACTTATTATCAACACAAACCAGAAAAAGAAACGCCAGGAAACCAAGCTGTGAAACTACTGCCGATTTATTACTTTAAACGCACTAATTAAAACACACTTTTCGTCCTACAATGTTGTACGACTTCTTCAGAAATATCAGCACTCTATTAAAGTCAAACCTTATATAAACTTTGCGCCAAAAAGACGCGTTTCTAATGAATCAAAATTTTAAAGATATATACATTCAAAAGACTTCATACATTGAAAAAACATTATTCCAGCTTAAAATATACTAATATAAAATGAATAAAATGGCAATAATAAGCTGAAAGGTCTAAAAGCAGCTCTTTCGTTATGTTTAAAAATTATAGAAATACATTAATTTAACTATATTATTTTAAATATTATATTATTATTGTTAATGTAACCTAATAAATAGATGTAATATGTTTAATTCAAAATATAAGAAAAAACTTTCATTCTGATCATGTAAATTGAAATTTTTTTTCGTTTATTTTCTTTTCTCTTATTTTTTCTTTTATGTTTAATATTTTTAATACTTCCTTTCTTTTATAACAGCAGGATGTGAATTGATTCTTTTATAAATTTCATATATGTTTTATCTTTATATTATTTAATGAGAATTAAGTAAAAATGTAAATATAAATATTTGTATGTACTTTTTATGAAGATACACAAGCAAATGTGAATAAGGTTATGATGCGTTGATTTACATGTAATAGTGTGATGATGAAATATTATTATAAACCTTATGAATTTATCTCTCCAAACTCCTCAATTTTAATAAACACATTATCAAACATTTATTGTTTAGTCCTGGATACATATATGCATTAAGACTTATTTGCCACAATAATTCTATTTTTTCTAATAATAAGCTGGTGGGTCCTCCTCTTATATCATGTTTTACTTGTTGGATTACTTTAAATTTAAATTTATGTTCAGGGTGAGATATGACATGTCTTGCTAAAGCATTATATTCTTTTTGTTGGTTTATACTTCTTAAATGTTCAGCAACTCTATCTATTAATCTATTATCTGTTTTTCCCACATAAAAAGATGGACATGCTTGACATTTTGCTACGTATACCACTCCTTTTGTGTTACAGTTGAATTTTCCTTTGATAAAGCTTTTATATCCATTGATTTCAATATTACTCCCTATATCCATTATGTAACAATAGGAACAACTTCCACATTGCATCATACCCACGTTTCTGGTAAATGGAGACTTTTGTTTTTGAAACATTTCCTTAAAGTTGTAACCTTTTCTCCATACAATTTTGGGCATAAAATTAAAGGTCAATCCCAAACAAACATTGTCTTTTAAAAGAGACCAATTTTTAATTATGATTTCTTTTATTGAACCATAATCTGAACAAAAAATCATTATACATGCCAGATTAATAAGTCACACCCCCTGCACTTCGTTACTGAATATAATATGATCAGTGACAATCTATGCACTGTGTTACTGAGCATAACATGATAAATCACACCCCCTGTACTCCATTACTGTATATAACTTACATGTCAGATCCTCCATATTTCATTTCTGAATATAAAATAATAAGTCACACCCCCTGCACTCTGTTACTGAATATAATATGATCAGTAACAATCTATACACTCTATTACTGAACATAACATAAGTCACACCTCTGGCACTCCATTACTGAATATAATATGATCAGTGACAATCTATGCACTGTATTACTGAACATAACATGATAAGTCACACCCCTGCACTCCATTACCACATATAACTTACATGTCACACCCCCTGTACTCCATTAATGTATATAAAATAATAAGTCACACCCCCTGCACTCCGTTACTGAATATAATATATCAGTGACAATCCATGCACTGTATTACTGAACATAACATGATAGGTTACAGCCCCTGCACTCCATTACTGCATAAAACTTACGTGTCACACCCCCTGTACTCCATTACTGAATATAAAATAAAAAGATACACCCCTTGCACACCATTACTGAATATAATACAAGAGAATTAACACCCCCTGAACACTAGTACTGAATATAACATGATCTTTCACACCCCATACACCTCATTACTAAATGTAACGTAAGTCACACACTGTGCATTCCATTACTGAAAATAACATGAAACATCACATCCCTGAACATCCTTCCTGAATATAACACATGAAAATTCACATCCCCTGCACACTAGTACTGAATATGACATGATCTGTCACACACTATACACTCCATTAATGAATGTAACGTAAGTCGCACACCCATCACTCCATTACTGAAAATAACATGAAACGTCACACCCTTGCACAGCATTACTGCACATAACAAATGAGAATTTACATAGCCTGCACACTAGTACTGAAGGGAAATTCACATCCCTATACTCCATTACTGAATATAAAATAATAAGTCACACCCCCTGCACTCCGTTACTGAATATAATATAATCAGTGACAATCTGTGCCCTGTATTACTAAACAAAACTTGAAATGTCACACCCCTGCACATCATTACTGCACATAACACATGAGAATTCACATCCCTTGCACACTAGCACTGAATGGTAATTCACATCCCTATAGTCCATTACTGAATAGAACACTTTAAGTCATACCCCCTACACTCCATTACTGAATATAACACTATAAGTCATACCCCTGCACTCCATTACTGAATATAAAATAATAAGTCACACCACCTGCACTTCATTACTGCATATAACTTACATGTCACACCCCTGGTATTCCATTAATGAATATAAAATAATAAGTCACACCAAAGTACGCTTATTTTCAACACAAACCAGAAAAAGAAACGCCAGGAAACCAAGCTGTGAAACTACTGCCGATTTATTACTTTAAACGCACTAATTAAAACACACTTTTCATCCTACAATGTTGTACGACTTCTTCAGAAATATCAGCACTCTACTAAATTCAAACCTTATATAAACTTCGCGCCAAAAAGGCGCGTGTCTAATGAATCAAAATTTTAAAGATATATACATTCAAAAAACTTCATACATTGAAAATACATTATTCCAGCTTAAAATAAACTAATATAAAATGAATAAAATGGCAATAATAAGCTGAAAGGTCTAAAAGCAGCTCTTTCCTTATGTTTAAAAATTATAGAAATACATTAATTTAACCATATTATTTTACATATTATATTATTATTGTTAATGTAACCTAATGAATAGATGTAATATGCTTAATTCAAAATATAAGAAAACACTTTCATTCTGATCATGTAAATTGAATTTTTTTTCTTTTATTTTCTTTTCTCTTATTTTTTCTTTTATGTTTAATATTTTTAATATTTTTAATACTTCCTTTCTTTTATAACAGCAGGATGCGAATTGATTATTTTATAAATTTCGTATATGTTTTATCTTTATATTATTTAATGAGAATTAAGTAAAAATGTAAATATAAATATGTGTATGTACTTTTTATGAAGATACACAAGCAAATGTGAATAAGGTTATGATGCGTTGATTTACATGTAATAGTGTGATGATGAAATATTATTATAAACCTTATGAATTTATCTCTCCAAACTCCTCAATTTTAATAAACACATTATCGAACATTTATCGTTTAGTCCTGGATACATATATGCATTAAGACTTATTTGCCACAATAATTCTATTTTCTCTAATAATAAGCTGGTGGGTCCTCCTCTTATATCATGTTTTACTTGTTGGATTACTTTAAATTTAAATTTATGTTCAGGGTGAGATATGACATGTCTTGCTAAAGCATTATCTTCTTTTTGTTGGTTTATACTTCTTAAATGTTCAGCCACTCTATCTATTAATCTATGATCTGTTTTTCCCACATAAAAAGATGGACATGCTTGACATTTTGCTACGTATACCACTCCTTTTGTGTTACAGTTGAATTTTCCTTTGATAAAGATTTTATATCCATTGATGTCAATATTACTCCCTATATCCATTATGTAACAATGGGAACAACTTCCACATTGCATCATACCCACGTTTCTGGTAAATGGAGACTTTTGTTTTTGAAACATTTCCTTAAAGTTGTAACATTTTCTCCATACAATTTTGGGCATAAAATTAAAGGTCAATCCCAAACAAACATTGTCTTTTAAAAGAGACCAATTTTTAATTATGATTTCTTTTATTGAACCATAATCTGAACAAAAATTAATTATACATGCCAGATTAATAAGTCACACCCCCTGCACTTCGTTACTGAATATAATATGATCAGTGACAATCTATGCACTGTGTTACTGAGCATAACATGATAAATCACACCCCCTGTACTCCATTACTGTATATAACTTACATGTCAGATCCTCCATATTTCATTTCTGAATATAAAATAATAAGTCACACCCCTGCACTCTGTTACTGAATATAATATGATCAGTAACAATTTATACACTCTATTACTGAACATAACATAAGTCACACCTCTGGCACTCCATTACTGAATATAATATGATCAGTGACAATCTATGCACTGTATTACTGAACATAACATGATAAGTCACACCCCTGCACTCCATTACCACATATAACTTACATGTCACACCCCCTGTACTCCATTAATGAATATAAAATAATAAGTCACACCCCCTGCACTCCGTTACTGAATATAATATATCAGTGACAATCCATGCACTGTATTACTGAACATAACATGATAAGTTACAGCCCCTGCACTCCATTACTGCATAAAACTTACGTGTCACACCCCCTGTACTCCATTACTGAATATAAAATAAAAAGACACACCCCTTGCACACCATTACTGAATATAGTACAAGAGAATTAACACCCCCTGAACACTAGTACTGAATATAACATGATCCTTCACACCCCGTACACTTCATTACTGAATGTAGCGTAAGTCACACACCGTGCACCCCATTACTGAAAATAACATGAAACATCACATCCCTGAACATCCTTCCTGAATATAACACATGAAAATTCACATCCACTGCACACTAGTACTGAATATAACATGATCTGTCACACCCCATACACTCCATTAATGAATGTAACGTAAGTCGCACACCCATCACTCCATTACCGAAAATAACATGAAACGTCACACCCTTGCACAGCATTACTGCACATAACAAATGAGAATTCACATCCCCTGCACACTAGTACTGAATGGTAATTCACATCCCTATACTCCATTACTGAATATAAAATAATAAGTCACACCCCCTGCACTCCGTTACTGAATATAATATAATCAGTGACAATCTGTGCCCTGTATTACTAAACAAAACTTGAAATGTCACACCCCTGCACATCATTACTGCACATAACACATGAGAATTCACATCCCTTGCACACTAGCACTGAATGGTAATTCACATCCCTATAGTCCATTACTGAATAGAACACTTTAAGTCATACCCCCTACACTCCATTACTGAATATAACACTATAAGTCATACCCCTGCACTCCATTACTGAATATAAAATAATAAGTCATACCCCCTACTCTCCATTACTGAATATGACACCATAAGTCACACCCCTGTACTCCATTACTGAATATAAAATAAGTCACACCCCCTGCACTCTGTTACTGAATATAATATGATCAGTGACAATCTGTGCCCTGTATTACTAAACATAACATGAAACGTCACACCCCTGCACATCATTACTGCACATAACACATGAGAATTTACATCCCCTGCACACTAGCTTTGAATGGTAATTCACATCCCTATACTCCATTACTGAATATAACACTATAAGTCATACCCCTGTACTCCATTACTGAATATAAAATAATAAGTCAAACCCCCTGCACTCCATTACTAAATATAACAGAATAAGTCACACCCCCTGCACTCCGTTACTGAATATAATATGATCAGTGAGTATCTATGCACTGTATTACTGAACATAACATGATAAATCACACCCCATGCACTCTATAACTGCATATAACTTACATATCACACCCCCTGTACTCCATTACGTAATATAAAATAATAAGTCACACCCCCTGCACTCCATTACTGAATATAATATGAACAGTGACAATCTGTGCACTGTATTACTAAACATAACATGAAATGTCACACCCCTGCACAGCATTGCTGCACATAACACATGAGAATTCACATCCCCTGCACACTAGTACTGAATGGTAATTCACATCCCTATACTCCATTGCGGAATATAACACTATAAGTCATACACCTACATTCCATAACTGAATATAACACTATAAGTCATACCCCTGCACTCTGATACTGAATATAATATGATCAGTGACAATCTATGCACTGTATTACTAAACATAACATGATAAGTCACACCCCTGCCTGTGACAATCTATGCACTGTATTACTAAACATAACATGATAAGTCACACCCCCTGCTCTCCATTACTGCAAATGACTTACATGTGACAACCCCTGTACTCCATTCCTAAATATAAAATAAGTCACACCCCCTGCACTCCGTTATTGAATATAATATAATCAGTGACATTATATGCAATGTATTACTGAACATAACACGATAAGTCACACCCCTGCACTCCATTACTGAACATAACATGATAAGTCACACCCCCTGCACTCCATTACTGAATATAACACTATATGTCATACCCCCTACACTCCAATACTGAATAAAACACTATAAGTCATACCCCCTACACTCCATTACTGAATATAAGACTATAAGTCATACCCCCTACACTCCATTACTGAATATAACACTAATAGTCATACCCCCTACTCTCCATTACTGAATATAACACTATAAGTAATACCCCTGCACTCCATTACTGAATATAAAATAATAAGTCACAGTCCCTGCACTCCGTTACTGAATGTAATATGATCAGTGACAACCTATGTACTGTATTACTGAATGTAACATAAGTCACACCCCCTGTACTCCATTACTGCATATAACTTACATGTAAACCCCCCCCCGCACTCCATTACAGAATCTAACTTGGTAACTCAAACTCCTTGAACTTCATTACTGAATATAACATAACACACTCCTAAAATCCATTACTATATATATATATATATACTGAATATATATAATTTATTGAATATAACAGAATAAGTCACACCCTATACAATTACTGAATGTAATGTCACACACCCTGTGCTCCATTACTGAATATAACTCATTAATGCAGCAACAACACATGAGATCTCTCTTGCACATTAGCAATGAATGGTAATTCTGTAATATACATAAGTCACATCCCTACACTCCATTATTGAATATAACAGAATAAGCCACACCCCTGCACACCATTGCTGAATATAACACATGAGAATTCACATCCCTGCACACTAGTACTGAATGGTAATTCACATCCCTATATTCCATTACCGAATATAAGATAATAAGTCACACCCCCTGCACTCCGTTACTGAATATAATATGATCAGTGACAATCTGTGCACTGCATTACTAAACGTAACACGAAATGTCACACCCCTGCACAGCATTACTGCACAAAACACATGAGAATTCATATCCCCTGCACACTAGTACTGAATGGTAAAATCATATACTCCATTACTGAATATAACACTTTAGTCATACTCCATTACTGAATATAACACTATAAGTCATACCCCCTACACTTCATTACTGAATATAAAGTAATAACTTACACCACCCTGCACTACTGGTATAACTAAGTCACCCCTGCACTCCATTACTGAATGTAACGTAAGTCACACACCCTGCACTCCATTACTGCATATAACTTACATGTCACACCCCTGCACTCCATTACTCAATATAAAATAATAAGTCACACCTAATGCACTCCATTATTGAATATAATATGATCAGTAACAATCTATGCACTGTATTACTGAACATAACATGATAAGTCAGACCCCCTGCAGTCCATTACTGAATATGATATGATCAGTGACAATTGGTGCCCTGTATTACTAAACATAACATGAAATGTCACACCCCTGCACAGCATTACTGCACAAAACACATGAGAATTCACATCCCCTGAACACTAGCACTGCATGGTAATTCACATCCCTATAGTCCATTACTGAATATAACACTATAAGTCATACCCCCTACACTCCATTACTGAATATAACACTATAAGTCATACCCCTGCACTCTATTACTAAATATAAAATAATAAGTCATACCCCCTACACTCCATTACTGAACATGACACTATAAGTCATACCCCTGTACTCCATTACTGAATATAAAATAATAAGTCAAACCCCCTGCACTCCATTACTAAATATAACAGAATAAGTCACACCCCCTGCACTCCATTACTGAACATAACATAAGTAACATCCCCTGCACTCCGTTACTGAATATAATATGATCAGTGAGCATCTATGCACTGTATTACTGAACATAACATGATAAATCACACCCCATGCACTCTATTACTGCATATAACTTACATACCACACCCCCTGTACTCCATTACATAATATAAAATAATAAGTCACACCTGCAATATGAACAGTGACAATCTGTGCACTGTATTACTAAACATAACATGAAATGTCACACCCCTGACCAGCATTGCTGCACATAACACATGAGAATTCACATCCCCTGCACACTAGTACTGAATGGTAATTCACATCCCTATACTCCATTGCGGAATATAACACTATAAGTCATACACCTACATTCCATAACTGAATATAACACTATAAGTCATACCCCTGCACTCTGATACTGAATATAATATGATCAGTGACAATCTATGCACTGTATTACTAAACATAACATGATAAGTCACACCCCCTGCACTCCGTTACTGAATAAAACATGATCTGTGACAATCTATGCACTGTATTACTAAAGATAACATGATAAGTCACACCCCCTGCTCTCCATTACTGCAAATAACTTACATGTGACAACCCCTGTACTGCATTCCTAAATATAAAATAAGTCACACCCCCTGCACTCTGTTATTGAATATAATATAATCAGTGACATTATATGCAATGTATTACTGAATATAACACTATAAGTAATACCCCTGCACTCCATTACTGAACATAACATGATAAGTCACACCCCCTGCACTCCATTACTGAATATAACACTATATGTCATACCCCCTACACTCCATTCCTGAATATAACACTAATAGTCATACCGTCTACACTCCATTACTGAATATAACACTATAAGTAATACCCCTGCACTCCATTACTGAATATAAAATAATAAGTCACAGTCCCTGTACTCCGTTACTGAATATAATATGATCAGTGACAACCTATGTACTGTATTACTGAATGTAACATAAGTCACACCCCCTGTACTCCATTACTGCATATAACTTACATGTAAAACACCCCCCCCGCACTCCATTACAGAATCTAACTTGGTAACTCAAACTCCTTAAACTTCATTACTGAATATAACATAACACACTCCAAAAATCCATTACTATATATATATATATATATATATATAAAATACTAAATGTCTCACTCCCTGTGCTCCATTACTGAATATAGCATAAGTCACACCCCTACACTAATTTATTGAATATAACAGAATAAGTCACACCCCTTGCACACCATTGCTGAATATAACACAAGAGAATTCACACCCCCCGCACACTAGTACTGAATATAACATGATCTTTCACACCCCATACACTCCATTACTGAATGTAACGTAAACCACACGCCCTGCACTCCATTAGTGAAAATAACATAAAACATCATATCCCTGAAAATCTATTAGTGAACATAACACATGAAAATTCATATCCCCTGCACACTAGTACTGAATATAACCTGATCTGTCACACCCCATACACTCCATTACTGAATGTAATGAAAGTCACACACCCTGCACTCCATTACTGCATATAACTTACATGTCACACCCCCTGTACTCCATTACTGAATAAAAAAGAATAAGTCACACCCAATGCACTCCGTTACTGAATATAATATGATCAGTAACAATCTATGCACTGTATTACTGAACATAACATAAGTCACACCCCCTGCATTCCATTACTGAATATGATATGATCAGTGACAATCTGTGCCCTGTATTACTAAACATAACGTGAAACGTCACACCCTGTACATCATTAATGCACATAACACATGAGAATTTACATCTCCTGCACATTAGCAATGAATGGTAATTCACACCCCTATACTGAATATAACACTATAAGTCATATCCCCTACACTCCATTACTGAATATAACAATATAAGTTATACCCCTGCACATCATTAGTGAATATAACACATGAGAATTCACATCCCTGCACACTAGTACTGAATGGTAATTCACATCCCTATATTCCATTACTGAATATAAGATAATAAGTCACACCCCTGCACTCCGTTACTGAATATAATATGATCAGTGACAATCTGTGCACTGTATTACTAAACATAACATGAAATGTCACACCCCTGCACATCATTACTGCACAAAACACATGAGAATTCACATCCCCTGCACACTAGCACTGAATGGTAATTCACACCCATATACTCCATTACTGAATATAACACTTTAAGTCATACCCCCTACACTCCATTACTGAATATAACACTATAAGTCATACCCCCTACACTTCATTACTGAATATAAAGTAATAACTTACACCTCCCTGCACTCCATTACTGAGTATAACAGAATAAGTCATACCCCTGCACTCCATTACTGAATATAAAATAATAAGTCACGCCCCCTGCACTCCGTTACTGAATATAACACTATAAGTCATACCCCTGCACTCCATTACTGAATATAAAATAATAAGTCACACACTCTGCACTCCATTATTGAATATAATATGATCAGTGACATTCTATGCAATGTATTACTGAACATAACATGATAAGTCACACCCCCTGCACTCCATTACTGAGCAAAACATGATAAGTCACACCCCCTGCACTCCGTTACTGAATATAATATGATCAGTGACAATCTGTGCACTGTATTACTAAACGTAACATGAAATGTCACACCCCTGCACAGCATTACTGCACAAAACACATGAGAATTCACATCCCCTGCACACTAGCACTGCATGGTAATTCATATCCCTATAGTCCATTACTGAATATAACACTATAAGTCATACCCCCTACACTCCATTACTGAATATAACACTATAAGTCATACCCCTGCACTCCATTACTGAATATAAAGTAATAAGTCACACCACCTACACTCCATTACTGAATATGACACCATAAGTCACACCCCTGTACTCCATTACTGAATATAAAATAAGTCACACCCCCTGCACTCTGTTACTGAATATATCACTCCATTACATGATCAATGATAAGTCAGACTGCTTGCACGCCATTACTGAATATAACATGAAATTCCACACCTCCTGCACATCATTACTGCACATAACACATGAGAATTTACATCCACTGCACACTAGCTTTGAATGGTAATTCACATCCCTATACTCCATTACTGAATATAAAATAAGTCACACCCCCTGCACTACGTTACTGAATATAATATGATCAGTGACAATCTGTGCACTGTATTACTAAACATAACATGAAATGTCACACCCCTGCACATCATTACTGCACAAAACACATGAGAATTCACATCCCCTGCACACTAGCACTGAATGGTAATTCACACCTATATACTCCATTACTGAATATAACACTTTAAGTCATACCCCCTACACTCCATTACTGAATATAACACTATAAGTCATACCCCCTACACTCCATTACTGAATATAACACTATAAGTCATACCCCTGCACTCCATTACTGAATATAAAATAATAAATCACACCTGCTGCAACCCATTACTGAATATAATATGATCAGTGACAATCTATGCACTGTATTACTGAATATAACACTATGTCACACCCCCTGCACTCCATTACTGAATATAAAATAATAAATCACACCCCCTGCACCCCATTACTGAATATAATATGATCAGTGACAATCTATGCACTGTATTACTGAATATAACACTATGTCACATCCCCTGCACTCCATTACTGAATATAAAATAATAAATCACACCCCCTGCACCCCATTACTGAATATAATATGATCAGTGACAATCTATGCACTGTATTACTGAATATAACACTATGTCACATCCCCTGCACATCATTACTGAATATAAAATAATAAATCACACCCTGCACACCAACACTGAATGGTAATATGATCACAATCTATAGTCCATTACTGAATATAACACTATAAGTCATACCCCCTACACTCCATTACTGAATATAACACTATAAGTCATACCCCTGCACTCTATTACTGAATATAAAATAATAAGTCATACCCCCTACACTCCATTACTGAACATGACACTATAAGTCATACCCCTGTACTCCATTACTGAATATAAAATAAGTCACAACCCCTGCACTCTGTTACTGAGTATAGTATGATCACACCCCTTGCCCTTTACTAAACATAACATGAAACGCCACACCCCTGCACTCCATTACTGCATATAACATGTCACAATTTACATCATTGCTGAATATAACACTTGTACTGAATGGTAATTCACATCCCTATACTCCATTACTGAATATAACACAATAAGTCATACCCCTGTACTCCATTACTGAATATAAAATAATAAGTCAACCCCCCTGCACTCCATTACTAAATATAACAGCATAAGTCACACCCCCTGCACTCCATTACTGAACATAACATAAGTTACATCCCCTGCACTCCGTTACTGAATATAATATGATCAGTGAGCATCTATGCACTGTATTACTGAACATAACATGATAAATCACACCCCATGCACTCTATTACTGAATATAATACATAAGTCACACCCCTGTACTCCATTACCGAATATAATATAATATAAAATAATAAGTCACACCCCCTGCACTCCATTACTGAATATAATATGAACAGTGACAATCTGAGCACTGTATTACTAAACATAACATGAAATGTCACACCCCTGTACAGCATTGCTGCACATAACACATGATAATTCACATCCCCTGCACACTAGTACTGAATGGTAATTCACATCCCTATACCCCATTACTGAATATAACACTATAAGTCATACCCCATTACTGAATATAATATGTCACACCCATTCCATTACTGAATATAACACTATAAGTCATACCCTGTACTCCATTACTGAATATACACCCATTGCACATAACTTAATATAACACTATAAGTCATACCCTTGTACTCCATTACTGAATATAATATGATCAGTGACAATCTATGCACACCATTACTAAACATAACATGATAAGTCACACCCCTGCTCTCCATTACTGAATATAATATGTGACACCCATTGCACACCATCACTGAATATAACAATAAGTCACACCCCTGCACTCCATTATTGAATATAATATAATCAGTGACATTATATGCAATGTATTACTGAACATAACACTATAAGTCACACCCTTGTACTCCATTACTGAATATAACATGATAAGTCACACCCTGCACACCATTACTGAATATAACACTATAAGTCATACCCTGTACCCTCCATTACTGAATATAACACTATAAGTCATACCCCTGCACACCATTACTGAATATAACATAATAAGTCACAGTCCCTGCACTCCGTTACTGAATGTAATATGATCAGTGACAACCTATGTACTGTATTACTGAATGTAACATAAGTCACACCCTGTACTCCATTACTGAATATAACACTATAAGTCCATTACAGAATCTAACTTGGTAACTCAAACTCCTTGAACTTCATTACTGAATATAACATTACACACTCCTAAACCCCATTACTATATATATATATATATATATATATATATATATATATATATATATACTGAATATGTAAACACTAAATGTCATACCCTGTACTCCATTACTGAATATAACATAACACACCCCTAAAATCCATTACTGAATATATATATATAAACACTAAAAGTCATACCCTGTGCTCCATTACTGAATATAATATGTCACACCCATTGCACACCATTACTGAATATATATATATATATATATATATATATATATATATATGAATATAACACTATAAGTCATACCCTTGTACTCCATTACTGAATATAATATGTCACACCCTGCACACCATCACTGAATATAACACTATAAGTCATACCCTTGTACTCCATTACTGAATATAATATGTCACACCCATTGCACACCATTACTGAATATAACACTATAAGTCACACCCTGTACTCCATTACTGAATATATAATATGTCACACCCATGCACACCATCACTGAATATAACACTATAAGTCATACCCTGTACTCCATTACTGAATATAACACTGAATATAATATGTCACACCCCTGCACACCATTACTGAATATAACATGATAAGTCATACCCTGTACTCCATTACTGAATATAATATGTCACACCCATTGCACACCATTACTGAATATAACACTATAAGTCACACCCCTGCACTCCATTACTGAATATAATATGATCAGTCACACCCTGCACACCATTACTGAATATAACACTATAAGTCACACCCTGCACTCCATTACTGAATATAATATGTCACAATTCACACCCCTGCACTCCATTACTGAATATAATATGTCACACCCTGCACACCATTACTGAATATAACACTATAAGTCATACCCCTGTACTCCATTACTGAATATAATATGTCACACCCTGCACACCATCACTGAATATAACACTATAAGTCATACCCTTGTACTCCATTACTGAATATAATATGTCACACCCATTGCACACCATCACTGAATATAACACTATAAGTCACACCCCTGCACTCCATTACTGAATATAATATGATCACACCCATTGCACACCATGACTGAATATAACACTATAAGTCATACCCTTGTACTCCATTACTGAATATAATATGTCACACCCATTGCACACCATCACTGAATATAACACTATAAGTCATACCCTTGTACTCCATTAATGAATATAATATGTCACACCCATTGCACACCATCACTGAATATAACACTATAAGTCATACCCCTGCACTCCATTACTGAATATAATATGTCACACCCATTGCACACCATTACTGAATATAAAATATAATATGTCACACCCTGCACACCATTACTGAATATAACACTATAAGTCATACCCCTGCACTCCATTACTGAATATAATAAGTCACACCCATTGCACACCATTACTGAATATAACATGATAAGTCACACCCCTGCACTCCATTACTGAATATAATATGTCACACCCATTGCACACCATTACTGAATATAACACTATAAGTCACACCCCTGCACTCCATTACTGAATATAATATGATGAGGCACACCCCCTGCACTCTGTTACTGAATACAACACTGTAAGTCATACCCCTGCACTCCATTACTGAATATAATATGTCACACCCATTGCACACCATCACTGAATATAACACTATAAGTCATACCCCTGCACTCCATTACTGAATATAATATGTCACACCCATTGCACACCATCACTGAATATAACACTATAAGTCATACCCTGTACTCCATTACTGAATATAAAATAATAAGTCACACCCATTGCACACCATCACTGAATATAACACTATAAGTCATACCCCTGTACTCCATTACTGAATATAATATGTCACACCCTGCACTCATTGCTGAATATAACACTATAAGTCATACCCCTGCACTCCATTACTGAATATAATATGAAAGTCACACCCTGCACTCCATTGCTGAATATAACACTATAAGTCATACCCTTGCACTCCATTACTGAATATAATATGAAATTCCACACCTCATCTGTTCACTGCTGAATATAACACTATAAGTCATACCCCTGCACTCCATTACTGAATATAATATGTGAGGCACACCCATTGCACACCATTGCTGAATATAACACTATAAGTCATACCCCTGCACTTCATTACTGAATATAATATGATCATCACCCATTGCACTCCATTACTGAATATAACATCATCTGTCATACCCTGTGTGTTACATTACTGAATGCAACATGATAAATCACACCCCTGACTCCATTACTGAACATAACATGATAAGTCACACCCCCTGCACTCTGTTACTGAATATAATATGAACAGTGACAATCTTTGCACTGTATTACTAAACATAACATGAAATTTCACACCCCTGCACATCATTACTGCACAAAACACATGAGAATTCACATCCCCTGCACACTAGCACCGAATGGTAATTCACACCCATATACTCCATTACTGAATATAACACTTTAAGTCATACCCCCTACACTCCATTACTGAATATAACACTATAAGTCATACCCCCTACACTTCATTACTGAATATAAAGTAATAAGTTACACCTCCCTGCACTCCATTACTGAGTATAACAGAATAAGTCATACCCCTGCACTCCATTACTGAATATAAAATAATAAGTCACACCCCCTGCACTCCGTTACTGAATATAATATGAACAGTGACAATCTGTGCACTGTATTACTAAACATAACATGAAACGTCACACCCCTGCACATCATTACTGCACATAACACATGAGAATTCACATCCCCTGCACACTAGCACTGAATTGTAATTCACAGCCCCATACTCCATTACTGAATATAACACTATAAGTCATAGCCCCTACACTCCATTACTGAATATAACACTATGTCGCACCCCCTGCACTCCATTACTGAATATAAAATAATAAATCACACCCGCTGCACCCCATTACTGAATATAATATGATCAGTGACAATCTATGCACTGTATTACTGAATATAACACTATGTCACACCCCCTGCACTCCATTACTGAATATAAAATAATAAATCACACCCCCTGCACCCCATTACTGAATATAATATGATCAGTGACAATCTATGCACTGTATTACTGAATATAACACTATAAGTCATACCCCTGCACTCCATTACTGAACATAATATGTCACACCCATTGCACATCATCACTGAATATAACACTATAAGCCATACCTTTGTACTCCATTAATGAATATAACTTTGTAAGTCACACCCCCTTTATTCTTTTATGAAAATAACATGATAAGTCACACCCCCTGCACTCCATTGCTGAATATAATAAGCTAAGTCACACCCCTGCATACCATTACTACATATAAGATGCTATGCCATACCCCTGTACTCTATTACTGAATATATGTCACATCCCCTGTGCACCATCGCTGAATATAACATATAAGTCATACCCCTGCATTCCATTACTGAAATAACTTTGTAAGCCACACCCCCTGTACTCTGTTACCGAAAATAACATGATACGTGGCATCGCCTGCACTCCATTACCACATATAATATGATAAGTTGCACCCGTTGCACATCATTACTGAATATAATACTGTAAGTCATACCCATGCACTCCATTACCGAATATAATATGTCACACCCATTGCACACCGTCACTGAATATAACACTATAAGTCATACTCCTGCACTCCATTACCGAATATAATGTCACACCCATTGCACATCATCACTGAATATAACACTGTAAATCATACCCCTACACTCCATTATCGAATATAATATGTCACACCCATTGCACACTGTCACTGAATATAATACTGTAAGTCATACCCCTGCACTCCATTACTGAATATAATATGTCACACCCATTGCACACCATCACTGAATATAACACTATAAGTCATACCCTTGTACTCCATTACTGAATATAATATGTCACACCCATTGCACACCATCACTGAATATAACACTATAAGTCATACCCTTGTACTCCATTACTGAATATAATATGCCACACCCATTGCACACCATCACTGAATATAACACTATAAGTCATACCCTTGTACTCCATTACTGAATATAATATGTCACACCCATTGCACACCATCACTGACTATAACACTATAAGTCATACCCTTGTACTCCATTACTGAATATAATATGTCACACCCATTGCACACCATCACTGAATATAACACTATAAGTCATACCCTTGTACTCCATTACTGAATATAATATGTCACGCCCATTGCACACCATCACTGAATATAACACTATAAGTCATACCCTTGTACTCCATTACTGAATATAATATGTCACACCCATTGCACACCATCACTGAATATAACACTATAAGTCATACCCTTGTACTCCATTACTGAATATAATATGCCACGCCCATTGCACACCATCACTGAATATAACACTATAAGTCATACTCCTGCACTCCATTACCGAATATAATGTCACACCCATTGCACATCATCACTGAATATAACACTGTAAATCATACCCCTGCACTCCATTACCGAATATAATATGTCACACCCATTGCACACTGTCACTGAATATAATACTGTAAGTCATACCCCTGCACTCCATTACTGAATATAATATGTCACACCCATTGCACACCATCACTGAATATAACACTATAAGTCATACCCTTGTACTCCATTACTGAATATAATATGTCACACCCATTGCACACCATCACTGAATATAACACTATAAGTCATACCCTTGTACTCCATTACTGAATATAATATGCCACACCCATTGCACACCATCACTGAATATAACACTATAAGTCATACCCTTGTACTCCATTACTGAATATAATATGTCACACCCATTGCACACTGTCACTGAATATAACACTATATGTCATACCCTTGTACTCCATTACTGAATATAATATGCCACGCCCATTGCACACCATCACTGAATATAACACTATAAGTCATACCCTTGTACTCCATTACTAAATATAATATGTCACACCCATTGCACACCGTCACTGAATATAACACTATAAGTCATACCCTTGTACTCCATTACTGAATATAATATGTCACACCCATTGCACACCATCACTGAATATAACACTATAAGTCATACCCTTGTACTCCATTACTGAATATAATATGTCACACCCATTGCACACCATCACTGAATATAACACTATAAGTCATACCCTTGTACTCCATTAATGAATATAATATGTCACACCCATTGCACACCATCACTGAATATAACACTATAAGTCATACCCTTGTACTCCATTACTGAATATAATATGTCACACCCATTGCACACCATCACTGAATATAACACTATAAGTCATACCCTTGTACTCCATTACTAAATATAATATGTCACACCCATTGCACACCGTCACTGAATATAACACTATAAGTCATACCCTTGTACTCCATTAATGAATATAACTTTGTAAGTCACACCCCCTGTACTCTGTTATGAAAATAACATGATAAGTCACACCCCCTGCACTCCATTACTGGCTAAAATATGATACGTCAAAGCCCCTGTTGTGGAACAGACTGCCCAGCCATATAAAACAAAGTTCATCCCTGTCCATTTCAAATGTAAATACGATATACAGATCACTTACTACTCAAGCTGGTACACCAGTCACAGCCAAAATGAATCAAGAAACAATAAAACTGGTGAGCAGTCACGGAAAAAGTCAGTTTCTATAATTCCAAGGCAAACCAACAGTAGGCATGAATTCTCCAAAACGTAAAGCTTTTATTTCACAAACAAACTAAGTGGATAAGCGCTTTCACATACACTATGTATGCTTCTTCAGATCCTAATCCTTGTGGTTAGGCCACTCATTTAAATACTCTATATTCATTGAATTAATTAAAATCAATCATCTTGAATATATCCAATAAAATAATTAACCAATTAAATATTTAAACTAGTAAATTCAGTCACAATGTGAGTTTTTCAAAAATGGGTGGTCAAGTTAAAATAGGATACAATAGTTTCTGTTCAGAAGCTAATTAACTTAAGTTGCGCTATAAATATTTGGAACATCTAGAATTATAATTAAACAAGTTTAAAATATTTTAAAATAGAAATTTATATTAAAAACAAGCAGTAATAATCAATATGCTAACAAATGTATGATTCTATATTGTTGAATTCATATCTATATGAATAGAATGTAATCCATAAACAGATGCATAAATTGATAAATACATATATATAATTAATCAAATATTTGTGAAATAAATAAATGAATGAATGAATAAATAAATTAATAGTACATAGAATATTTCAGAAAAATTTTTTTTAAAATAATAAACTATTGCTTGTGAAAAAATATATATATATAAATATATATATAAAAAATTGTTTCATGTGTTTATAAAATAAGCTATGTACATCATGTAAATTAGATAATTGTGTCCATGTCTAAACATAATACATTATATAATGATGTAGTATAGATATAAACATATATACTACAATACAGCATAAATACATTATTTTATGCAGAAATACAAATAGATGAAACAGTGTATATGACCAAATATTATGAAATAGTTAAATATGATGAAAAAATATATTTATATATATATATATATATATATATATATATATATATATATATATATATATATATATATACATATCCTATGAGAGCACAGAATCATCTTCTTTTTTTAAGTATTGGTTTGATGGATACATATTGATTGATTCCAGGATGTTGATGTGCTCTCAGTTTAAAAATCCAGTATAGTTCTCTGGTCTCTAATAGATTAGAATTATCTTTTTCTCTTCTATTAGCTCTTACTATTTCTAAAACTCTAAATTTAAAGTAATGATCTTTATGTTCCATGATATGTTTTGCTAAGGCGTTCTGTTCATTTGTGCGCCTTATATCATAAGTGTGATCATATACTCTATTTTTTAATTTTCTCTTCGTCATTCCTACATAAAATGCTGAACATTTCCCACAAGTAGCTAAGTATATAAGATTTTCTGTTGCACACGTTGCCTCAAATTTGGGAACAAACGTATAATTTAATGTTGGGTGCATAAAATCCTGTTCACTAGCTATATGCGTACACATACTGCAGCGTCCACATGGATATGTTCCTAATCTCATTATTTCTTTCTTATCTAAATTTACATTTGCCTTGAAATCCGAGCATAATAATTGTTTCAGATTTTTACTGTTCCTGTAAGTAAATCTCGGATCGATACCTACTATATTTGTAGTTTTTTTATCTATAGTCAAAATTTTCCAATTACTCTGGATAATACGCTTTATAACCTGACCATCATTAGTATATGTCATGATATATCTTACTATTGTAGAGCCTTTCTCAGTTTCTTGCTTGTCTATAGTTCTGACATTGTATTGCTTAATTTTTGTATTATGAGTTGTAATATGATTTTTATTTAACATCTCAGGGGGAACTGATGGAAAAACTTCTTCTCTGATTGATTCCACCAACTTGCTGTTGTAGCCTCTTTCATGGAACAATTTTTCCATTTTTTCTATCTCCTTGAGTTTTACTTCTGGCTCACTACATAGTCTATTTATTCTAATAAATTGACTCTTGATAATAGCTGGAAATACATGCCGTGGATGCATGCTATCAAAGTTTAGTATAGTATTTTTCCAGCATGTTTTTCTATAAAGACTTGAAACTAAATGTCCTTCTTTAATACTTAGATTTATATCTAGGAAGCTAATTGTATCGTTAGAAGCTTCCATAGTAAAACTCAAAAAGGTAGTTGTAGTATTAAGATAATATAGAAAAATTTGAAATTCTGCCAAAGTGCCTCTCCACACAATAAGTATATCATCCACGAATCTTTCACATGATAAGTCACACCCCCTGCACTCCATTACTGGCTAAAATATGATACGTCAAAGCCCCTGTTGTGGAACAGACTGCCCAGCCATATAAAACAAAGTTCATCCCTGTCCATTTCAAATGTAACTTAGACTTATGGATGGGATACTGAAAAGTTACCCCAGGACTGCCCCTGGACTACAAATGGACAGATGCAGCTCCTAAATGCTGTATCCCATGTGTGGGTCCCCTCAATTATCTATGGTACGATCCCAGCTACTCTTGTTATGGGTAATATATAATTATCACCCATAGACTGGGTAAGGCCAATCTATAATCAAATGGGATCGCTTATTTTAAGCACACTGTTTATTTTGTACTTTTCATTTATATTTATGTGCATATCGTCCAAGTGTTTCTGCCTGTGCTGATATATTTAGTTTATTCTCCAAAAACTGTAAAATAGTGAAAAAAGACTAAAACCACACCACTGCTATGAGCACAAAGCCAAAATGGGCACAAGAATCACACACCAATAGCGCCAAATACATTTAATACACTTTCGTCAGCAGACTTCTTCAGAATAAATTAAAACAACTTCATCATCATTTATATACACATCAAATAAATCTAATTAAGCAATTAACATATATGACCAATACCAGACAGCAATGTCTCACATCTGAACGCGATGATGTGATTGAAGAAGTAACACCCAAAGGCAATTTTAATGATGGCGACAGTATTGATTGAGTGAACATAGAACAGAATTCAGAGCAGAATTTGGAACTACCATATCAGTTAAATGAACAGTCGGAAAGTTCTAATTCATCTAATGAAGGTAGTTCAAAAAATGAACAGAACAAGAGACATGCGATGAAGAAAAAGTTCACTTTTTTAGACTTCTGTATTTGAAAACGAAGAGAGAAACTGAAACCAAGTTGACAAAAGACAAATTCGGCTGTCCACTCCTGTGGAAAAAGACAAATTCGGCTGTCCACTCCTGTGGAAAAAGACAAATTCGGCTGTCCACTCCTGTGGAAAAAGATAAATTCGGCTGTCCACTCCTGGGGAAAAAGACAAATTCGGCTGTCCACCCCTGTGGAAAAAGACAAATTCTTGGACAGCCGAATTTGTCTTTTTTCAACTTTTTTAGACTGTTAAATTCATGTATACCTAGCAGGTATGATGTAAAAAATGTTTAATTTGTCTAACACTGTCTTTAAAAATGAAAATTTACAAGTTTTGAAATAGGGACTTAGTTTTGTACCCAGCCATAGAGCTAGTATTACTAAAGCTATTATACAGCTTAGGTTGTTTATTCAAAAAAAATAATTTGAATTATTTACTTAATGATGTCCATCTAGATACTATGTGTACAAAACCCTCCACTTATAATCCTACCTTGAGTTTTACTGTTAAAATGTTCGAAGAATTATGTGAACAAGTTATTAGAGCTGCTTTAATGGCTAAGACCAAAAATAAATATTTTAATTTAAAGTTGAATGAAGCCAAAGCCAATAAATAATTACAGAATATGAAATAACTAAGATTTATGAAAGCAGATAAAGGGGGTTAGTTATAATGAATAAGTATCAATACATAGAAAAGATGGGTGATATGTTGAATCGAATTGATGAATATGCAGAAGTAACAACTAGTGATATTTTCAAAAGTTATAATATAGTGAGAAATCTTGTATATGAATTGTTAACTAATTGTTATATTACAATAGGTTTATTTGATTTTTTTGAATGTAGAACATTCTAAGGTTAGTGTTCTTTTGGGATACTAACATACATCAAAGAATTACTAACCCCCCATTTTGTCCCATAGTTTCAACTTCCCATAGCATTTGTGATGGAATAGCTATGTTTTTGGATAGTCTATTTAATCCTTTCGTAAAACATGTGAAGTCCTATTTAAGGGATTCTTGTGACATTTTGAGTTTGATTAGAGAATTCAACTCTATAGACTTCCGCGGTGGTGCAGTGGTAGTGTTGTTGCCTCACAGCAAGAGGTTCTCCCGTTCGATTCTCGGCTGGAGTGCGGGGAGTGCCTTCTCTGTGGAGCCTGCATGTCCTCCCCGTGGTTGGGTGGGAGTTTGAAAGACATGCGTAAATGGGTGTGCCTTCATTAAAGGTTGAATGTCGAGCTGACACCACGGCGTTCGTGAAAATCTACTGCCAATCATTAGTGGACTGGAATCCCGCTGTGGCGACCCCTAACCGGAAAAAGCCAAAAGACAACAACAACATTAGAGAATTCAACTCTATTTTTGACTATGGTTATGCAAATGTTAATTTTATTGTATTAGATGTGAATTATCTTTATACTTGTATACCTCATACTGAAGGACTAGAATTGTTACATAGATATTTAACCAAGTATACTAGCTTTTCTAGTGATAAAGTATATACATGTTGTACTTTTATGGATTTAGTTTTGCAAAATAATTACTTTATTTTTAATAAAAAATATTATAGACAGTTATGTGGTGTAGCTATGGGAGCAAGTGATGCTCCATCTTATGCAAATTTGATAATGGGATGGTGGGAAGAAGAAGTACCTTTGAAATCCCAAATATCAAAAACAATTTTGTTATACAAACGCTTTATAGATGATTTCAGTTTTATAGTTGATCTGAAAGATAGTGAGATTGGTTCCTTTTTAAGTGTGTTGAATAGTAGTTTTGAGTTTTTGAAATTTAAAGTGATTGATTTTGGCAAAAAAATACATTATTTAGATGTGCACTTAGATTGGGATGTTGAGAATACGGTAATGGACAATAAAATTTATAGTAAAGAGAGATTTTTGAATAATTATTTACATTTAAAAGTGTGCATCCTTATTTTATGAAAAAGAATATTCCTAAAGGTCAAATGATATGCACTTCAAGAATAATGACTAGAGAACAAGACTTTTTACGTGAAGTAAAAACTTTGACTGAAACATTTAAAATTAGAGGGTACAACAACAAATTATTATACAAAACAGCTTATCAAGCTTATCAAAAAAGATCTACATTTTATGGATCTATTTTAATTAGGAAGTTGTCTACTAGTAGATTAGTTAATCTTACTAGTAAAAAGTTGTATTTTAATATGGATATGTCGGTAGATTCTATGGTTATTGAAAATATTATTGGGAATGAATGGAAAGTGTTACAGAGTAACCAAGTGTTATGGAATATTGTTAGACCACGTCCTGGTTTTGTGTACCGTAAACCTAAATGTTTTAAAAATATGTTAGGTACCCGTGACACCGTTAGTATAGTTAATAACAGTCAAGGAGACTGTGGAATGTTTAAGTGTGGATTTTGCAAATTCTGCAGATTTAAAAATGTTACTAAATGTGTTTATTTTCAACATATGAAGTATAATTTTTATATAAAAGAAAGGAATAATTGTAAAACCTTAGACTGGTGTACCTTGCTGCATGTTCCGGTTGTCCTAGTTTCTACACAGGAATGACTACATGTAGTTTAGAGGACCGTATAAAAGAACATATATCTATATATATATATATATAGAGATAGATATATGTGTGTGTATATATATATATATATATATATATATATATATATATATATGTGTGTGTGTGTGTGTGTGTGTGTGTGTGTGTGTGTGTATATATATATATATATATATATATGTATATAGCACTAGAGTTAAAGATTCCAAAAATGCTTTGTTTAAACATTCCAGTCTTTGTCCCAAATTTAAAAAGTTTTTATTTTCAGTATTAGAATGCTGTAATACCAACTTAAGAGGTGGTTGCATAAAAGAGCAATTGTTAATTCTTGAAGCTAAATGGCAAGTTAAGTTAAATGCCTATTTACCCCCTAGTTTGAATGAAAATGTTAATATTAAATGCTTTTTAAAAGCCAAGAGGCATAAAGTTTTATAGTACCATTTATCTTATTTAAGTATGAGCATTTTAATGGTTTTAAGTAGAGTGTTCTTTAAAAATGTTCTATATGTTAATTAGTTAATTTATCTGATGTGTATATAAATGATGATGAAGTTGTTTTAATTTATTCTGAAGAAGTCTGCTGACGAAAGCGTATTAAATGTATTTGGCGCTATTGGTGTGTGGTTCTTGGGCCCATTTTGGCTTTGTGCTCATAGTAGTGGTGTGGTTTTGATCTTTAGTTTATTATTTGCAATTGTGTATGATAAATCCTGGCCTGTTCTAATACTGCATGTTACTTTTATCATGCCTGTCTTTATAAGTTTTTTTTGTTTATCAGTTCCCTCTTTCGTACTCTTCTAACACTGACACTTCTTAATTGGTTACAGTTTTCTCTATTCGACATTTCCATGATGGCATCTCTTCTCTTCCTTCCCTTCCCTTATTGCCTTGTATTTTTGTAGTAGGACTTTATCTGTTATTAATTTAACTGCACAGTAATATATCCAAATATATCTTATTTAATTCTATTATGTCACATGAATTTCTGTTAATAGTGTTGATTACTATATTCATTTGTTTTGTCAAATGTGTAACATGTTTAGGTCTTATTGATTTTCTGTAATCTATTTCTTTCATCAATCTTAATTTGCGTCCATCTCTATTAATATTTGTTCTTCAGATGTCTCCCACTCCATCTGTTTCTCCTTACCTTGGGGACTCATTGTCCCATCATGCTGTGGAATTAACCTATACAGCTACTTACATGTGTATAGAATTTGGCAGTAAAGCATTCCAGATAACCTTGATGATTGGATAGGAGATAGGAAATTCACTCTGAGGATCATGTCAGTCACCCTGCTAGACAGGGGTCCAGGGAAGTAAATATTGTGGGAAGAAATAGCCAAGGAATTGTTATGGCTAGGCTTATATAGGCCCTAGGGCCGATAGCCTAGTACCAACCTATGAACCTATAAGCAGTGGGGTCATCAAGATGGGAGTGGTTTTTGAATTTAGCCAGGTCATAACTCAGTTTTAGGAAATTAGCCTTGGCATAATCTCTGAATACAGAGGTACTGGAAGATGCTTCCAGCTTCAATCTTTAGGTGAATGTGATTGATCTGTGGCCTGATTTGACCAGGGAGGAAGTTACAATTGTTGGGGAGCAAAGGTTCCCTATATTGATAAAGACATTTCCCTGATTTTATGTCCCTGGTTGGAAATATGGATTAACTGATCTAGGCAGTTTGTATTGATGAAGTTCAGAAATTTCTGGGCATACATGGATGTGTATGTTTCCCAGTTAATGAAGGCATAGTTGAAGTCTCCCAGGAGATTGTTGTTTGGTTTAATTCATAGCGACTGCATAATGGTTAGGTAGGAGGTTTGGGCTGAGGGAACAATAGGGGAGCCTATAGTTTGCTGTTATATGACAAAGGGTTTTGTTAATGGTGAGCTGGACATGCAGTAGTTCCAAATCATTATTTATTCTAACAGTTCTGGAGGTGAAATAGTGTTTGAAGAATGTGGAGATACCACCAGCTTTATTATCTTCATCTAATGAGGTAGGTCTGAACATGTGGTAGGTGTTGAAACCCTGCACTGACAGGGTGCTCTCAATTGCCTTGAATCAGATCTCTGTGACAATGCATATATCATTTTTTTTCTAGGGTAAGGAGTGCTTGTAGTGAATGGAGCTTTTTGTTAAGGCTCCTAGCCTTGTATATTTGGTAAATCTTGGAGTGGACTTTAAAGCAAGCTTGGGTAACTTGGTATCCCAGACAGTAACACTATGCTTAACTCAAATGAAAGGGATCAGGGATTCCTCAATCCATACAGACTAGTAAGGAATACTGAGGCATTACACAGTGGAAAGGGCAGTAACCTACAGTATCACGGCCAACATACAGGAGGAGCTGTAGTGCATGCTACAGGCAGTCTGAGGTTACGAATCATGTGCATGAATGGTCACTGTTTTCTGCGAGTCATCCTTCCAGACACAGGCGATGACTCACATCAGCTTCAATGACAAACTTTAGGCTACACTTCTTTAGCACAGCCCCTTAACATGTCGTCCTTGTTGGTTCTGATGTACGAATGCATGTAGGACAAACATTTTCTATGTCAGAAAGGCTTTCTTATATATGACATATAGGTTGCAGTCTGGGAATTGCTGTTTTTGGAGCACTTTTTTGGCTATGTGGCAGTCCTGGCAGTATTCATTCTATGCCAGACATAGGTAATGGCATTCATTTACATAGACTGTTTCAGAATATCATTACTCAATCTTGGCATAGGTAGGTAATGGGATTCATTTCCATAGATTGTTTCAGAGTCTCATTACTCAATCTTCGTGTAGTAGATTTCTTTAACATTTGTAATTTTGGACTCCTCTTGCCCCACATATGATGTCATACACAGGGGCAAAGCTGGAGTTTAATACTAGATTAGTATCAAGGGATGGCAGATGCTGTCTGCACAACCATCCCAATTCTTTAAGAATCTGGAGGCTTATCTGCTGCCATATATAAGGGCAATGCTTCCAGTCCTTAATTAGTATTTATGTTGGGTCTATATTACAAGATTGAAACTTTAGTTAATCGGATAACTAAAGATCGATCTTGTAATATCGAAACCTGAAAATCTCAAACGGCCAATTTAACCCAGGGGAAACACTTCCCTTGGCCACATCAAAAAAAAGAAAAAGCTTTAAATCCCAAATTAAATTGGGAGCTTCGACACCCACACCCCCTGATGTGGGGGGCTGTGCCCACCACACCTCCCAACTGAATATACCAACTCCGAGGTCACTCCAAATTGGAGAAAAGGGCATAATCCACATAATGGCCAAGGGAATTGTTTCCCTAGGTTAAGTCGGCCGTTCAAGATTTTTAGGTTTCAATATTACAAAATCAGTCTTTAGCTATTTGATTAACTACAGTTTTGATCTTGTAATATAAACCCTTTATGTTAAGGGTAAAAGTAATTGTTGAATCTGGCTACCTGTGTTTCCAATGTGATGTTATATTGGGTTTTTCATGATTACTACTAAATATTGGTAGGCTAGCTAGAGCTGCTGCTATATTATCCTTTTAGGTCTTTTTCTACTACAGTAATGCTGGCTATCTTATTTTGGTTCAGTATTCTTTCAAGAATATTGGTTTCATGTTTTCCACTACTATATTTATTTGTTTTTCTACTAAACGTTCACTGGCAAGTGAAACTTTTTTTCTTCATCTTGTCCAAGTCAGGCACTTCTGTCTTCATACATTTATTTTTGAATTTTAAATAACCAGACAGACATTTTAGTTTGTGCATTGTGGAATTTAATAAAGTGTTTCAATGTTCATCAGCCATTTTGCTGTTATCTGAAGCCAACTTCAAATCTGAGTCTCCAATAATAAGGTAAACTGCAAGCTTCAAATACATAAAACTGGAGAAATCAGCCTATTCATGCAGTAGGGGTGCCTTACAGACAAGGCAGCTTTCATATGTAAAATAAATCATGTATAGCAATAGCTGTCTTAAAAGAATGGCTTAAACTTCATTACAGCATCCACACAGGTACATAACTGGTTTCACAGAGTGAAAAAATCAAAAACGACAAAAAGTGTTATGCTCGATTTAAAAACGGTTCAAAACTCTCAGTGTTACAGTACTACTTAGGATCTGGATCCACGGTGTATTACTGAGGTGTATGCATCTGTATTTACACTTCCTGAAGTATTTTACTGCCTGAGTTTTCAGCCTGACCTATCAGCATTTGTGCCTGATGCTTTTATCCAATCAGACAGCTGCAAGCTAATTCTACAGAAAGGAATCAGTGTACCACTGCCAGCAATGAGCTGTCTCTGATGTAGCAGCCATATTTAGGTCTCTGGCAATGAGGAAAGTCGCAGAGCAGTTGTTACATTTCTCTACTGTCAAACCACTGAATCTGGCATTCCTGTTAAAAACTGCACTGTAACTACATCTTTTTAGAGCTGTTTAACAGTTGCTCAGCATACACAACATGTCAGTGTGGGTTGTGTGGGTGAAAACAAATATGGAAATCAAGAAACAAAGACAGTATTAACACAGTTCTCAAATATGGAAGAGATTTCTTCTGGAAGGATAAAGTCCAATAAAGCCACCTCCAACACTTCAGAAAATAAAGTGTAATCCCGTTCCAAAAGAGGGAATTCCCAGCACACTGCTGAACCTGTAGCATTATGCAGCTCAAACCCCCTACTGCACGGTAATACTAACCATGAGATATGTGTAGCTCAGAAGGTGAAATACTCTGGGGTACTGAACTCTCAGAATGGCTTTGTATTGTCCCTGTTTGCATTAAAATCTGTACTGGCCTGAGGATCACTTTTATGATCCTTGGACTTTCAAAGGACCATCTGTTGAAGTAACAAAGGTTAGGACAAAATATGTAGCATTCCGTTTAAAAATCCATGGAAACACAGAAAGAGCAAGAAAGGTAATAACACCAAATAAGGTAGAAAAAAAAACAAGAAAAGTAGTGAAACAAGCAAAGACCTAAACTGAAGAGAAGAAAGCCAAGCCAAGTCACTTGAGAATGGTGACATCTTATGGTCGGGCTCTCATTTAATGACTGTTTTTTTTTTTTTTTTGGCTGAAGCAGTCTTACCCTGAAATGGCTGCATTCCTTTCTCCAAAATGATGTGACATCAGAACTTATTATAAGTCAGGTGAATCATGGGGTCTTCACCTATGGGACATGTAAAGATAAAACTCCCAATGGGAAATGTGATACTTCTATCTCACCAAAATTCTTATTCTGTGGTTGATTTTTTAGAAAATCCATCTAAGTCATAAAAGGAAGTAAAACATTTTAAGAATACTGTTTTATACATTATGGCGGATTATTAGGTCTGTTTATATATTCAGTCATCTACAGACTATGAATATACTGTACTCATAAGCTTTCAGTTAACCAAAATGCTTTTATTAAAAGCACAGTCTTGCTTCTTTCAACAGAAAGTGGAAGTACTTTTAAGATTTGCTTCACTCAGCAAAACATAACATAATATTTTAATCAACTAGTAGTATTTTTCTGTGCAACCACATAAATAGTTCAGATTACTTTAGTCTTTGCGCCAGCAGTCCCGGGTTATATGTAGCTTTATGTTGTCTACCTCTGTGTAGGGCCTTCTCTGTTTTAGATTCCTTCCAAATTCAGTAAAAAGATATCCTTGCAGTGTCTTCTACATGTATTCCCTAACTGGATTTGCATCTTTAAAGCTTGGGCAACACAAAGCCGATCAGATGTAACAAATTAGTACACAGCAGCCTAGGTTCGCTATGTTAAATCCCCAAATGATGGGAGTAGAGGGAACAGTCTAGTATTTCATCTCCCCCCATGTGTACTACTTCCTCCTCACCTTACAACCTGGAAACAGCAGATACCAGAGAAGGGAAATGAGTCTGGGTGTCAGTGCTGACCAAATGTGCTCCCCAGTTGGTGGACAACCACTGAGGTAAAACGCTGTAGATCCAAAAAGTAGCAGGTAATCTATACTTTCCTGTGCAAGTGCTGGCTGAGGATGACATATAGTCAGTTACACATTGTAACATCTGACCAAGAAGCAAGGCAAGGAAGGCCCACTTGTGTGCAGGTATGGCCTTTCACTCACTCTTCCCTGACCATGTGTAAGAAAGTCACCTCAAAATGGCATCTGAGACAACTTTCTGTACAGTAAACTCCAGTCGCAACTCAGGTATCACCAATACTGCTGCCTCCAATATAGAAAATGTCAGTTCACTTCACAAAATTAGGACAGTAGGTCCCAAATCCCCACATAGGTATATAATAGTGGAGACCAGGATGGCAAAGACCCACACCTTGTTTTTTTTTTTCCTTAAGTTTATTGCTTTATATAATATTACAATCAACTTTATTATTCTTTTTTTTTTAATTATTAAACTCACAAGTCATTATGAATAATTTTTTTTAGGGCCAACACAGGTGCACTCTTTTGTTAAGTGACTTGCTCAAAGTCACAAAATAGGCATATGGAGGGTGAGGGACTCAAATCCTGGATGAAATGATGAAGGCTGTTAACAGCTCATAGCCATAACACTGTGTTAACTACCAAGCGATGTTTGACTTTATGAGCACATAAAAGCTATTTGATTTTGTATAAATTCATAACTAACAAGCATCACAAATCTATATCAGCCAAACATGATTATCAGAAGTATATGGACGCTCTTCTCTTTCTATCTATACACATCTGCAGCATATCTGAAGCTTAGCCAAGCTTTCTTCTAGTAATTACTCCCATCCCCTTTTGGTTGGGTCTTAAGCCCTCTTTGTACAGCGGTTCTTCTCCACTTACACACTTTTTATCCGTATTATCCACAGAGGTCCCTACATTTCTGACATTCTCTTTTTCCCTTTCTTAATCCAATAGCTAATTTTGCATTTTTATGTTTTATTTCTTATTCTATTGGATGCTTTTAGTGTCTGCCCATGTTACCTACTACACTGACTGTTTTCTAGTGTTTTTTTTTTGAATTCATAATCTATCATGCTACTATTTTTAAGATTAACTCTTTCATTCCCTAAATGCCTTCACCCCATCCCCAAATAAACAAAAATGCTATGTGCTGACCATTTGTTTTTGGAACATTCCTTCCATTTATTCCCCACCTTGTTCTTTACTTTCCCTGCAGTGGATAATTCTAAAAACTACAGGAATCATTATCCACTCCCAGCTCTTCACAGCTCTAGTAGAAGTCATCTGTCTTTGTTCTGTAGTCCTTTCAGGGTATAAACCGCTGATTTATTATCAGTGAAAGCCACTGTTCCTCTAAAACCACTGATTTATTATCAATGAACACCACTGTTCCTCTAAAACCATTGATTTAGTAAAAGTGAAAGCCACTATTCCTCTAACCTCCAGCCCCCAAAACATATCTAGTTTAGGTTTTCCTCTATATCTCCAGTTTCTTTTGTCCTTCTGTAGGCATGATCTAATTAATTTTATTTCTCTTTTACTGCATTGAAGCCCAGTGCATCACTAAAGCAGTCAAACTCTTAATTAACAATATTCAAAGCCCGTTCTGAATCATTTGCCATCAATCTGATGTCATCTGCAAACACTGTAAAAAAAAGATTTGTGTTTCCCTTCTCTCGTTCCCTGGTATTGTCCGTCCCTTGCCCTGTTGTCAGTACCTCAATTACTAGTATCAACAATAACAGGGATAAGGATGGGACATGCAAAGGAACAATGGAAGGACTTCTGTATGGCTCACAAGTGTACAACAAACTCTACAAGGTTTAGGATTGCAGGGCTGAAGTGTTTGCATTGACATTTTTACACCTCAAGCAGACTTAAAAGACGGTTTAGATTTGTAGGTGATAATATATACCTCAAGCAGACTTGAAAGACGGTTTAGATTTGTAGGTGATAATATATACATTCCAAAGGGATTGGTCTAATTAGGGCTGCATAACTTGTCTTTATCTCCATCATATGCCTTTAGCTATTAGTTGTGAAAAAGAGAAGAATTTTCTGACTATTGTTGTAATATGGTGGTTGAAAGACAGGAAATTATCGACCCAAGTTCTAAAATCCCTGACTAGATTATCATTTTGGAATGGGTCACTGTCTGTACTGTCAATTGCGTGAAAGAGTTGTTTAACAATTTTTGCATTTGATTTTAGCCCTTTTTCCATATGCCACTTTTTTATTTGGGTTAGTCCTGCCTGTAATGAATGGGTATCAGAAGAAACCTCCACAGCTCAGTGTACTCCCATTACAAACCCATGGCTGCTTTAAGGGAATTTTAACCTAAAAATCAAGTTGTACCCTTTAAGGGCCTAAACTAAGACTTGGGCATTTGACAGAATTAACTAGTTTATTTAGTCCTACTGTAGTCTACTGCTTGAATAGCGGAACTTGTTTGTAGAGGAGTAGGCCTGTACCTTTTATAAACACCCCGCCCAGGACATTGTTTATAAACCCCCCCAAGGACATTGTTTCCCAGTTGTGCTGCTTTTATTCCCCTCACCCACTTGGTTTCTGCTCAGCACAGGTTAATGGTCTCTGCTGATTGGGAGGTGCTCCTTGACTACTAGTGCTACCCCCCTTCCATTCCTCTCACCCACTTGGATTCTGCTCAGCACAGGTTAATGGTCTCTGCTGATTGGGAGGTGCTCCTTGACTACTTGTGCTACCCCCCTTCCATTCCTCTCACCCACTTGGTTTCTGCTCAGCACAGGTTAATGGTCTCTGCTGATTGGGAGGTGCTCCTTGCCTACTTATGCTACCCCCCTTCCTTTCGTCTCACCTACTTGGTTTCTGCTCAGCACAGGTTAATGGTCTCTGCTGATTGGGAGGTGCTCCTTGACCACTTGTGCTACCCCCCTTCCATTCCTCTCACCCACGTGGTTTCTGCTCAGCACAGGTTAATGGTCTCTGCTGATTGGGAGGTGCTCATTGACTATTTGTGCTACCCCCCTTCCATTCCCCTCACCTACTTGGTTTCTGCTCAGCACAGGTTAATGGTCTCTGCTGATTGGGAGGTGCTCCTTGACTATTTGTGCTACCCCCCTTCCATTCCCCTCACCTACTTGGTTTCTGCTCAGCACAGGTTAATGGTCTCTGCTGATTGGAAGGTGCTCCTTGACTACTTGTGCTATCCCCCCCCCTCCATTCCTCGCATCTACTTGGTTTCTGCTCAGCACATGTTAATGGTCTCTGCTGATTGGGAGGTGCTCCTTGACTATTTGTGCTACCCTCCCTTCCATTCCCTTCACCCACTTGGTTTCTGCTCAGCACTGGTTAATGGTCTCTGCTGATTGGAAGGTGCTCCTTGACTACTTGTGCTACCCCCCCCCCTTCCATTCCTCTCACCTACTTGGTTTCTGCTCAGCACAGGTTAATGGTCTCTGCTAATTGGGAGGTGCTCCTTGACTACTTGTACTACGCTACCCCCCCCACCTCACTGTACATATCTCCCCTCCTCGCATACATGCTTTATTGTATGATTTGCCTCTCTTGGCTGGATGTTTCTCCCATACATTTTTATATTTTTAGTATCCTTAGCACCGTTCTTCTATGTTCCTTTTCCTCTGCAGTCCTCATTCTACTTTACAGATAAAAGGTCATTGATTGTTTCTGGGATGACAGAGTGAACAGGGGGAAGCCTTCATTCCCTCTTTTAACCCAGAATAAATGAGAGGAAGCGCTGCTCCACTCTACCCCAGTATGAGTGGCTTTGCTTCATTCTTCACCCTACCTCCATTCCCAAACGCCCCTATGGCATTAAATGTATATATAACTAACTACTGCCACTCTGTTCTGAAGCAATCAATGCCAAACACCCTACACTAACCTCACTAATCTCCATCTACCTCCCTTCCCATAACTCCACCTCTCTAAACCAACCACATTAAGTACATTTCACAGAAATCCCCACTATTCCCCCTAATTACTGATGCAATTGTATCACACCCTGCTCTCTTTTCTGTCTCAGTAACTATATCTAAGCAAGATCTTACAGTGTTCCAAACATTTACTCCTTCTCTCCTCTGCCATGCCTTGATATTATTCCTTACACCAGCTTTCAGTTGTCCTACTTATTCACCAAGAATCATACTTTCCTGTCACCTTTCAGCTACAGCCTGCTGCACCCTTACTTCCTTTCACTATTTCCTGAATGAAATGTACAGCATCCTGCTTACTGCTCCTAGCCTTTTGTACTGCAGTCCGCTGGACAGCAGATACCTGCCCATTCCATACACTAAAGGTTACGGTCCTCTTCTCCTAACATACTGCCCTACCCAAATTGGACCTACATGTTTCTATTACAGCCATTTAAAACTCATTCATTATGTCACCTAAAGACAGATAACCCCATCAAAACATCAGAAACCTTCTTATCAATTTGTACTGCAGCTGACATAAATTAATTCTACCCTGGGATATTATAACCTTAACCCAGGACACAATTCTCAGAACCTTAACCCAAGTCCCAATTCTCAGAACCTTAACCCAGGACCCAATTCTCAGAACCTTAACCCAAGTCTCATTCTCAGAACCTTAACCCAGAACCCAATTTTTAGAACTTAACCCCAAGTCACAGTTCTCAGAACCTTAACCCAGGACACACTTTTCAGAACTTAACCCAAGTCGCAGTTCTCAGAACATTAACCCAAGTCTCAATTCTCAGAACCTTAACCCAGAACACAATTCTCAGAATCTTAACCCAAGTCACAATTCTCAGAACCTTAACCCAGGACCCAATTCTCAGAACCTTAGCCCAAGTCCCAATTCTCAGAACCTTAACACAGAACCAAATTCTCAGAACCTTAACCCAAGTCCCAAATGTCAGAACCTTAACCCAGGTCCTCATTCTCAGAACATTAACCCAGGCTCCAGTTCTCAGAACCTTAACCCAGGACCCAATTTTCAGAGTCTTAACCCAAGTCCCAATTCTCAGAGCCTTAACTCAGGACCCACTTCTCAGAACCTTAACCCAGGACCCATTTCTCAGAACCTTAACCCAGGTCCCAGTTCTTAGAACCTTAACCCAGGACCCATTTCTCAGAACCTTAACCCAGGTCCCAGTTCTCAGAACCTTAACCCAGGACCCAGTTCTTAGAACCTTAACCCAGGACCCAGTTGTCCAATGCATCATCTTCATAAACTCTTCTTCATATAAAATCAGTAAAATGACCTCCATAAACATATGCAGCATTAATAATAATATTAACATACTAGAAAACTGGCTATCAATGGAAGACCCTCACATTACAGCCATCTCAAAAATCTAGCCAAGATATAAATTCTGCCCTTTTCCATATTGTAGAATAGTATGTGAGTGTTGTACCTTTAAAAAGCATTTCAAGGACATGTGCATATAGATACGAAGCACTTGCTAGCTTCAGTGCCATTTTTGAGAGTGCAGCCAGACAGTGAGCACGTATGAGTGTAATAGCTAGTTTGTTTACAAGTTTATTTAAGTTAATATTATTAAGCCTCAGTCCTGATGTGTTTGTACATAATAAAGCTGCTTGAACAGAACCCACAGAAGTTTGTCTGTTTTATCCTGACCAGATGAGAGGCATGGTGTCAGAACTGGGATTCCAGAGACTAATTTTCAGAGCTATGAGATGCAAAGTTAACAGTGAAGATAAACTAAGAGAACCGAGCACAAAAAGGGCCCAGAAATGAACTAAAGGTAATGAAAACTTGCACGAACAATTTATTTATTACAAAAGATAAAACAGAGCATTACAAGGGCACAAACCAGATTATTAATCAAGCGAGAGGCACAAAATGTTTATTATAGGTTCATAGGTTCATAGGTTCATACTAGGCTATCTGCCCTAGGGCATTTATAAGCCTAGCCAGAATGTGTTTGGCTTTCGCCACCCATTTTAAATTAATTTTGCTATGCCCTTTTTTTGAGGTTAGTATACTGTGCCTCTGTCTAGCAGTGACACAGAAGTCATACCCGGGGTAAACCTACGATCTCCCATCCACTCATCAAGATTCCTCTTGAAGAGAGTCAATGAGGGACTCTGCCTAACCTGGACTGGGATTTTATTCCAGAGTGAAGGAAGCCTCTGGGTTATGAATCTGTCCCTCCAGCATGTCCTATTTATTTCAGTGCTGAGGTTCAAGTCTCTCGAGCGTGTAGCTCGATAGGATTTGGATTTTCTGAGGTGCAGCATGTCCATTAATTCCGGGTTGGACATGGCTTTATACGTCAGGCACAGATCGCCTCTGAACAGGCGGTATGCCACAGAGTAGAGCTGGAGTTTCTTTAACCGGGCAGCATATGGCATCTGTTTGAGCCCTTTGATCCTCTTGGTGAGGTACATTTGGGGTCTTTCCAGTTGCTGTAGGTGTCTGGTAAGGTACATCCCAAAAGGGGCATTGTACTCAATTATGGGCCTGATGAGGGATGAGTAAAGAGGCATGATGACCGCCCCTGATCTAGATGTGAATCCCTTCATGATTAGGTGGGCTATATAAAATGTTTTTCTAACCACTTTGGCCACGTGGTTGTCAAATGAGAGATTGCTATCAATTTTGGTCCCCAGGTCCCTAATTACTTCTTCTGTACTTAATGGATTACCACCTATGTGGTAATTTGTGGGCACTTTGTTTTTGCCAAAGGGGATGACTATACACTTTTTGGCATTTAGCTTGAGGCCATGGCTCTGGCACCAGTTGTCTGTTTCTATGAGGCCCTTTTGGAGGATGCTTGTGTCGGCTGGAGAGTCGATTATGGCGCCCAGTTTGCAGTCATCTGCAAACTTGGTCAGCCACAGTCCTTCCGTGTTGGCCTGTACCTCCAAGAAATATATACTGAACAAGAGAGGTCCCAGGACTGAGCCTTGTGGGATGCCACTTGTAACTGGTTTGGAGTCTGACATGGCTCCAGCAATTCTAACCATGTGGGTTCTGTCCTTGAGCCAGTTTGCAACCCATCTAGTGACATAGGGGTTTATATTTAAGCTGGTGAGCTTATCTATAATGCCCGAGTGAGGTATTGTATCGAAGGCTTTTGTGAGGTCCAGGTAGGCTGTGTGGACCACCTTCCCCTCGTCAATGGCCTTGGTGACTGTTTCAAAGAAATCAACCAGGTTTAAGATTAATTAAATAAAATGTTTAAAATTAAGATATTTGATAAAACGATTATTAGAAAAGCACATAAGGGGTTTGGAATTACCTCAGAAATGCAAAACAAACATGTTTAAAGTAAAACAAACATGTTTAAAAAAAAACAAGCATGTTTAAAGTAAAACAAACATGTTTAAAGTAAAACAAACATGTTTAGAGTAAAACAAACATGTTTAAAGTAAATCAAACACGTTTAAAGTAAAACAAACATGTTTAAAGTAAAACAAGCATGTTTAAAGTAAAACAAACATGTTTAAAGTAAAACAAACATGTTTAGAGTAAAACAAACATGTTTAAAGTAAATCAAACACGTTTAAAGTAAAACCAACATGTTTAAAGTAAAACAAGCATGTTTAAAGTAAAGCAAACATGTTTAAAGTAAAACAAACATGTTTAGAGTAAAGCAAACATGTTTAAAGTAAAACAAACATGTTTAAAGTAAAACAAACATGTTTAGAGTAAAACAAACATGTTTAAAGTAAAACAAACATGTTTAGAGTAAAATGAGCACAAGAAAAGTATAACAGGCAGGAAAAAAGATTAAACAAGGGGGGATCCACCTTGGATCCCGGGAACTACCATCCCATCAGTCTGACGAGCCTGATCTGCAAGGCCATGGAATGTATTATCATGGAACTTATAAACAAAGACATTGGCAACCTTAAAACACTGGACCCCACCCAGTTTGCATTCGTGAAGGGCCAGTGTTGTCTTCTGAACCTTATTGACTTCTTCGAATCAGTCTCCAGAGTCATGGACAAGGGTAAGGCAGTCCACACAGCCTATCTGGACCACACCAAGGCCTTTGACACCATCCCCTACTCTGGAATCATAGATAGACTTACTAAGCTGGGCATTAATCCCTACATCATTCAATGGGTTGCAAACTGGCTTACTGACAGAACCCACACTGTAAAAGCAGCCGACTCCAAATCCAGCTCCAGACAAGTGACAAGTGGAGTACCTCAGGGTTCACTCTTGGGACCGCTCTTGTTTGGCATCTACTTCTCTAAAGTACAGGCCAATACTAAGGGACTCTGGCTAACAAAGTTTGCAGATGACTGCAAAATGGGAGCCATTATCGAATCCCCAAATGATGTGGATACTCTACAAAAGGACCTTACAGAAACAGATGCATGGTGCCACAGCCATGGGCTCAAGCTCAATGCCAAGAAATGTATAGTTATCCCTTTTGGGAAAAAAACATGTACCTGTGAATTATCACATAGTTGGCAGTACACTAAACACCAAAAGTGTGATAAGAGACTTAGAGACACAGGTGGACAGTAGTCTCACCTTCAATAACCACATCACCCACAACAGTCAGAAAATCCTTCTATGTGGCACACCTCATCACTAGGGGTTTTCATCCAGAAAAAAGGAGGTCATTATCCCACTGTACTCATCCCTCATTAGACCCATTATAGAATACAATGCCCCATTTGGTATGTACCTCTCAAGACATCTGCAACCACTGGAAAGGCTGCAGAAATACCTCACTAAAAGAATCACAGGCCTAAAGCAGATGCCCTATGCTGACCGCCTTAAAAAACTCCAGATATACTCTGTCACATATCGTCTACTCTGAGGCGATCTCTGCTTAACATACAAGGCCATGTCACACCCAGAGCTGTTGGACTTGCTACACTTAAAGAAATCCCAATCCCTCAGAGCCAGAAGCTCCAGGGATCTAAATCTTGTCATCACAATGAACAAAACATGCTGGAAGGATATGTTCCTGACCCAGAGACTCCCCATACTCTGGAATAGACTGCCCATACATGTCAAGCAGAGTGCCTTTTTGGCCTTCTTCAAAAGAAACCTTGACAATTGTATGGGAGATAGGAAATTCATACTGGCAATCATGTCAGTCGCCCTGCTAGACAGGGGTCCAGGGAAGTAAATAGTGTGGGAAGAAATAGCCAGGGAATTGTTATGGCTAGGCTTGTATAGGTCCTAGGGCCGATAGCCTAGTACCAACCTATGAACCTATAAATGAGCAAAACGAATATAATAAGGGCAGAAAGGGCACATATGAAAGCATAAATAAAGCAAGGTGACTGCATGTCTTTTGGCAAGTTCCTGTGTTTTGGCATCAAGTACTATTTTCACTGGTTGAAGCTATTCAGGGCATAACTAGAGTTATTCAAAATATCTCAAAGTGTGTAAAAGTGCTTACAGTGTGTGTTTATTACTGTACATTTATTCCAAAGAGTTTATTGTGTGTAAAGTGCAACTAGTTTGTAAAGTGCAATCAAAATACAAGCATTTGGAAAAGTTTCTTTTGCTGGGTGCATCTATTCACAGAGTGCTGCTATTACGGAGTGTTACTTGCACTGTACAGAGTTATTTAGCAAAGTACAGCCATTTTGGAAAAGTTTCAGTCTGCTTTGTACTGTTTATTCACAAAGTGCAATTACTTTGAAGTGTTTTTTTACTCTCATCTTCTTTTGCCCAGTTTATTCACACAGTACAGTTATTTTGAAATGTTTCTTATGCTAATAAGAGGTGATTTCTTACAGTACAGTGATTTCAAGAGTACCCTTGTGCCTGAGAGACTTATTTCACAAAGTTCAGTTATAAAGAGGCTTGTTGTGCTATTGGGCATAGTTACAAATACTGGCATAAATTTCTGGCATGTGGGTGTGAGTGTGTGTGCGTGTGTGTGTGTGTGTGTGTGTGTGTGTGTGTGTGTGTGTGTGTGTGTGTGTGTGTGCGTGTGTGTGTGTGTGTGTGTGTGTGTGTGTGTGTGTGTGTGTGTGTGTGTGTGTGTGTGTGTGTGTGTGTATACTTGCAAAAGCCTTTACTGCTATGTGTTAGTATGGCAGCGACATCTCCTAGACCAGGTCCACCTGAATATTGCAAGGAATTGGAAAATATTTGTGCAAGAGGACAATATTTTTATACAAGCAGCTTATTCTGACAAAAATGTATGCACCAGGGCATTCATTTTGCTAAAAGTAGTTGGGTCAGTGGCCATTAAAAGAGAGCATTCATTTGTGTATGCACCAGCAGTATATGAAGGGAAGGGGAAACCATCATATTGCTTTACAGGCTGAATCAAGGGAAGACCCTGAGTGTTTGAAATGCAAATTCAGGGAAATGTACAACCCCCAGACAAGTGTTACATTAGAGAGGCATCCGTTTTACACAAGAGATCAGAAACCAGAAGAAACTTTTGCAGCTTATATTACTCACCTGAGAAACAAAGCTAAAATGTGTAAGTTTGGTGACTTAAAAGATGAGTTAATAAGAGACAGGCTTGTGTGTGGTATTAATAGTGCTGCAGTGAGAAAGATTGTGCTTCGTGACAGAGTTTTAATGCTGAGCAAAGCTATTGAGATCTGTCAAATCCATGAAGTTACAGATAAGCACACAAGTATGATAAGAGCATGGTTTGAGCAGGTTCCAGAGCAAATGTAAACACCATGCAACACTTGTAGTAAAAGCAGGCCTAAGCACATGCTAGCTGTAACCCCTGTGGGTGTGGCAGGTAAAACCCATAATTTTCCAGCACGTTTTAAGATTTGTTCAGTGAAAAGGACATGCTCAATGCAACAAGTGTAAAAAATGGAACCATTTTCAAAAGTTTTGCAAATCAAGTAAACCTCACACAGTTATAAAGAAAGGTCATTCAAAAAAGCAAGTTGATCATATAGAGAGCTGCATCCCTACTTTCTGCTTAGATGATGTATCAGTAATTGGTGCAAAAGGTTAATGCAGTAGATTTATTGGCAAAGAATGAAGTGTTTTGTACTGTCCAGGTCAATGGTAAATCTACCGAGCTCAAAGTAGACACTGGTTCAAAGTGTAATGTTATGTCAGCAGATAATTTTGCTAAGGTGAGAGCTGATGAGCAATTTAATGTGACCAGTTCTGTGAAACCTGTTGCTTATGGAGGTGAAGAAATTCAAACTGAAGGCTCAGTAGTGCTTTCATGTTATTTGGCTAGGAATTGCTACAGCTTACTTTTCTATGTAGTCCAAAGACCTGTGCAGTCATTATTGGGTCTCAGAGACTGTTTGAGAATGAATCTGCTTTCTTTTACCAAAGACGTTCATCACATAAGCACATGTCTCAGTTCCAGTTTTACTGAAGCTATTTTCTCAGAGTATGCTGATGTTTTCGATGACAAGTTAGACAGACTTCCAGTTGTGTATTCTATGAAGTTAGACACAGAGATCAGTCCAGTGGTCAGACTGGCAAGAAAAGTTCTGATAGATATACAGAACAAAGTCAAATATCAGTTGGATAAAATGGTGCAGCAAGGTGTAATTTGTCCAGTTACCGGACCAACTGAATGGGTGTAGTCCATAGTAGCAGGCTACAAAAGATGCTCAGATGAAATCAGTATGTGCATAGATCCAAGAGATTTGAACAAAGCATTAAAGAGACCTTGTCATCCTATGCGAACAGTTGAGAAAGTTGCAGCCCTGATACTACATGCCACTGTTTTATCTGTCTTGGATGCAAAAAAGTTCAGTTTGGCAAGTGATGCTTGATCGCTAATCCTTATTACTGACTAATTTCAGTACCCCATTTGGCAGATATAGATTCCTCGGGATGTCACTTGGAATAAATTCTGCAAGTGAAGTCTTTCAACATGCAATGGAGCAATTTTTTCAGGTTATCCTTGTGCCATAATAGTAGATGATTTATTGGTTGGAGGCAATGGCAAAGCAGAGCATGACAGAAACCTTAGGAAAGTTCTAGACAGAGCACATGAACTGAACTTCAAGCTCAATCCTCTGAAGTGCAAATTCAGACTACCAGAACTTACATATGTAGGTCATTTATTTACTAGCACTGGCTTATGACCAGATGCATCTAAACAAGTAGCCATTCTAGAGATGTCGGCACCAGATAATGTTCAGGCTCTACAACATTTTCTTGGTGTGGTCAACTATTTAAGCAAGTTTATACCAGACTTCAGTGAGTTGACAGCACCTTTGAGAGAGCTGATGCTCACAAATGTTACATGGTCTTGGCTAGAACAGCACCAGAGAGCATTTGAAGATCTTAAGCAGGAAACTGCCACCCCTCCTACATTAAGAAACTGTGATGTCAATAAACCAGTCACTCTTTCCTGTAATGCTTTAAAATTTGATCTTGGAGCAGTTATTCTTCAAGAATGCAGAGAAGTGGCCTATGCATCTAGAACTCTTACCTAAACTGAAATGTAATAAGCTCAAACTGAGAAAGAACTTTTGGCAATAGTATTTGCATGTTCCAAGTTTCATGATTATATTTATGGTCGAGCTATTCAGAATGAAACTGATCACCAACTTCCAGTAACTATTTTAAAGAAGCCTATAGATTCATCTCCAGCGAGATTATGAAGAATGACACTCAGATTGCAAAAGTGCAACTTAAAAATAGTATATACAAAAGACAAACTTCTTTACCTGGCTGATACCTTATCCAGATCACCCAGAAATATAACAGAAGAGTTTAATGTAGAGAATTTTGACTTTGATGTCATAGAAGTGCATAATCTTTCTACCACCTGGTGGGAGGGTGGCTTAATGGTTAAGGTGTTTGCCTTACAAACATATGGTGCAGGGTTTGAGTCTCACAAGGGATAACTGGTTAGGCTTAAGATTGCTCACAAGGGCAGTTAGCTTAGCACTAATCTATGAATCTATGAATGACAAGACTTGATGACCTGAGAGATCATACAAAGACTGATCCAATTTTGCAAAAGCTCAACTACTTCTTTAATGTTGGACACTCATCAAAGCAATCTAGTGTACTGCCTGAAGTGCAAACCTATTTTCCTTACAGAGATGAGATGTTGATGGAAGATGGCATTATTTTCAAAGGTCCTAGAATTGTTGTTCCTGCTTCCTTACAATGTGACGATATCCAGACTGTGCATTGTGGTCACCCAGGTTCTGAATCTAACAAAAGAAGGGCGAGGACTAGTATTTTGGCCTTCTCTAGTAAAGACATTGATAAAGTACTTTCTTTTTGTTCAGTATGCAATAGTACTAAACCGCATTTGCAAAAAGAACCACTTCAACTAAGTCAAGTTCCTGAACTACCTTGGCCAACAGTAGCCACTGATATAGTTGAGTGGAACAATCAGCATTGCTTAGTGTTGGTAGACTCTTATTCAAACTGGTTTGACATTGATTTACTACATAATCTAACATCCACTGCTGTTATCACCAAGTTGAAATATCATTTCTCAGTCCATGGTTGTCCACACAAAGTTATCTCTGACAACGGTACCCAAGTTACCAGTCAGTTGTTACAGAAATTTGTAAAAGAATGGGACTTCGTACATGTTACTAGTAGTCCAGAATACCCACAGTCAAATGGTCTAGCTGAACGTGATGTACAGAGTGCAAAGCAATTACTGGAAAGGTCAAAGCGTGATAATACCAGTGTATTTTTGAATTTACTCAATCTCAGAAACATAGCTCATGACAGTATACTTGGTTCACCTGCTAAGAGACTTCTATCTAGGCAAACCAGAACAAATGTGCTTATCAGTTCCAGTTTGTTGAGGCCTAAAGCAAAGAACAACAGAACAATCAAAGTTCAATTATTCAGAAAGCCGATCTATGACAAATCGAGCAGATTTATTCATCCATTGAAAGAAGGAGAGACAGTGAGGATACAAACGATGAAAGGTTTCAACCAGATTGGTCCAGTAACAGGTATCCGGCTGAACAGAGATCCGACTTCATAAAATCTGATGGTGTGGAGTATAGAAGAAATCTCAGACATCTTCTTCCTGTATCAGATATGATATTGCAGCATTGTTCCTATGATACAGACTCTAGCTCTCAAAGCAAACCAGACAATGTTCCTGTTGCAGAACATGTCTTAACTTCTACTTCCGTTCCTGACAATGTTCCAGATGTTACAAAGATATGCATCTGGAGCATTTTTCCCTGGGCATCTGCTGAAAATTGACTTCATTCCAAGTTGGACATTCCCGATAAAGAAATGTTAAATTAAAAAATAAATAAATAAATAAATGTTCACAAAGTTGAACATTCAGCAGAGACAGTCCCAATTGTGAGACCTAATTCTAATTTCTATGGCACATGGTTTGGTCGTATTTCCAGACCTAGTGTGAAATATACAGCAACCTGGACATAATTGTCTGTATGCATTTAGTTCTCTATAATGGAATGACAAAGAATTATTTGTATCAATTACATGTCAATCAGTGTCGTCAATATTACTTGACTCATTTCTGAAAAAGGGAGGACGCAGAATAGTGTGTGTGTTGTACCTTTAAGAAGTGTTTCAAAGACAGCACGTGCATATAAATAGGAAGCATGCGCTAGCTTCAGTGCCATTTTGAGTGTGCAGCCAGAGAGTGAGCATGTATGAGTGTAATCGCTAGTTTGTTTACAAGTTTATTTAAGTTATTAAGCATCAATCCTGATGTGTCTGTACATAATAAAGCTGCTTGAACAGAACCCACAGAAGTTTGTCTGTTTTATCCTGACTAGACAAGCAGCACATATATTTCCAACAACTAACATATAATTAGGAATAATAGACCAGTCCATATTAATGGGAGTGGTAAAGTTCTCATAGTAACACACTGCCCTTATATTAGTATAGTGGACATCATTACCACCAATACCACTGATGGCAGGAGCCCCAGCTAGATAACCACTCTTATTCCATTTGGAGATCAAACAGCACAAACAGCTTATATATATATATATATATATATATATATATATATATATATATATATATATATATATATATAGGATCACTACATAATCTCAAAATATCGAATTCCAAAATCTCGAGACTATATAGTCAAAACTCCCTATATACCGGAAGACCAGAAGCGCGAAATTCAAAATCCCGATGTTTGGAGATATTGAAGTAGTGCTTCTGGTGTTGCGGTTTGTGGATGGATAGGTGGAAGTTCAGGTAAGTATCTATGTGTCAGTGTGTTGGTTAGAGGCTTTAGTGTGTGTCAGTGTGTGTTGTGTGTGTGTGTGTGTGTGTGTGTGTGTGTGTGTGTGTGTGTGTGTGTGTGTGTGTGTGTGTGTGTGTGTGTGTGTGTGAGGGACTGTACAATGTGTGCGTGTGAGTTTCTCTTGTGTGTCTGTTTGTGCGATCTCAGAGTTAGTATATTTAAGGAGGGGGGTGTGGGGTGCAGCCCCTCACATGGGGATTGCAGGGGGGCAAGTTATCTGTAGTGTAGGATTATATGTTTGATTGTGGGGGGAAGTTGTGTGTATGTGCATGTGTCTGCTGTATGTGTGTTGTACGTTCGGGATTTTGAATTTTGCGCTTCTGGTCTTTCGGCATTTAGAGGTTTCGGCTATATAGTCTCGAGATTTTGAAATTTGATATTTCAAGATTTTGAGATAATGTGTAGTGAATATATATATATATATATATATATATATATATATATATATATATGGGTACCTATCAGTTCACCGACATGTCAGAACATCGACACTCACATCTTCGACGTCAAATCATCGACAGTTCATAACATCGACGTTTCAGGTAAGCGATCTTCCCCCTCACAGGACCCATGGTAGCACTCGTTTCTCTGTTAGAACGCGTAAGGTTTACGTCATTATTTACAATTTACCCTGACAGTGTTGTCCTTACCTTCGTAATAGTGAAACGAGTGCTACCATGGGTCCTGTGAGGGGGAAGATCGCTTACCTGAAACGTCGATGTTTTATATATATATATATATATATATATATATATATATATATATATATATATATATATATATATATATGCAATCCCAAGATAAATTTTCTATTACCCATCTATAAATCGAAGTTGTATTTCAATATACACAGGGATGAGCTTTGTTTTATTTGGATGGGGACTCTTTTCTGGAGCAGTGATATCCACTATGAGGTATACCTATCCATCCAATCTGTTCTGTTGATGTTGCAGAAAATGTATAGATCCATGGACTGAGTATTTTAATGCCATTTGACTTGCTGATGTTCAGTAGGTCCATCAGTACTGGGTGAGAGGATGCCTTCTATGCCAGACAGAGGTCACATCTTAGCACTCTGTAGGATACCGAGTATAGTGACGGGGCTTTGCAGCAGTCCATGTAGGATATATTGTTTAGGACCTGTTTCCTTTAATAAGGTATCTCTGTGGGCATTCTAGGTGATGCATGTGTTAGGATAGATCCATATCAAGGAAGTATCATAATGAGGTCTGAGTAAAGGGAGGTAATGACATCTCTAGATCTAGTTACATTTCCTTTGTTTATAAGCTGTGCAATGTTGAGGGACTTTATTCTGACAGTGGACAAATGGTGATCAAATGCTATGTCATTGTCTACATAAGTTCCCAAATCCAAAACAACTGGGTCAGCACTCAGGGGTGTATTGTCAATGTGGTAGTTCCCAGGGGTAGATAACTTTCCAAAGGATATGATAACGCATTTTTCCGGTGTTTCATTTTAGCCCAGGATTCTGACACCAGTTATTTGTTAGTAACAAGTCTTCCTGCAGGATGACTAAGTCGTTTAGGGATTCAATAACTGCTCCTAGCTTGCAGTCATCTGTAAACTTCATTAGCCAAAGCCCTTTGGTACTGGCGGTGCTGGCTTTTACCTCAGAGAAGTAGAAGCCAAACAGCAGGGGTCGCAGCACAGAACTATGGGGGGCTCCACTGGTGACTGGTGGGGGGCTCCACTGGTGACTGGTGGGGGGCACCACTGGTGACTGGTATCTTTGTCAGGGTAGCTTCCCCTATGTTGATCTCCTGTGTTCTCTCTGTGAGCCAGTTGTCAATCCAGTGGGTGGTGTAGGGGTTTATTCTCTAGTTTGTTTAGTTTTATTAAACATGCTCAAATTGGGAATCATGTCAAAAGCATTGGCCAGATCAAGGTATGTAGTGTGTACTGTTTTATCTTCAATATATACTTTGCAAACCTTTTCAAAGAAGTCCACCAGACTGAGTAAGCATGACCTACCCTTGACAAATCCAAGCTGAGACAGGACCAGTGTTTGGAGGGTCCCTATTTCCTTATTGATTAGTTCCATGAAAAGTCTTTCTATAGCTTTAAATATAAGGCTTATAGGTATGCAATTGCCATAGTCTGTGGAAGGACCTCTCTTACACAGGGAAATGGCTGTAGCTGTGTCTCTTCTCCATTTGCCTGGTACAAAACCTGTATGCAGGCTGAGGTTAAATGGTGTTATGAAGGTTAGCTAAATTATACTCAGTGCTATTTAAAATGCATCCAGATATATTGTCAGGACCCACTGATGCAGTAGTTTTAGGCTTTGATATTTCTTTCAGGACTTGGTCTTATATAATAACTGGTGACAAGTAGGTTTAAGGTATATCGTTAGGGGCTAAAGTCTAAGCTAAAAAAGGCCTTGTAATTGTCTTTGGCCTGGGTAGCTATTTTAGCCTCAAACTTGGCTTTGTTGGATTTTATTAAGCTCCTGAATTGTTTATTTCAGTGACATGAGTTCTATCATTCTGAGAATTACTTTTCTTATGTTTGTTCAGAATTATTTTCCTTTTATAGTAAAGGTTGTTGATACAATATGGTTCCACCAAAGGGGTTTGTTTCTCTTCAGCTGCTTCAATTCATGTATAAGTTTGTTGGTATACATGTGCAGGTATACATGTGCAGGTATACATGTGCATATATTTATCTGAGTTAACTGGGTTTGGTGGGGATTTGGAGCTTGTCACTGTACCACTTAGGAGTAGGCAGTTTGTTGTAAAGAAATTTCTAAAGGTACCTTGGGTGGAAGGGATCTCTGGTTTCAGTTTTATTTCAAGAGAGACTGCTTTACGGTTAGGCTTAACAAGTGATAAAGATACATAATAAATGGTACGAGATGCTCCCATATTAGGAAGGGCAAGATTCAAGATGTCATTCCCCCTAGTAGGCACTCTGACTAATTGCTCCAGAACTGATGAAGCCCAGGAATCTGTGCTCATGTACTAGTGATAGTATAGGTTTCATAGTCTATAGTGGGATAGTTTAAATTGCCTACGAAATTAGTATTGGGTTTACTACTAAGTGATGCTAGTTCCTGTAGCTAGGTGTTGTGGCTTTCTTAGGTCATAGGAGGAGTTCTGTATCTGGCTAATATATGATACAGGACCTTTATGATGGTTATTTGGACATGAAGAAGCCCTAGTGCATCATGTTGCTTTATCAAGCTTGATGTGAGTCTCTCTAGATGAAGACCGAGACACCTCCACCTTTTTTCCTTCCTGTGCAGTAGCTGGTCTAAACATGTGGAAGGCTTTATAACCCTTCCCAGACAGATTGTTCTCTTCCATTTCAAACCATGTCTCATTCACTGCACAGACATCAACATCCTGCAGGTCAGAAGGATTTGCAACGAGGTGGAGTTTCTTGTTCAGCTAGTATTGCTCTGTAACACCTTCACATTTCCTTTGCTTGTTTTGTTATATTGGTAGGTTTATCAGGTGGTCATTGGGTACTTCCTTGTTATAGAGGCCCCTGTGATATAGTTATATAAACAGTAAACATGGTGCTTAATCGGCAAATTTGGTCAGCAAACCACTCCTCATTGACTCGAGCAGTAAACTGTGTGTGTACACTGGTGGAATGACAGGCAGAATGCCATTCCATTGTTATTGGAGAGATTGCTTTGTAGAAAATTATGTTATATGACAACAGTTACATCACATCTTGTTTATGTCTGATCCAGTAACCTACAGGGCAGAATGAATTTTAGCTGGCCCTTACTGACAGTACTAGTTCCCCTAAAGTACTGCTGAGTTGATATTTGACATTAATGATGACTTTGTGGAAAGGCGAGGCTTTATTTTGCCATGTCTGCAGTACTTGGCTGAAGTACATTACTTTCTTGCGTAGCTAAGTCACCAGGGCCACTATAATAAGAAGTACCGGTCATTGTCTAAAAAAGGAACTATGTGGAAAGACCATGTTTTTGCCAATAATCAAAACACTGCTCAATGCTAGGTTCATACCTGCCTGGGACACACAGTTTAAGAGCTCTAGTATGTCTCTCTTTGTATTCTATCTCAATTCATTGACACCCACATGTACTATGACAAACTGGTGCTTGCTGTTAAGGACTTGACTGCATGCATGATCTGATGGATCCTGGCATCAGACAGGCAACTAACCATCACACATTCCTTGCTCAGTCTGGTAAGAGGTACATCTGAATGTCTTACAATGGTGTCATCTATAACTAGAATAGTTGCTTGGGTCGATGCCTGCCTTACGGGCTCAGAATCTGTGACTTTGGGACTCCTCGTGCTATGTGAGGAGGTAAGCTTTACTTGCTGAGTGTGTTTTGTGCCTGTCTTACATTTTGGATGTCTTTAATGTTTAAGCAAGTTAATGTTTAGAACCTCAGAATATGATAGATTATATGTATTATGATGGCCTTGGCGAGGTGTGGCATGTGGTGTATCACAGACAATTTTAGTGCCTGAGTTTACTGTGTCTGAGATGTTTGCTTCCAAGGACAATTATATATGTACATCTCCCATACCCTGCATTATGCTGTTTGATTAACAGATGATTGTCATGCAGCATGAGACAGGTCTTACACTATCTCAAGACACTCATGTCAATCAGGCTGGCTGCAGACGTTGTGTGGAAGTTACCATCCATGATACTGACAGGAATGCCTCAGGGGAAGCAGCAGGGGTAAGAGTAATATAATGGCTTGGAGTTTGGTTTGTTTAGGATACTGTTAAGTGGACTTCCTATTAAGACATGGGGGGTGCCTAGTTATTTGGCCGGGGTGTACTGTAGCTCAAGGTGTGTTCATTTGCACTTGAAGCAGGATATTTGAGCCTCAGACCTGGATTTCTAAGGTTGTACAGATCTTGTAGGTCTCTTATAGGGGAAAAGCTCTTGTAGAGACAGCCTTCTATAGGGCAAGTCCAGCTGCGTCAATGCGATGAGTGCAGCTTTTCTTTATCAACCCTTTTTTGCTGACGAGCTCATTTCTCGTAGTTCATGTCTTTCCATATCTCTCAGAGTCTTAAATAAAACACCTTGGGTGGGCACAGCTCTGTGTTGTTTATTACATACTAGCAAGAGAGGGAGCCAATCAAATAAAGTCAGTAGCGAAGCTCTGTGACTTCAGAAACTTTAGCATTTACAGTATAGGGCAGAGAAAACTGTAATTAGTGTACAAACAGTAGGGAGCAGCAGGGAGAGCGGTACTTAATGTATCAGTGGGGGCTGGGGCAGACATAAGACCAGGGGAAGGCAGTCACAATGTAACAAACAGAGAGTCATTGGAATGCTACTTTAAGCAGGGGAAGGCAGTCACAATGTAACAAACACTGAGTCATTGGAATGCTACTTTAAGCAGGGGAAGGCAGTCACAATGTAACAAACACTGAGTCACTGGAATGCTACTTTAAGCAGGGGAAGGCAGTCACAATGTAACAAACACTGAGTCATTGGAATGCTACTTTAAGCAGGGGAAGGCAGTCACAATGTAACAAACACTGAGTCACTGGAATGCTACTTTAAGCAGGGAAGGCAGTCACAATGTAACAAACACTGAGTCACTGGAATGCTACTTTAAGCAGGGGAAGGCAGTCACAATGTAACAAACACTGAGTCATTGGAATGCTACTTTAAGCAGGGGAAGGCAGTCACAATGTAACAAACACTGAGTCACTGGAATGCTACTTTAAGCAGGGGAAGGCAGTCACAATGTAACAAACACTGAGTCATTGGAATGCTACTTTAAGCAGGGGAAGGCAGTCACAATGTAACAAACACTGAGTCACTGGAATGCTACTTTAAGCAGGGGAAGGCAGTCACAATGTAACAAACACTGAGTCATTGGAATGCTACTTTAAGCAGGGGAAGGCAGTCACAATGTAACAAACACTGAGTCACTGGAATGCTACTTTAAGCAGGGGAAGGCAGTCACAATGTAACAAACACTGAGTCATTGGAATGCTACTTTAAGCAGGGGAAGGCAGTCACAATGTAACAAACACTGAGTCATTGGAATGCTACTTTAAGCAGGGGAAGGCAGTCACAATGTAACAAACACTGAGTCACTGGAATGCTACTTTAAGCAGGGGAAGGCAGTCACAATGTAACAAACACTGAGTCATTGGAATGCTACTTTAAGCAGGGGAAGGCAGTCACAATGTAACAAACACAGAGTCATTGGATTGCTACTTTAAGCAGGGGAAGGCAGTCACAATGTAACAAACACTGAGTCATTGGAATGCTACTTTAAGCAGGCAGCTGATAAGCAGAGTATCTAGCAGCAAAAGTGGAATGTAAACAGCTATAGAAGCACAGAAGCACAAATCCAGCATCTCTCAAACAACATGTCCGAGACAGGTATGAGCTTAGCCCTGAGCAGCATTCTACCATCTCCTAGAATGATGACACAATATGAGCAAGAATAACTGAGGTCAATAACTGGATACATTTTCAGTATCATTCTAAGGCGGTCCAGTGTTTGTCAGCATTGAAGGATATGATCGACTGACCAGGTTGCTTAGCTAAGGATGGCCTACATTTGTCTTCCCTAGAGTTTCAATTATGGCAGAGCCATTATCCTCCACCTTAGTGAGAGTTACCTTTTGTCTTAATATTTTTCTAGTCTTCTCTATACAAAAAAATATATATAAATACATAGGTTTACTATCAGACTGAGGAAATCACTTTGGTCATTTACGCTTACCTCAAATGTATAGTTTCAAAGTGTATGAAAAACTAAAGTAAACTTACCAAATCTGGAATTTCAGTATTCAAACGGCAAATGCAATTCAACAGTCACATATTTAAAATGGAGAATATCAAACTCTTTGTATTAACATGGTTTGAGATTGGGGAGTAAATTTGTTTTGAAATTCGACTTTGACTTTCGACGATAAGAATAAATGACCAAAGTGATTTCCTCATTCTGATAGTAAACCACACACACACACACACACACACACACACACACACACACACACACACACACATATATATATATATATATATATATAGATACATAGATAGATAGATATAGATATATAAAGCTAGTTTACTTGCTTAATTTGCTCTTTACATGCATGCATACTTTGGAATATGTATATAGAACTTCAGTAAAATTGTTTCCGCTGCTTCATTTACAAGTAGAGTTAGTTAATGGAGGCACTTTTACAACCCATTAGTACATGACTTATTTATGGTCTTGTAATTAGATGCACTTATTCATTTCCTATAGATGGTCTGTCAGATTTTCTATATGTTTAAGATGTCTCAGTTTTTGTCATACATTTAAGCCTTGTTCACCCCAAATACCCCTTCCCACAGACCATTACTGTCTCTTCTTCACTCAGTCCTCATTTCTAATCTTTTGTGAATCCCCTTTAATGCCTTTTCCTGCTCTCAGGACTTACTGTCTCATTTTTCCCTATCCTATTGTGCCTAATCCCTTAGTGTCACCCTTAATATTGGTTTAATATCATCCCATTGGTCATGTAAGATGATAAATGCAGTAAACTCTGAGTCCAAGGACAAAAAAGATATGATGCCCAATGAAAGGGAGGAGCTACTGAGCAAGGAATGCAGCAAACTCTAAGACCAAGGACAAAAAAGATATGATGCCCAATGAAAGGGAGGAGCTACCGAGCAAGGAATGCAGCAAACTCTGAGTCCAAGGACAAAACAGATATGATGCCCAATGAAAGGGAGGAGCTACCGAGCAAGGGTAAGAGAACAAAAGCCATTGATTGCATGAAGGGTGAAAATAAGGTGATCAAAAGGGCAAGAGATGAGATAATAATTGCCTGGTTGTAGACAGTGAGAACTATAGACTTGCAGACTGAAAGACAGAAGAAAGTAACGGCGGAAATGAAACAATTGTTTTGTTCACCTTCTTCTTTCAAATCACAGCTTTTAAATCGCTCTGCCTGTGGACCCTCAGTCCCCCCCACATCATATCTAGCACATTCTTCCTCACTGGGGCAAGTCCTAGCACCAGCTGATTCACCCTGTGAGGGGACAGCCAATCATGGGGCTATCATCCAGGTAGATATTAGGGTCTCGCTCTTCCCCCAGAAGCTCCAAACACCCCTTTGACATCTTTCAAGGGACACCAGTGCAGTCAGTCTTTGCATGAGAAATACACAAACTTTCCATGACAGCCCCCTGACCTACACAGCATTGCCATGGCATCACATCCTTCTGGCCCAGACTCTACAGGCTGCATCCCCCAGAGCTCTCTTTGGGTGAGTCAAGCCAACCCCTTCCCATAGTATGCTGCTTACCCCATCCTCCGACCTACTCCTTCCAGCTTCCGTGCCCACTAATCAAACATGGATCATCTGGCAAATCATATACCTTAACTATATTAATAGCTATATTTTACTGTCTTGCCCTGTTATCAGTACCCAACAGTAACATCAGTCTTTCAAAATTATTTGCCTTCTTCCTATATTGTTTCTTTATCTCTCTTTGCTGTCCTGCTGCCCTCTTTCTAAAAATTTACAAATTGCTTTCTGTTCTTATTGCCTCTTTGTCCTTGTTTAATGTATTCCAGTCTTTTTTACTGCCTCATTATTAATTTAAGCATTTTCTTTCTTCCTGCTTTTATCTGCGGATTTCCCCACTCCAACCTGCCTCTGCTTATTTTTAAGCACTATCTATTGATTTCCCCTTTCTGATTATTTGTTTATTGCCTTAACTTCATAGTTTATGCTCTTCTTATACTACTGTTTGTTTTTAGCATTTCCTTCTCCACTGCTGAATCAATTCTTACTCTCTCCCCACTGGATGAACATTTCTATCATAAGTGTTTAGTTCTACCCTGTTTCTTTACTTTTCATATCTTCTTTTTCTCATGATGAAAATAACTTTAGCCATGAGCCTTAATTATTTACATATCTGCAGAACTCCTTCTTCACCATTATAAGGAACTATTTCCTTGTCAGCTGTCTCCCTCCGTTACATTATTTTGTTTCCTTCCTTTCCACCTTTCATCTAATCGGCCTGCTTTAATCAGATCTAATATTCCATTCCTTCTCCTCCTTTCTAAGGAATCTCCATCATTCCTAGTTATGTAGCCTGCTTTTGCCATTTCATTTCAAAGAATCTCCCCGACTGTGGTAGTAAGATTTCCAAACCTATGTTTGCCCAAGGCGAAATACACTTCGAGACCAACAATATCACTGTCAAAGGAAAACTGTCAAAAGAGCTACAACAGTTAATGAAGTTTAGTTTTTTAGAATTTTATACAAGATTTATCAGACAGTCTTTAAAAATAGTTGACTGTTCATATTGTTTTGTTTCATCCAAAGTTTTATTTAAACAACGTCCAACAGGCTTTATTTCCAGAAGTAAGATAAGCACTTTCACCCTGTAGAACTGGGCTTCCTCAGGTCTAAAGTATAATGCAGACAATGTGCTTTATTTATACTGTAAATTCCCAGCAGGTGGGGACAACTTAAGGCTCACTGATTGGTGTGTTTGTGGGTTGATGAGCTGATCGTACTGGTAGCAGCAGGCCAAGTATGATTGGAGAGTGTGGAGGTGTGAAAGCACAAAGGGGTAATCATCTGCTGACTTACCCACAAACATTTGTCATTGAATGGTATCTCCTTTGTTGCCCTTTTTTGTCAAATAGAGCCACTTTGTATCCTCATCGACTGCTATGGGTGTGACGACCCTCCACTGACCCAGTAATCAGGGAGCCTCAATCCTAACCACTAGCAACAGTGGAAGATGTTCACTGGGAGGATAACAGGTACACATACAGAATTTCCAGATGCAGCTCTCTGCATCAAGTGCAATTTCCCTTAAGAGCACACAGAGACCATGGTCAGCCTGAGGCTGGTTTCTCCCTCTTTCTCCAGATCCCCAGTAATTCTCCTCATTGGCACAGCTATAGAGGTGAGATCTCAGCTGAGTGACCAAGCTAAGACCTCCAGCACCCTCTCTGTCCAACAAGTGCTTTGTGTCCCTACCCAAGTAGCTGACATGCACACTCTTTGAGGCATGATTTACATACACACAGACACCTGGGAAAGGTTGGTAGAAGTTTACTACCTATACCCCCTTTTGCCCAGACTATAAGGTAGTTATCAGTGCCACCAATCACTCCTTATCAGCTACTTTAGAGCCCTTAACAAAGGGTGTCCAATTTTACTGTGTAATATTAATACTAATACAAATGCTAGTTTGACCAAGAGCCAGGATATTAGCAGTGGCCCACACAGTGTTACCAAATAAACATGCAAGTACTCTCAAAACCTAAATATCTCTACACAGATCAACCACAAAGAAAGGTTTAAATACATATAATAATAAATAATAAAAGAACAAGACAATACTAAAATATATTCATATATTGGATCATAGTAGCATGCACCCAGGACATCTGTTCATTAACATAGCTGAAGGACAGATGAAAAGAATAAAAAGAACTTGTAATGTTCCGCAAATTATGGAGAAGGAAGTAGAGAGGTTGGAGAATTTATTATTAGCAAAAGGGTATAATGAGTCAGACTTGAATAGAGCAACAAGGACTAAGATAGTGAGGGGAAGAGAGGAACAAGGAAAACCGGATGTAACTATTCCCTTAGGCAATAAGATAAACATGAACAAAAGACATCGAGTTCATTTTATGACCGATTATACGAATGACAATAGGAAAATGAGTAGTATAATCAGGGACACTTGGTATCTTTTAACTACGGACGAAGAAACAAAGAAATGAGTAGGTGAAACATCAAGTTTCTCCTACAGGAACAATAGAAACTTAAGGCAGTTACTGTGTGGAGAAAAAGGTGGGGGTACTGCCACACATAATGAGCAGTTGGGCACATTCCCATGTGGGAAGTGTAGAATGTGTAAAGTGATTTGTAAGGAACAATGTTATCATCACCCAAACCAGAACTTTGTTTTTAAACCAAGATTCTTTGCTTCATGTAATAGCACTAATATAGTTTATCTTGCTAGCTGTAATCACTGTCAAAGTTTTTATGTAGGAAAAACCCTGAAATGACTTAAAGACAGAATATACCAACATTTGTATGATATAAAGAATAAGAACACACAAAATGCCTTAGCGAAACATCTGATGGAATTTGAAAGGCATAGCTTTAATTTCAGGGTATTGCAACAGGTAACTCTGAATACAAGAGGGGGAGATCACAATAATTATTTAGAAAGAATTGAGCTTAGATGGATTCTGAGACTTCGAGCACATTTGTTTCCTGGGCTCAATAGTAATATAAGCATCAAGCCAGTGTTAGATGCACATCCTATTAAATAAAATGTCAGTTTCTTTTAGAAATTGTTTTAACAACTTGTGCTCGATCTGAAAGTGATTTGATTACTTAATGGATTAATTACCAATTATTGTCACATGATGTGTATATAAATCTACCTGTTTTTAATTTTTTTAAGGATCTGATGAAGCTACGTGAAAGCGCTTATCCATTTTGCAAGTGTCTAATAAATCAAGTTTCAAGTTTTAACAGTATTGGATTGTTCAGCCATGGTGACTATTTTAGCTTTTATGTTTATTTAAATATATATTCACAGTGACATCAGAGTTCAAAACCACAGGAAATATTTGAAACAACATTGCAGGACAGTCTCAAAGAAAGAAAGATATCTAAACTAAGCTTCACTATATTCCTGACTGTATCTAAGAGAATTGCTATTCTCTGGTAACATAGTATTAGAGCAAGGCAGATGTGATGAATGAATCTTCTAGCTGTTGTCAGGTCCAAGACAGAATGCAGAATGCTGTGTCTCACTAAGAGACTTCTCAAAATAATATCAAAAATATTACTGCTGGGATAGCTTGTGTAATGACATCATTTATTGTCATCTGAAGCTAGTTCCCAGGCCAACCATTGATGAAGCTGGCAGTATTTAGCATCTACCTGCAAAAATATACAGAAAAGGGCTTGTCCTCAGATATCTGGCAGATGCTGGAAGTCATAAAACAATTGCATTCCTTCATGCTTTCAAGACTAATAATTAGTTCACCCTAAAGAGAATACAGAAAGTTTCCTAGTAAAGACATTGCATCTCTTGCTGCATTGAAAACTGAAAGATACCATCTTTTATGGCCTAGCCATAAAGTAATTTAATTTCAATTATCCTTCTGAAGTTTGCTGGACTGAAGTTAACCTCCTTTATTCCAGTTTCCACTGTTAAAATATATACATTTAAACAGTTACAATAGTGTATGTACATTTCTGTTCTCTTCCAGTAGGTCACACTGTGTATCCATTTTAAACACAAGCATTTTACAAATACCTTTTCAACACACACATCTGTATAAGCAGTTTGATATATTCAGTTCTAATACATTTGTAACACAAGCATCTTATATAAATCATTTTGATATTCACCAATGACATATAATTATTTACAAAATTCTAGCTAGCTGGTCTGGCATTACTCCTTTTGTCACACCCCCCCCCCTTGAAGATTCAAGCTAGTTTTTCAAGTGGCCCTCGAGAAACATTGCTTGAGAGGAGTGAGGCTATCTGGGAATACATTACCCCATCCCCTGTCTTGACAGCCCATCTGCTTTGGTATTGCCAACCACACTGCGGTGCTGCACTATCATATCATATGCCTGCAACCCTAGGCTCCACCTTTATAACTTAGCATTTTGCTGGCTGGCTCGATGTAGCCATATTAAGGGATTGTGGTCTGTAACTACAGTGAATTTCCTTCCATACAGATAAGGCTGAAGTTTCTGCAGTGGCACACTATGGCTAGACATTCCTTTTCTACAGCTGCATATCATTCCTCCCTGGGTTAGAGCCTACAGCTGGGATATACCACTGGGTGCTCTTCTCCCTCTGAGGAAACCTGGCTGAGTACAGCCCCCACCCCATGGTTTGAAGCATCCACCTTCACAACATATTATTTGCTGTAAGCTGGACTGGCTAACAAAGGGGGCCCTCCCAAAACCCATTTAAGCTTCTGGAATGCCTGCTCATATGCTGGGGTCCACACTACCTTATCTGGCCTGTTTTTCCTTATCAGGTCTGTGAGGGGAGCAGCTATGGTACTATAAGTGGGGACAATCTTTCTGTAGTACCCTGCTGTCCCTTAGAATGCCCTCACCTGCTTTTTGTAACAGAGGCAGGCCATGCCTGAATTGCTCCACATTGGCAGGTTCTGGACTGATCTTATCACTCCCTACTCTATGTTCCAGGTAGGAGACCTTTGCCATACCTACCTGACACTTACTGAGATTAATGGTCAGCCCTGCCCTCTGTAGTCTGCCCAGCACCTCCCTGACATGCTAAAGGTATTCTTGCCAGGAATGGCTGTAGAGGGCAATATCATCCAGATAAGCAAGGGCAATATCTCCTGCTCCTGCTAGGATATGATCTACTAGCCTCTGGAAAGTCACTGGGGCATTTTCATCCCAAAGGGCATGTTTGTGAACTCATACAAACCGAAAGGAGTTGCAAAAGCTGACCTCTCTCTAGCACTGGGAATCAAGGGCACCTGCCAGTAGCCCCTGGTCAAATCAATAGTGGTATGATATTTAACCCCACCAAGCTGCTATAGGCCTTCATCTGTCCTAGGCATGGGGTAAGCATCTGACTCTGTGTGACTATTTAGTTTCCTGTAGTCCACACAGAACCTGGTGCTGCCATCCTTCTTTGATACCAGCACCACTGGGGGGCCCAGGGACTGCTAGACTCCTGGATTACCCCTAGTTTTAACATTTCCTCTATCTCCTCCCTCAGAGTCTGCCTGACTCACTCAGACACTCTGTAAGGGGCCTGCTTAATAGGCCTTTGGGGTTTTGTAAACACATGGAGCAGCACCAGGTGGGCACACCCTGGTTTCCCAGTGAACATGCCCCAAAACTCCTGTAACACTGCTCAGATTCCTGTAACCTGGGTAGGCGATAGCTGCTGGGACATTGCTACCCCTTCTACTGACGTGTCAGTCTGAGCCTCACTGAGATCAGTAACCAGATCCCCGTCAGACTTCTCCAGCCATCCACTGCTGATACTTAGCACAAGGGCATCTCTATCATAGTAAGGTTTCATCATGTTAACGTGGTACAACTTGTGCCCCTGCCTCCTGCCTAGCAGTTCTACCATGTAGTAACTTTAGTAAATATTAATATCCTAAAAAGTAAAACATCCTAAAAAGAATTGTACAAGCATTCAACCTCTTCCAGTAATATATTTGTCCAGGACTATTTTAAACATTCTCAGACAATATGAAACATTTTAAAAAATAGTTAAATGACATTTCAAACATTTTCAAAGCAGCATTCATTCAAACCCAAGAAATAAATAGTATTGAAAAACAAATGTGATTTCTGAATTATTCCAGCGTAGTCAGAAAGCTTAATCAGATCAAAATATCAAACAACACAAACAAAAGGTAAGAAATATGGATTGTGAAATAAAGCATAACAATAACGAATAAGCAAATAGCTCTATAAATATTGTGTTATGAGAAGACATTTATATCTTAGGCTTGTGAGAAGATAGAACATAAGTAATTAAAATGATAATATTGAAAAAATACATTTAGAGATGTATTAGTAGAGGTCTAAGTATTTTTCTACTCAAAATTGCTTTGGTCTAGTTTCTTTAGTAGAAGTACATTTTTAATGGAGCAAATCTCATATGGTCTGTGTGTGTGGAGGGGGGGTGCAGTATGCTTGCAGTCTAATCTGCCATTCCGGTTCTTTGTTTTCAATCATGGACCTTCTGTCACAGTGTAGTGGATATTTCTTGATTATTTCAACTGCATGGGAATAAAAAATGGCATTATTACATTCTTGCATTTATTTGGTAAGTTGGCTGTGTAGTTCTTGGAGCCTTTTGTTAAGGAGATGTTTGCAGATTTTCTTCTCTTCTTCAAGGAGTGATGATTGGATTAATATAGAGGGGCTTCAAATATAATACAGATGACCCTGTTGACTCCATGGTCACTCTTACAATTTTCCATTGTCATCTTCAGCAATTACTTTCTCTGTGTGCAGATACAAATGAATTGTTTCTTCTTACTTGGACATTTGCAGAATCTGCATCGTTTACTTCAAACGTGATTGTGCCTTTTGTAAAATAATCTCTGTGGATTGTCCTGGTATTTTCTAGAACATCTATGATGCTTGTTGTTCTTTTTAAAAACAAAAGTTGGTACAGCATCAATGATCTTGGAAATGGAGCAGTTGTCTGTGAGAATGGCCCAGTTATTTGTGATGGTATTGGTATCCCTGGTGTATCTTTATTTATTTAAGTTTACAATTCCATTGTCATGTTATAGTTCTCAGTAACCAGGCAAAATAAACAAAGCCATAACGTTGCTCAAATAGCACAGTGTCACTGTCCAAAATACTCATGTCTTACAGCTGAATAGTTTTGAAACAGAAAAAAAATAAGAATGCCTCTAATCTATTATAACCAAGTGAGAAACTCCTCACCAGCAATAAATACTCAGATATTCCCATCTAGAAGGGAAAAGAAAACTAATAGCCCTCGATGCCTTTACTTGCCACACTATTGAAACCGTGATGGCAACAATTTTGACTGGTCATAATTTAAACATCAGCAATTTTAAAGTGTATTTTTTGCAAGTCATTTCTGACCCCCCCAAACTCCCATCTTGGGGTCCCCATACCTCTACCTTTAAACATACTAATTCTACTGTTGCTGCACCACATTGTAAGGGTGCAATAATAGTTTAAAACCCTAACATTTGAATTTACAAGGTGCTCCAGTTTTACCCTCACAGTTCTGAGGGAGACTCTTTTGCTACATTTAGCGCCATGTAATTCATCCCCATGAAATATGCATTTCAGCAACCATGGTGGGAATAATCTAAGAGACATTGAGCCCGTTAAGTGTTCTTGCAGTTTGGCTTACAAAACGTTTTGCAGAGAATTTCTAACTTCTGGAGTGTATAACCTTTTGAAGGATACATCTTTAAATAAATCCCAGTGATGCATGGGCAAATCAGTCTCAAAGGTAAAAAACTAGGTAGTTACAATAACAAGAAAAAAGAAATGAGCATGCCATGTCGCAGGGCATGACCTTTTACTGACAAACTTCAGATATTATTCTTTTTTCTCAAGGAAGAAGTATGGCACCAGGTTATTAGTATTTACCCCACATTCATTGCACCAGGTTATTAGTATTTACCCCACATTCGTTGCACCAGGTTATTAGTATTTACCCCACATGCATTGTACCAGGTTATTTGTATTTACCCCATATGTGTTACACCAGGTTATTAGTATTTACCCCACATTCATTGCACCAGGTTATTAATATTTACCCCACATTCATTACACCAGGTTATTAGTATTTACCCCACATTCGTTGCACCAGGTTATTAGTATTTACCCCACATTCATTGCACCAGGTTATTAGTATTTACCCCACATTCATTACACCAGGTTATTAGTATTTACCCCACATTCGTTGCACCAGGTTATTAATATTTATCCCACATTCGTTGCACCAGGTTATTAGTATTTACCCCACATGCATTGTACCAGGTTATTTGTATTTACCCCATATTTGTTGCACCAGGTTATTAGTATTTACCCCACATTCATTGCACCAGGTTATTAGTATTTACCCCACATTCATTACACCAGGTTATTAGTATTTACCCCACATTTGTTGCACCAGGTTATTAGTATTTACCCCACATTCATTACACCAGGTTATTAGTATTTACCCCACATTCGTTGCACCAGGTTATTAGTATTTACCCCACATTTGTTACACCAGGTTATTAGTATTTACCCCACATTTGTTATGACAGGTTATTAGTATTTACCCCACATTTGTTACACCAGGTTATTAGTATTTACCCCACATTTGTTACACTAGGTTATTAGTATTTACCCGACATTCATTGTACCAGGTTATTAGTATTTACCCCACATTCGTTACACCAAGTTATTAGTATCTGATTACACTTTTTATCCGAAACAGGGTTATGCTATGACCCTTTTAAGATAAGCCGATAATCAGTGAATGAACATGAGCAAGGTAAGCACTAGAGAGGTCAGCAGCCCAGAGTGACCAAGGTAAGCACTAGAGAGGTCAGCAGCCCAAAGTGACTGATTTGATTGTTTAATATAGATTTTAAGAAGAGCTGATGCTTCCAATCTTCAGGGATGGTTTTCTGTTTCAGGGAGTTTTATAAATACCAGCAGAAGACAAGACAATATAACTCTCAACTTCTTTTCACAAGAATTCTGGGCAAAGCCAAAAAGAATAGCAACAATAAAGGCTTAAAATGTGGAATATTTTTAAAATATTACTCTTCTTCACTTTAAAAGATAAGAGGATAACACATTTTGCATCAGTATATACTTTTTTTGGACAATACGAAGTATGAAACTCTGATGTCTGGATTTATTCACTGAATGTAATTCTGAATGATTTATGAGCAAGTCAAACTTATTTCAAGTGACAGAGCAAACATGAGGGAAAATTGGGGATGTTCTGTAAAATCAGTGACAGTGACAGGTATAAATTACTCCTCAGTGAGTTAAATAAAAGTGACTTACCCCTGTTGTTGTTTGACAACTGCTAAACAACAGTCACTGATCTGGTGCGGTAGTACCAATGTGTAAACTCTTGTGTGTGTGTTGGTGTTGTGTGTTACAGTTTAACAGTAACAATCTAGCTATAATTTATTTCATTTTCTAGCATAAACGGCATCGGTATTGCATTATGCTTATGTTTGGAGGGACTGGTTGCAGTGTTTAAGAGTAACAAGCTGGCCATATTTTCTTTCACTTACCATCACAAACATATACCTCATACATGATTCTTGGCTGCATTTGGTGGTTTGGAAGGAGGAGGATGGGTGTGAAAACAATAGATCATTGCCACTGTGGCGCACTAAATAGCAGTGCCATTTCACAGTGTGCTGCTCTGGTGGACTTCTTCACTATGTTTTTTTCTATGTGGAGTCTACATACCTGTCTGTGTGTGCTTCTGTCCTTGTGCTCTGGTTAACCTCACGCCGTCAAAAAATGCAGCAGGTGAAATGCAATGTGTGTGTGTGTGTGTGTGTGTGTGTGTGTGTGTGTGTGTGTGTGTGTGTGTGTGTGTGTGTGTGTATGTGTATGTGTGTATATGTAGCTGTGTGTGAGTGTGCATTTGTGTGCCCAGTTTTTATCAATGCACAATATGCAAGGTACATACTTAACTCTTCTGGGCAGCAGTAAAACAAAATGCAGTTAACAAGTAATTATATTTCAAAAGTAAGGCATAAAATACATCAGGGAACATTCAGACATTTAGAGCTTCTGTGAATCACATACACCCCAGACTGTATAAATGGATCTTGACTCGGACTTAATGGTGTCCCCTGCCCTCAATCACACCCATTCTAAAACCAGCCAGCCCTGCCCAAAGGTGGGTACCAAAGGTTGCTGTAGGATGTTTTGGGGTTTGGGGAGAGTGTGGTAATTACTTCTTTAATTTTCATCAAAATTAAACCTTAGAGGTGTGCACAGCTGGTCATTATAGCATGTGCTGGGGCTGGATCATTATTGTTTCTTTTACTTTTCTCATAGACTTTGGAGGTTTACAAAGAAGGTTACTATAGCTTGTGTAGGGACAGGGTACTGTTTTACGAACAACAAAGCGGAATACATTACTGTCATCATTATTTTTTTAGTTTCCTCACAACACACATTAGGCATGTATACAGCTGGCTGCCTTTGGAGGGGCGTTAAGAGTGAGGAGTGAGAAAGCATGCTGTGTACATGTATGATGGAGTCACTTGAAATACAGGATTATGGCCATCTAAACCTTTGCTTTCACCCCAATATAACACCAGAGGGTGCACATGCAGTTATTGAATTTTTTTTGTGGAGGTTAGGGAGGCAAGCACAGTTGTCTTGTTAGTTTATTGTGAGCTACTATTTTGTCAGCTTTGAAAATTAAGTATTGGGAACAACTTATATCTTCCTTAAAATCCTAATGTTCTTAGTTCAGGCTAGCCATTGGATTAAAAGGTAGGGAACATGCTCTAAAATGCATCCCAGATATCTATAACCCTTTGGATTCTGGGGACCTTGGCTTAACTGAGTTATTTCCTACACAGACATCACTGTACTGTCTTTGTCAGGAAAGTGTATTAAAAGGATACAAAGAACACTAAAGTTGAACAGCAATACTGACTTTTTTCTCTTAAGTATAATTTCTGTTCAAGCTATCACTGAATGAAAAAGATGTGTAAAAAGAAAAAAATGCACTTCATATAGAAAGTCATGGCTTCTCGAAAAAGCTGAAGTAAGGCAAAATGTGAGAAAAGGAAGAAAACATGTAATGTGCATGGTGTGGGGAAACACAGGGGAGCACTGGGGGATGTGTGTATGTGGGGGGGCTGAAACAATAGGCAGTGCCAGGGGCACCATTTCCCCCAAGTCTATTCCTGTACATTAGAGTTGCAGTAATGTATGATTGTTGCAGTGAAATGCCAGTTACTGTGAATGTTCCTCTGTGAAATTAATGAACATAAGGTGGTACACAAGCCTGTGTTAATATATGAGTATTGTAGCCATAGGTCAGTATATGCAAATTACTCACAGCGGTATGAACTAAAAGACTCCTTAGAAGGGGTGACAGTGGCAAGGTGGTACTAAAGTGTCCTTGTGGGCCCCGAAAATGTTAACACTAGCCCTGGCTAGATGTCATACACTCTCCTCCACATTGTAAGAAACCTCAGAATATCTTGTGCTAATTTGGTACAAGCCTGCCAGGTGCACAGTAGATACAGTGAGCAATGCGAGCTGTGGAATCACATCCATGTGCATCTAGGTAAGTAATAAGTAGCAAATCATTTAAATGTGTACTTTTTTCACACTACTATATTAAATGCATGCTTATTCTAATGTTACCTAAAACCTTCTTATCCAACTTACCTTTTCCAGGTGAATAACTGTATCTCATTTCTAATATAATGCAAAAGACAATTGCTTTCTCATCAGGTGGACAATTCCCTCTCATTCTATTCTAGTTTTCACATTAGCCTGAATAAACAGTCCTCCTCCACAGCTGTCAATCTCATAGGTTCATAGGTAGGTAGTAGGCTATCGGCCCTAGGGCCCATACAAGCCTAGCCAAAAAATGTACCCTGGCTTTCGCCACCCAAGAAAATTATTTTCCTGTGCCCCTGTCAAGCAGAGCCACAGAAGTGATCTCCCGGGTGAATTTCCCATTTCCCATCCAATCATCAAGATTTTTCTTGAAGAGTGCTAATGAGGAGCTCTGTTTGACATAGATAGGTAGTCTGTTCCAGAGTATGGAAAGTCTCTGGGACAGGAATCTATCCCTCCAGCATGTTCTGTTTATTGTGATGACAAGGTTAAGGTCCCTAGAGCATGTAGCTTGGAGGGATTGTGATTTCTTTAAGTGGAGCATGTCCAACAGCTCTGAGTTTGACATAGCTTTGTATGTTAGGCAGAGATCACCTCTGAGTAGGCGATATGCGATGGAGTAAAGCTGTAGCTTTTTGAGACGGTCTGCATAGGGCATCTGTTTGAGGCCAGTAATCCTCTTTGTGAGGTATTTCTGTGGTCTTTCCAGTTGTTGTAGATGTCTTGTGAGGTACATACCAAAAGGGGCGTTGCACTCTATAATGGGTCTAATGAGTGATGAGTAGAGGGTAACAATGACCTCTTTTTTTCTGGATGAGAATCCTTTTGTGATGAGATGAGCCACGTAGAAGGATTTCCTGACCACTGTGGCGATGTGATTATCAAAGGAGAGACTACTGTCCACCTGTGTCCCTAGGCCTCTTATCACATTTTTGGCATTAAGTAGACTACCAGCTATGTGGTAGTTCATGGATAGAGAGTTTTTACCAAAGGGGATGACAATACACTTTTTGGCATTGAGCTTCAGGCCATGGCTTTAACACCAGGCATCTGTCTCAGTGAGGCCCTTTTTAGTTTGTCCACATCATTAGGAGTTTCGATTATGGCTCCTAGTTTGCAGTCATCTCCAAACTTTGTTAGCCAAAGACCTTCTGTGTTGCCTGCACTTCAGAGAAGTAGATACCAAACAGGAGAGGACCCAGGACTGAACCCTGTGGTACTCCACTTGTCACTGGTCTGATGTTGGACTTGGAATCCGCTACTTTCACAGTGTGGGTTCTGTCCATGAGCCAGTTGGCAACCCATCTTGTGACATAGGGATTTATACCTAGTTTAGTGAGCTTATCTATAATTCCAGAGTAGGGGATGGTGTTGAAAGCCTTGGTGAGATCTAGATAAGCTGTGTGAACCATTTTACCCTCATCTATGGCTTTGGTGACTGCTTCAAAGAAGTCAATCAGGTTTAGGAGACATGATCTGCCTTTTACAAATCCAAACTGAGTAGGGTCCAGAGTTTGGAGATTTCCAATGTCTTTGTTTATCAGTTCCATGATGATATGTTCCATGGCCTTGCAGACCAGGCTCATCAGGCTAATGGGGCGGTAGTTCCCGGGGTCCGTCATGGCTCCCCATTTGTGGAGTGGGATAACTGTCACGGTGTGCCATTCAGTGGGTACAAAGCCTGAGGTGAGGCTATGATTGAACATGGTGCTTAGGTAGGGTGCCAGTTCATTCTGTAGTTCGTGTAGAATGCAGCCTGGGATATTGTCAGGTCCCATGGATGCTCTGTTCTTGGCTTTGGAGAGTGTGTTTTTTACCTGTGCAGCCATGATTACAGGAACTTTGCATTCTTCCAGTATAGAGATGGGCCCTCTAGGGGGTGAGAGGGGGTAAAGTTAGCACTGAACCTATCTGCTAGGATGTTGGCAATATCAGTTGGTTCTGTATATTTAGTGCCATTATGCTGTAACTCAGAGCAGATCTGAGTGTTCCCATTTAGATTCTTGACATAGCTATAGAATGCTTTGTGGTTGTCTTTAGAGTCAGTGGCAATTTTGTTTTCGTAACTAGCTTTGGAGGATTTTATGAGGGATCTCAGCTTCTTACTGAGGTTGACCAGGGAGTTCCTTCAGTCATGGGATTTTACTCTTTTTTGCAACAGTTTCTTTCTTCTGTTGTAGAGTTTGTTTATGGCAGAGGACCACCAGATTGGCTTCCTTTTTTTGGAGGATAACATCTTGGTTCTATTAGGGATAGCATGATCCATACACTCGTGTAAGTGCTTATAAAGTGCATTTGTGTAGGATTCAGCAGTCTTACCTCTATTGTCCATCTGCATGGGTGTCATGAAGTTTGTCACTTCTGTCTTAAGAAGTGTGAAGTTGGCTTTTGAGAATTTTTTTACGATGGTTTCCCTAATTGGGGCTGGGGTGGGGTGTGGATGTCTAGGCTGATAAGCTTGGGGTTGGATCTGACCAATGAGGAATTGACCTCTGGTGTGGAACACTGGTTTCCCATGTTGGTAATGACCAGGTCTAGGATATTGCTGCCCCTGGTGGGGGTGTGAATAAGTTGATCCAAGGCATTGGAATTTATGAATTCTAGAAAACATTGAGCAAAAGAGTTGGTACATGAGTAGTTTTCCCAGTTAATGGTGGGGTAGTTGAAATCGCCCATTATTAGGGTGTTGGGTTGTACCCTAATACTTTCCAGTCTATCAAGAAATGAGGAGTGTGAATCCTGGGGCATGGTGGGGGTCTGTAGCAAGCTACAATTTGGATTGCGGTCTTGCCCAGAGTTAGTTGCACTTGGATAATCTCGGATGCATTATGCTGTGCAACTAGCCTGGAGGTGTGGATATCCTTAATGAATATGGACATGCCTCCACCTTTAGTGCTTCTTTCTGAGTTAGGTGGCCGAAAGGTGTGGTATGAATTGAAGCCTGGTAATGCAGGGTTGTTCTCTGGAGCTTTGAACCAGGTCTCTGTCACTGCACAGATGTCAATGTTCTCCATTTTAAGGAGTGCCTCGAGTGAGTGCATTTTGAGGTTTAGACTTCTAGCATTGAGTAGCATTACCCTCAGATTTTGCTTGCTTGTACCTGTTATGGTGGTGAATTTGTCATTTCAACCTTGCCTAAAAAGGCACTATAGGGGTGGCAAGAGTCTTAGCCAGTATCCAGAATCCTAAGGGCGACAGGTGAAGGCCATCTCTGGCAAAGCATCGTGGACTGTCGATCATGTTGTCCCAGGCAGACAAATACTGGATCCCCTTAGAATGACACCAGAAGCTTAGCCAATTGTTGAAGTCAATCATTTTGTCCTTGTACTGTGGTATTATTCTGGGAAATGGCAGGATGCTACTCAGGGTTAGGGTCATACCTGCCTGGGATACAAGGTCGGAGAGCTCCTCCATGTCTCTTTTCATGTAGTCCATGGAGGTACGTCCCAGGCCATTTACACCAACATGGACAATGACAGTGTCATATTTGTACTTATTGTGGAGTGACCTGAGTGCATACATTATGTGGCGGATCCTGGCACCTGACAGGCAGCTGACAGTAACTTTTTCTTTGTTTAGTCTACTGAGTGGAACATCAGTGTGCCTGACTATAGAGTCACCTATGACTAGAGTGTTGGGTACGTTGTTATGCCTTATGGGCTGTGGTTGAGTGGCACACTGAGTTTGTGGGCTATGTGTCATTTGGGTTGTGTTGGGGGGTTTAGTTTGCTTGTGTTTATGCGTTGGATGTCCCTGATGCTTGGGCAGGTTTTTATTGAGAGCCTCCGTGAATGTAGGTGTGTGTTTTGTGTTTCTATGTGTGTGTTTTGGTGGTGTAGGTTTTGAGGGACTATGTGTTGAGTGTGGTGTGGTGAAAGTGTTTATCCTCTCCTCTTGATGATGAGTATCTAACTTTCTTTCCAAAACACCTCTTCCCAGCCATTCATTTATTAATGCCCTCATCTATGGCTTTGGTGACTGCTTCAAAGAAGTCAATCAGGTTTAGGAGACATGATCTGCCTTTTACAAATCCAAACTGAGTAGGGTCCAGAGTTTGGAGATTACCAATGTCTTTGTTTATGAGTTCCATGATGATACGTTCCATGGCCTTGCAGACCAGGCTCATCAGGCTAATGGGGCGGTAGTTCCCGGGGTCCGTTGTGGCTCTGAGTATCCTCTCCTCATTAATGATGAGTATCTAACTTTCTTTCCAAAACACCTCTTCCCAACCATTCGTTTATTAATGCAGTCATTGTATTTATTGTATGTTACAACAAATGTTTTTCTGCCTGTAGTCTGCTCCTAAAGTACTGCTTCTCAGCTTTGCCTTCTAATGCTGCACATATTATACACAGGAACTTATATTCTTGGTATTGCATGCTAATAAGAACCTCTACCATGCTATGATGCTACTCATGCTAATATCATGCATGTCTTCATCTGCATGTACATCAGTGAGGAGTCATTTTTGAGTATATTTCTTTAGCATGGCTACACAGGTTATTAATTTGTGGTTACAGTTAGATGTGCTATATTTTTTAATATGTTATATTCACAATTCGTATTTCATTCTGTTTAAAAAATAATTCTGGAATGTTTCTTCCCCCAGTCTCCACATTAAAATGGTTCTGACCATGTTTACTTTCCAAGTCAACAATTGTAAAACTAGAATACAAACAAAAAAAACAGCATTATTCAATGGAGTTAAATACCTTTTTTAAAAACTTTGAAAATGAATGTCAGTGGCTATTATATTCAGAGCCTTTACTAGGGTGGGATGAAAGGACAGGCTGTCCCTGCCACAAGCTGTTAGGGGGGCAAGACTGAGAGTTGCTGAAGGGGTCCAGGTGCAGAATTGGAATTCATAGCAGAGCCTGCAGGTGATATTGCAACTTCTTTAATAAGTGCCTGCACTGCACAAATCACAGAGCTCTGCAGGTTAGGGCAACAGCATGCTACAGTAACAGTTTATAGACAATTGGTGTACATTATTTGTTCATCCCCCAACAACAGGAAGTACCTTTTTTGATTCTCAACTTTGGGGTGAGGGTGCAACGGTGTAGAGAACTGCCCAGAGTGTCAGATTACCTAGCTACAGCTCTGCTGTTGGTTAAACTCTATATTCAGATGTAATCAAAGATAATTTATATTAGATCTGTCCTTCACAAGACCAGCATATGAAATGAGAATTATGTCTGATAAAAGAGGCTCTAAACATAAGACTAAGTATCTAGTGGGAATCTTGGAATCTATGTGAATTAATAACATGGCACACTAAACTAAGGGAAATTTAGATCCTTGGTGATATTTTGAGCACAGTTAAATAATGTTTCAAGGGTTTAGATAACTTACTTCTAACTATTTCTGCGTAAATGCTGCATTGACTTTACCAGAAATCACTAAATGCTTTGTTGACTCCTGTTGTCACTCCATTTAGTTCTGAGGCTCAATGACAGAAAAACTTAATGCAGTTAAGGGCTTCCTCCTCTCAGGTAATGACATACAGCCTGGTTGTTGAACTGTCAAGGACGGAAGCCTAGAACTGCAACCTTATCAGCTAACAGTGAGGAAAAAATATTATTTTGTAAAACTTTATCATGACCAATCAATTACCTTTGGATCATGTTACAACACAATCCTTATATCTACCACTGGCATAAAACAGTTCACCTACTTTTGAATGTATAAGACCAAATTACCACCGTAACAGCTACAAACAAACGCAATCTGAGGGTCATGCTGCTCAATGCTAGAAGTCTAAATCTCAAAATGCACTTGCTCGAAGCACTCCTTAAAATGGAGAATGTCGACATTTGTGCCATAACAGAAACCTGGTTCAGGGCAGCAGAAAGAAACCCTGCACTACCAGACTATAACAAATTCCACTCCTTTCGGCCCCAGAACTTGGACCGAGGCTCCAAAGGTGGTGGTGTTTCCATATTCATAAAGGATGCGCACACCTCCAGACTGGTAGCCCAACATAACACATCTGAGATACATCAGGTGCAGCTAACATTGGGTAAGACAGCGATTCATCTTAGCCTGCCCAACCATGTCCCAAGACTCACACTCCATGTTCCTAAGCACCCTGGAGAACATTAGGGTCCAACCTAAAACTCTCATACTAGGAAACTTCAACTACCCCTCCATTAACTGGGAAAACTACTCATGTACCAATACACTTGCCCAACATCATCATCATCATCCCCCTTTTTCCTATTTACATGGGGTCGGGATATTGTATTAACTGTCGCCAACTCTCTTGGTTCAGTGCCACTCTCCTGCCTTCTTCAACACTCATGCCTGACTGTCGCAGATCTTCTTTCACACAATCCATCCACCTCTTTGCTGGACATCCTCACTTCCTCTTACCTTCTTCCTGTCTGTCCCAAATCTCCCTCACCAGATTGTCTTCTGCTTTTCTACACATGTGCCCATACCATCATAATCTGTTTCTTTGATCTTTTCTGCAATTGGAGCTACTTTGGCTTCTGCTCTTATGTTCTCATTTCTTCCTGTCCGCAGTGTGCACCCTACCACCTTTCTCAGGCACTTCATTTCCATCACCTCTAGCTTCTTCAACTGTTCTGCCTTTACTGCCCAGGTTTCTGTACCATACAGTAGTACTGGTCACACCACTGTCTTGTACACCTTACTTTTCAGTTTCTTTGGCATTCTTCTGTCATAGACTACACCTGATACTCTATGCCAGTTGGCTGCAGCCCCTCTGATTCTAGCTTTGACCTCTTCATTCAGACTATCCCTCTCCTCAACCACCCCTCCCAGATACTTGAAGCTGTTTACCTGTTCCACTATCTTCCCATCTATCTCTATTCTCAGCTTCTTCTGATTTCCCCAATCTGCTGCCATTACCACTGTCTTATCTGTGCTTAGTTTCATCCCATATGCTTTCAGATTTGCATTCCATTCTCCTATCCTTTGCTGAAGTTCTAGATCAGAGTCTGCCTGTACTGCCACATTGTCTGCATACAGCAGCTTTGTTGCTCTGACCCCTCCAACCTGTTTGCTGATGGATGTAGTCCATTACCAGTATGAACAGCAGTGGGCTCAGAGCTGAACCCTGGTGTACACCCACTCCCACTGGGAACCCCTCAGTGAGGCCAAACACTGTTCGTACTTGAGTCACTGGGTCCTTGTACATAGCCTGTACTAATTCTACCAATGTTTCTGGGACTTCAAACCACCACAGTACTGCCCAGATCAGCTTTCTTGGGACCTTGTCATATGCTTTCTCCAAGTCTAGGAAAGCCCAGTTTGACTCTCTCCTCTTCTCTAGTTTTTTCTCAAGTATCTGTCTCAATGCAAACATCGGGTCAATTGTGCTGCATCCTGATCTGAATCCAAACTGTTCATCTCCCATCTTGCATTCTACTGTTCTGCATATCCGTTTATCAATCACCCTCTCCAGAACTTTCATGCAATGTGGTAGGAGTTTGATGCCTCTGTACTGTCCACAGTTGTGGATGTCCCCTTTGTTCTTGTACACTGGCATGAGTATGCTTATTCTCCAGCCATCTGGGATACACCTTTCTCTCCACACTGCAATTAGTACCCTCAGGAGCCATTTCTCCCCTAGCTCACCCAGCATCTTTATCATATCTGCTGTGACCTCATCTGAGCCTGCTGCTTTCCCTGACTTCATTTTCCTTAGTGCTGCTCTTACTTCTTCTAAGCTGGGCTCCTCTTCTACTCTCACTGTAGGCTGTTTCTGGGGCAGTACCACTTCTGTGGGGTTTTCTTCATTCAGAAGCTGCTGGAAATGCTCCTTCCATCTGCCTTTGATGTCCTGTGGGCTGGTAAGCAGGTTGTTGCTGGAATCCCTTATGAAGGGTGTCTGACTATCTTCTTTATCTTTCTGTCTTTGCCTTGCAACCTGGTATAGTTTCTTTGTGCTCCTTACTGAGTCACTTTCCAGAAGCTGATAGAGTGCCTCTGATGCCCTATTCTTTGCTATTGCAACTTCTTTCTTAGTTTCTTTGTTTGCCAACCAGTAGTCTTTTCTAGCTTGGTCAGTCTTTTCAATCTCCCACTTCTTCCTGCACTCCTTCTTTCTTTTGATTACTTCCTGCACTTCTGCATTCCACCACCAGGTTTCCTTATGTACCTTATTTCCAAACCTGGCTCGGCCACATATCTTTTCTGTAGTCCTAACACATGCTGTTTTTAGGTGCTGTCGCTCTTCTTCAACTCCACCTATTTCCTCCTCTTCTTGGGGTGCTACAGCTCTGAGTAATTTCTTGAACTGCGGTACTTTCTCTCCAGTCAACTTCCAGGTCTTCAGCCTGGTCTCTGTTGACCTTAGAGCCTTCTCTGAACACTGCTTGCAGCTGATTATGACAACTACTGGTTTATGCTGTGAACCGACTGTTTCACTGGGGATGACTTTGCAATCATGGATTCTACCCCAGTGCCTTTTCCTTACTAGGAGGAAGTCTACCTGAGTTGCATGTTGACTACTCTTGTATGTGATCTTGTGACTGTCTCTCTTGCTGAACCATGTGTTGGCTACTATCAAGCCATTTGCCAGACAGAAGTCTAGAATGGCTTCTCCTTCTTTATTCCTATTGCTCCACCCATGTGGACCCAGGCAGTCCTCATATCCTGTTCTGTCTGTCCCGATATGTGCATTTAAGTCACCCATTATCAACACCAATTCATATTGTCCTGCTTTATCTAGTAGGTCCTGCAACTGCTGTCTGAATGCACTCTTTTCCTCACTATCACAACCCTGCTGTGGGGCATAGGCTGAGATTATGAATACTGCCCTATCATTACACTGGAGTCTGATTGCCATGAGTCTGTCATTAATTCTGATGATATCCCTCACTGACTTCTGAAGCCTCTGTCTCACCACAATTCCTACAGCATTTCTAGCTTGTCCACCACCTGAGTAGTAGAGTCTGGATCCCAAGCCAAGTGGCTTTGTTGCACTGCCATTCCATCTTGTCTCTTGGATACATAGGATGTCCAGCCTCCTCCGTATCATCATGTCATCCACTTCTAAGCTGCATCCTGTCAGTGAACCTACATTAAGCATAGCAATTCTCAGTTCATGTTTGGCAGGTTGGTTGGTTTTATGTCCAGCTTTCACTCAACAGAGCTATCCCAGGTAACCCAGGCTGGGAAACTAGACACTGGCCAGCCAGTAGCCTATTGACCCAGGGCTGCTGGGCTTTTATGGTGGGCACACACTGGCCAATAGGGCCACATATACCCCTCCCACCGTTAGCATGGGTCCCTGGCGTGGGTCAGAGAGTAGGCCGGGTCCTCAACCCACTTATTACCGGTAACTACCCATGCCCATTTTTTTGGCGACAGTCAACATGACCAAATCACCTAGAGCCATATTTTACACCATTGAGTGGCTAGCTCTGCCACGGCACACAGTTTTTGATCTGTGTTTTCCTATCTTGAGGATATTGCACACCACAATAGATGCCCAAAGCTGTTGGTCTTTTTACAACTCTTCCCCCCATTGGGCACCATGTAGAGTCTGTGCTGCTGCCCACAGCTCCATTCATTGGTGAGTTTGAGATGGAAACACTCAGCATGTTTTTCGGACATGGGAGAAACCCCACAGAGACACAGAGAGAACATGCAAACTCCAAACAGGCATTAGTCAGAGGTCAAGATCGAACCTTGTACCTTGTGCATTGGAGGCGAAGACCTTAACCACTAAGCCATCTTCTCTACACCAGTAGTCAACTCCTCCCTGGTTAGATCCGACCACAAACTAATCACCTTGGAAATCCACATCCCTCCCACCCACCCCACCCCATCAAAGGTAACCACTATGAAAAACCTCTCCAAAGCTAAGTTTGGGCTCATAAAAACAGGGGTGGCTGACATCTTGGCACCCATGCAAATGGAGATAAGTTTCATGACCATTGAATCATACACCATTGCACTGTACAAACACGTACACAAATGCATGGATCTCGCCATACCCAATAGAACCAAGACGCTTTCCTCCAAAAAAAAGGAAGCCAATCTGGTGGTCCACTGCCATAAACAAACTCTACAACAGAAGAAGGAAACTGATGTTGAATAAGGTGAAGTCCCAAGACAGGAAAAAGTCCCTTAACAGCCTCAACAAAAGTTGGGATCCCTCGTCAAATCATCTAAAGCTAGCTATGAAAACAGAATTGCAGCAGATAGTAAAGACAACAGCAAGGCCTTCTACAGTTATGTAAAGAGGCTCCACAGCAATACCCAGATTTGCTCTGAGCTACTGTACAATGGTACCTCCTATACCAAGCCAACAGATATTGCCATTATACTGGCCGACAGATTCAGTGCCGACTTTACCCCCCCCCCCCAGGGACCAGTCTCAATACCAGTGTATTGCCAGACACCCAGTATTATTGCTGCACAGGTTAAGTCAGCACTGTCCAAGGCCACAAATACAGCTTCTATTGGATGTGACAATATCCTTGGCTGTGTTCTATATGAACTACAGAGTGAACTGGCACCTCACCTGTGTGCCCTCTTCAATCACAGCCTCACCTCAGGCTTTGTCCCTACCAAATGGTGCACTGCTACAGTCATCCCTCTCCACAAAGGAGGAGTGACTACAGACCCTGAGAACTATCACCCCATTAGCCTGATGAGTCTGATATGCAAAGCTATGGAACGCATTATCATGGACCTAATAAACAAGGATATAGGGAACCTCCAAACTCTGGATCCCACAAAGTTTGGTTTTGTGAAGGGTAGATCATGCCTGCTCAACTTGGTCAACTTCTTTGAGTCAGTCACCAGAGCTGTGGATGAAGACAAGGTGGTTCATACAGCCTACCTTGATCTGGCCAAGGCCTTTGATACCATTCCCCACTCAGGAATCATAGAAAAACTCATTAAGCTAGACATCAACCCCTATATCACTAGGTGGGTTACAAACTGGTGCACAGATAGAACCCACACTGTGAAAGTAGCTGACTCCAAGTCAGACTGCCAACTAGTCACGAGTGGAGTTCCACAGGGACTCTGGCTGACAAAGTTTGCAGATGATTGCAAGTTGGGAGCTATTATTAACTCCCCGAGTGATGCTGACATCCTACAGAAAGGCCTCACTGAGACCAACAACTGGTGTCAGAACCATGGCCTTAAGCTCAATGCCACAAAATGTGTAGTCACCCCTTTGGGAAAAACCTGATTCCCATGAATTACCACATCAATGGTAGTCCACTGAACACAGAAGGCATTATAAGAGATCTGGGAACTTAGGTTGACAGCAACCTCTCTTTTGACCACCACATTGCCACTGTGGTCAGAACGTCCTTCTATGTGGCACATCTCATTACTATGGGTTTTGCATCCAGGAAGAAAGAGGTCATTGTCTCCCTCTACTCTTCCCTCATTATGTCAATCATTGAGTACAATGCCACATTTGGCATGTACCTCACTAAACATCTGCAACAACTGGAGAGGCCACAAATGTACCTCACAAAAAGGATCCTAGGCCTTAAACATTTGTCCTATATGGACAGAGTAAAAATAAACTCCAACTATTCTCTGTCTCATATTGCCTACTTAGAGGTGATCTCTGCTTGACTAACAAAGCTGTGTCTGACCCAGCTTTGTTAGAAATGCTACATCTAAAGAAATCCCAATCCCTCCGCACCACCCACTCCAGAGACCTCAACCTCATTATCACAATCAACAGAACATGCTGGAGGGACAGGTTCATAACCCAGAGACTGCCCATGCTATGGACTAGACTTCCCATACATGTCAAGTAGAGCACCTCACTGGCCCTCTTCAATAGCAATCTTGATGAGTGGATGGGAAATAGAAAATTCACCCCAGGGATCACTCCAGTAACTTTACTCGACAGAGGCACTGGGAAGTAGGGTTGGGTGGCACGATGCCAAGGTAATCCTATGGGCTAGGCTTGTAAAGGCTCCAGGGCCATTAGCCTAGTACACACCTATGAACCTATGAGCCTAATAGAAGTGTGTGTGCCTGATCTATGATCAACTTCAAATGTCTTTCTCACGTTGTTGTGCTCTAGTGCTGATGTATAATGCCTTAGAGTTTGCTCTCTGAAAATGAGTGAAACTGTGCCAGTAAGGAAGTATAAAGAAGAAGGACAGTTATTTCTTTCCTTTTCCTTGCAAGTTTATTGTCATTGCTAGTGTCCATAGCCACAAAGGACACCAGAGATTCCCTTTGTTAGCCTGCTGAATATGTGGCTGTAATACTTGATCTCATATCACATTTGACAGGCAACTACTCCTTGACAGCTCAAGTAAGAAAAATGCTGCATGTTCTCAAGAGTGTCAAGTTGTAAGTAATCAACATGAGATTAAAAAAAAAAAAAAATATATATATATATATATATATATATATATATATATATATATATATATATACATTTTTTTCTTTGCAGAGGGACAAGTCTCCCACTGCATCCCCATGTGTGTGCAAGATGCTCCATCCTCCACTTTATTATTCATACTTCAGTGTCGTTGCATCTCAAAGAAAGAACGATGGTTAAAAGGCAATGCAATATCTGTCTTTTTAACTACCTGCTTGTGAGAGCAGAGCATGCAAGATACACTGCACTCTGACAGGGAAGTGGCCAGTTCTAAGGGAAATAACAAACAGCATTCCACCCCTGCAACTGCCAACTTAAGAAGCTGTACTCAAGTAACTCTAATATGAACAGAGGAAAAGAAGACTACATCGTCTCATGTTTTCCATGACACGTCAGCCTGGTTTTTGACTCAGGGTCTCCTTGGCCCACATCAGTCTGGTTTTTGACTCATGGTCTCCTTGGCCTATGTCAGTCTGGTTTTTGACACATGGTCTCCTTTGGCCTATGTTAGTCTGGTTTTAGACCTAAGCACAGTACTGTCACTGATATCTTACAACATGTTAATGACCTGCTAACTGTAAGAGATAAGTGATTGTATTTCATCATGGTCTACTTTGATTTCATAGTGGTATATGGCATGTAGATTTATTAGTGAAATGCTACAAATGAAATAAAATTGGTCATAAATTCCTTTGTTGACATCTGATTTGCAAAAAAAAAAAAAAAAAAAAAGCAGGTCTTTGCTAATTGGGGAGAAACACTATTTTGATGAGATAAAGCCCCTTCTCCCCAAGTAGGAAGAAGTATCCTTTTAATTTCTGGATTGGTATAATTAATTCTGCAGCTGATCCTTTTTCGCGAAAGCTAATTTTCAGCATGCACCAACCTTAGTTGATAAATAATGCCTTTTCCTACCCTGTCCAAGCTTGGAGTTGAAGTAGTAGAAGATCCGTATCTGATGGACATAAAATATCAGAAGCCAGATCAGAAACAATTGTTGGATCTGGGGATCTGTTTCATGCCTCGGTGGTACCTTCAGGATCCCTCTCATTTTCATTTCTCTTCCCTCTTCTATTCTTCTCCACAGACTTGTCAGAAATCCTTTTGGGATGAGGGATAGACAATGAAGTATCCAATACTCCTGATGTGGCAAGTAGAAGACCCTTTAAGATGAGTTTGGACCATCAGTTCAAAAAGGCTTGAGGCCTGAAGGAAAGCTTGACTCACAAGCTTCTTCCAAGTGACTTGCCCCCAGTGACCTGCCCCCAAACAGCAAACACATTTGATGTGTAGGGCCTGAGGCAGAATTTTGTGCCTGCATGTAAGCACTTCCTAAATCCTGTGACCTTACTGGGCATCCTGACAGAAAAAAAAATACCACACTATAGTAGTAAGAAGACTCCCAGTAATATTTAACTTCTAACCTAGGCATAAAGCCTTAATGCACCACCTCTATGCCAAAGTACCAAATACTACCTACCCCAACAACACAAGGGAAGAGTTAACCTACCCCAGAAAAACAACAACCTAGGGCACATAGTACTGCAGTAAAAGAAATAAATATTAACTTGAAACTTTTTTTAACCCAAAAGAAAGGGAAGGAAGTGAGAAAAAATTATGGGAATTTGCCAGCTACAAGAATAAACAACACAAAAAAGCTGACAACTTTATAACAAAAGGTACAAGACAAGAAGCAGGAAATGCCCCGTAAGATAAGATGGCAACCTGGCTGGGTGATGCATTATGGGAAGGGGCAGTAAGATAAGATGGCAACCTGGCTGGGTGATGCATTATGGGAAGGGGCAGTAAGATAAGATGGCAACCTGGCTGGGTGATGCATTATGGAAAGGGGCAGTAAGATAAGATGGCAACCTGGCTGGGTGATGCATTATGGGAAGGGGCAGTAAGATAAGATAGCAACCTGGCTGGGTGATGCATATGAGAAGGGGCAGTAAGATAAGATAGCAACCTGGCTGGGTGATGCATTATGGGAAGGGGCAGTAAGATAAGATAGCAACCTGGCTGGGTGATGCATTATGGGAAGGGAGGACACTGACCCCTCAGAGCAAAGAGGCCTTTCCAAGTGCTAAACTCAGATCCATTCAGATCCAATATATGCAATAGCTGAGGCAGATGAAAGAGACAACATTGGATCAGTGCACTTTTTAATCTGTTGTTAGCAGTTGTTGAGTCAAACTTCAATATAGCCACACTACTTAGCCAGTAAGTTAAGTACCTAGTCAGTTACTTTCCCACTGCATGTGTTGGGCAGATTTCCTTTTAACAAAGGTGATAATTTCAAGGAAGGCCATCTTTTATAGAGAAAGTTATGTCTCTTGTAGAGTCCCAAAATATAGTTATTTTTGAATATAGTACACTAATATGCAATTGTGCTTCTTTAATGGAAGGATTTTTATTTTTAATGCAGATACAGATTCCTTCCCAAGTTTGCATGTAATAGCTTTGCTTATGGAAGTTATTTAAAATATTTAAACCTCCAATTAAACATATAGAGAAATACATTCCAGAGAGCTGGAGGACAAGTGACTTTTGTGTGCATGACTGAATGGCTTTTGAGAATGCTACTGGTTAAATCTCAATTAATTTGATAAGTCCAGTGCTGTGATGTGTAGGACAGTTTTTCAGAGAATGTTTATGCCAACATCCATTTCATATTTGAGACACTCAGTGAGTAACCCCATGTGCCCTATGTAGGGGGCTGTGCCTGCTGTACTAAAATTAATATAACCACCTCTCAGGTGGTCAAACCACAGGTAAGTTATAAACCCTCATGAAGCACTATGCACCTGTAGCTTAAGATAGCGGTTTTTGTACTGAGGTATGAAGTTTCATGCCTATGAACGTGCATCCTAAATTCTGTTATCACTAACTGAGTAACTGGCTGTGTGGTTTAGATTTATTAAAGTTACTGTGGCCATTGACTGCATTAATACTTTCAAAATGTTATCAGGCTGATTTTGCCACAATTTGCTTGACTATATGAAACACAAGTCAACTTCTGATGGCTGAGATTTATTTTATAGACACCTAGACAACTTTAACGATAGATACATAAGTTCCAGGTGCTACAAATAAAGGTGTTAGTAAGAAAAAAGAGAACATGGTGGACTATAGAAATGGATAGACTGAGCAGAAAAAAGAATAAGCTTGCTTGACGTTAAGGATATCACCTAGAATGTATAATCTAAATAGGTACAAGGAAATCAGAAATAAGTATTGGTGGTTAGTGAAGAATCCTACGAATAAGCACTTGATGGGTTACAGGAGGCTTTAAGAAAAATGTATTAGTGCTATTAAAGACAATAACTTGATTACCAATTCAAAACAGCTATCAATAATGCATATGGAGGAGTTTCTGCTTTGTCTAATGGTTCACTGTATAATATTGCTTGTATATGAGTGTGCAGGTATATGTCCAACTGATTCATTTACTATGGTTAAAGAAGTATTAAAGCAATAAAGTCCATGTGAGAACTAGGGTATGATAATATAAATGGATTTTTTATTTCAACCATCTATAGATCTCTGCCTCTTTGCATTCACTGGCTATTTGAGATGACCATGCAGTCAGAATATATCCATTATACATAGAGGACTGCTATTGTTCCACTACATCAATATAAATGTGGAACTAAAAACTCTGTGGACAATTTTAAACCAATTAGATTGATTTCCATAACTGGAAAATCTTTTCAAAGGTTATTGTATAAACTAATGACTAAGTATTTCAGATCAGACTGGGGTATTTTCCAGCATAGGTTTTGTGAAGAAATCTGATAAATCTTCACCAAGATCTTTGGGAAGTCATTGATATAAGTCTGCAGGTGGACGTTGTGCATTTGGTCCTATCAAGGGCCTTTTATTCTGTAACTTATACTTCAGTTATAAATGCACTGAATAAAACAAATCTTAATAAGAATTAAATAAGGTAGATCAGCAACTGGTTGACAGACAGAATCTTTCCAGACAGAGTTAGAAATTACAACTCCACAGACTCACCGATTATTGTGAGAGTCTTGCACGGGTCAGTACTAGGCCAGATTTGTTTAACATATTTATGTCTGACTTTCTTATAGCGAAAGGAATATGGTTTAGCAAGTTTGCCACCAATTCTAAAATGTGAGTTGTTGTGAACTTGATTAAGGATCAAGCAAGAATTAAACTGTCCCTGGATGATTTATATCTACATTTAGGAGTAACGATATGGAATTTAATGTTAGTAAAACTAAGTTTATTCATTTTGGGGATAATAGCCATGCATTAAATAATGTAATAATGGTAAAAATAAGATTAGAGATCCATGTGTTATCATAGATAGAGTGGCAGCTGGTGACTAAAAAGCAACAGAGGGCTAGAGAAAGCAAATAAATGGGTGGGGTTAATTGGAATGCAGTGGGACTCTATTACAGCATGTCAATTACAACAATAAGTATGAGAGTATAGTGGAGTAGGAGTAGGAGTGCTTAGTTAGGGGTCGCTGTGGAATTTAAGTGGGGTGAAAGCAGGAGCATTTCCATTTGGAGGATAGGTGAAGAAAAAGTTGAGTTTTGAAGGATTCAGTGTTGGGTATAGTCCTAAGTGAAGTAGGCAGAGAGTTCCATTTTTTACCTAGTGAGAAGGAGAGTAAAAGCTGGTCAGCTGGTCGTTTCGGTTTACTAATGGAGATTAGGTTTTGGTTTTCGGATCTCAGTGATCTGTTAGGGATGTATGGAGGAAGGATGTCCTTTAAGGCTGGGCATTTATTAGGGGAGAATATTAGTTTGTGAGCGGTGATTAGTTGTAGATAGTCTAGGTGATTAGGGAGTTCTAGCCAGCTCAGTGATCGAAGGCTGTGGCAGTGGTGACTTGATGTTTTGGATTTGGTGGCAAATTTAGAGATCTTATTATAGCAAGCTTCGAGCTTAGAGGTGTTGGTAGCAGACAAGTTGGTTAGGAGAGGGGCTCCGTATAGAAGGGAAGGTAGGAGGAAGGATGTTGCCAGGGTATGCCTAGTGGAGTTTGACAGGAAGTGATTGTTCCTATATAGCATACCTAGCTTTTGGTGGGTTTTCTTTATGTTATGTTGTATATGAAGATCAAATTTGAGGTGATTGTCTATGGTGATGCCAAGGAGTTTTGCAGAGGGGACCACTTCAATGGCAGCATTAGTCTGGCTGAGAACATTGAAAGTGCTTTTGTCCACAGAGGAAACTTTGGAGGGGAGAAAAATTAGTATTTTGTATTTATTGGAGTTGAGAGAAAGGTGGTTTTGGTGCATCCAGTTCTCTGTGGTGGTAAAGGCTAATTGGGTTTTGGTCTGGAGTTCAGGAAGGTTTGGGGCAGAGCAGACCAATGTAGAGTCATCTGCATATTGGATGACTGTGGCGTCAGGGATGAAGGTGTGAATGTCGTTTATGAAGATATTGAAAAGCATGGGTCCAAGGATGGATCCCTGAGGAACACCAGTAGATGTAGACAAAAAGGAAGAGAATGAGTTCTTCCATTTGACTGCTTGAGATCGGTCAGATAGGCAACTGGAGAACCAGGAAAGAGTGTTTGGGGAGAGTTTGAGATTAGCCAGATGATGAAGAAAGTGTGTGTGGGAGATGGTGTCACAAGCTTTTGAAAGGTCTAGCAGTGCTGTGGATACAACGAGTCCAGAGTCTCGAGCTTGATTGATAGTTTCTAAGAAGGATAGTAGTGCAGTTATGGTACTGTGGCCGGGACGGAAGCCATGCTGGGTGGGTGTAAGGAGGTGATTTTGAAAGAGATAGGGTAAGAATTGGTGGTGGGTGCATTTTTCTAGAATTTTAGATATTGGAGAGAGTAGGGCAATAGGGCGGAAGTTAGAAATAGAGGTGTTTTTGCCTCCTTTGTGAAGAGGTAGGATGTAGGCTGAATGCCAAAGTTTGGGTACGTATGACTCAGTTAAGGATCTATTAATCAGAATACTAATTGGAAGGGCGATACCTTCAGCTGCATGTTTGAGGAAGGAAGGGGGAATGTTGTCAGGGGCATTAGAACCTGGCTTTAGCTTGGAGAGAAGCTTTTCTATAAAAGATGTGGATACAGGTTTGAAATTGAAATTGAGGGAGTTATTGTTTGGGTTGCTGGGTGGAGAGGAAAGGAAGTTAGGTAGGTTGTTATTAGGAAACGTTTTGACGTTCTGACTTCATCAGAATGAGACATTTAAACAACAGCCACCTTATATATACGTGTAAAGACATCTGATTGGATATCCTATTAACAACTACATCATGTTTAAAGGGGAGCGATACAGAATCCTGAAAGCCCAAACTCCTGAAAACCAAAATCCTGAGACCAAAATCATGAAAGTTCAAAATACTGAAAACTCAAAATCCTGAAAACACACAAGATACCAACACTTACTATATTCCAGCACAAGTACATATAGAAACATATTACCCTTCAACTATATGCAGGGGGCAAGCCCCCTGCACCCCCCATTTGGGGGGCTGCACCCCCACACCCTCTGCTACTTAAATATATCAACTCCGAGATTGCACTTCACTACACTAAGTGCAATATTGAAGTTCATGTATTTAAGTAGCAGGGGGTGGGGGGCGCAGGGGTGCTTGCCTCCCTGCTTATACTTGGAGAACAGTAATATAGTTTGTGTTTTATTTGTTTCTGTATGTATGTGCTTGAATGTAGTAAGTGTTGGTATCCTGTGTGTTTTCAGGATTTTGAGTTTTCAGGATTTTGAGTTTTCAGTATTTTGAACTTTCAGGATTTTGGTCTCAGGATTTTGGTTTTTCAGGATTCTGCAGCACTCCCATTTAAAGGCATAGTAAATATAAATACAATTGCATTGACAATGAATAAAAAAAAATAAAAAACTCTCATGTATTATATTTGAAACACTTAATATCAACAGCACGTTTAAAAGAACACCCCTGCTTTCTTTTTGACAAAACCATAATATTACCATTCTGAACTAGCTCTTAGTCATGAAACACTTTGAATAGACTATAGGTGATTCAGACCAGGGGGCAGGACAGCATTTAATCTCAGCTGCCACTATAACTCCTTTAATTCCAGGAATTCATTATATGAACCTCCTCTTTGCCCCAAATCTACGTGGTCGATAACTACAAATTTAAACATGTGTTGTGGGCATACTAAAAGATGTTTGGCCAGGGCATTGTTTCTGTCTGACTTTTTTATACTATACATATGTTGGTAAATTCTTACATGAGCCTGTTTTATATTTTTTCCTACATTATATGCAAGACATTGTTGGCATAATGCTATGTATATTACCCCTTTCGACTTGCAACTGTATTTCTTTTTTAATTGAATGACCCCATAATTATGTAGGGTGACTGAATCACTTTCTAAGATGCGTTGACACGGAGTACATGACCCGCATTTTATCATTTTACCACCTAGACCACTGGGTCCCTCTCTTTCAATCATATTCTTGATGCTAATGTCCTTCTGGTACACAATCTTTGGTCTCTCACCCTCTACCTTCATGAACTGGGGATCCATAGAGAATATAACCCAATTCTTTTCAATAATATGCCTGATGTCATAAAATTACTTAGTAAAAGTCAAGCTCAATGCTCTAATAATTTTTGTTATTAATGTCTACTGATTGAACCTGAGACAGGTTATTTAACCCTATACCTATTAAAGAAGTAAAAGTACCCTGTGTTCTTTTTTCAATAACCTCATCAAAAATATCCAGGAGGAAACCTTCTGGGTATCCCCTTTTCAAAAACATATCCCTTAAGACTCCACATTGCACCAAAAATTCTTCTGTGTCTGAAACCATTCTTGCTAAATGGACACATTGTCCCTTAACTAAAGATTTTTTTCTGGTGGAAAGGGTGGTGGCTAGAATAGTGTAACAGAGTATTTGAGAATGTAGGTTTTCTATATATATTCAAGAAAAACTCACATCTCATCCTATTCTTGGACAACTTAATGTCTAAGTAATGGATTTCATCCTCAGATACATTCTAAGTAAATTTCAAAAATGTAGTGAAGGTGTGCGAATATTCAAAAAAATCCTCAAGCCTCTCTCTCGTATCTGTCCAAAAGATGATTATGTTGTCCAAAAAGTGTGCAAAATGTGACCATGCATCAGGAAAAACTACTGTTCAAAACATAATTCAACTCCCAATAAGCCAAAATGATGTTAGCAAAGGACGGGGCATACACTGCCCCCATAGCAACTCCTGCCTTCTGCCTAAACAGTTGTCTTTCAAATATTACAAAATTGTTTTCCAAAACTATTTCCATGTAAAGTTGCAAGAGTGGTAATGTTAGTGTGTGTAAAATCAGTATATTTGCTCAAAAATTAAAAAAAAACTTCCATACCCACATCATGGGGAATTACCGAAAAAAGGTTGACAAAATCAATAGTAAGAAAAAATAAGATGTTCCTTCTGGAAATTCTGATGGATCTTACCCAAAAAACCCACAGAATCCTTGATGTGGGTAGGATGTTTAGAAAGTAAATGCTTAGTGTGCTTATCAATATACTGAGCTATGTAGAATGTCTTAGAAGCCCTGACATCTACCACTGGCCTAAGTAGAGGACCGACTAGGTCCTTGTGAATTTATGGAATTCCAAAGACAGTAGGAATTTTAGGACTACTCACTATTAAATACTCCAGTTCTGTGGCAGTAATCTGATCATTCAATGCCAAGTCTTCTAATACTAAATCCACTTTATGAAAAGGTATAGTCATTTGGTTTACATTAGTCTCTTCGTACGTATCAGAAAAAAATATAGAAAACATTTTGTTAACATAGTCATTTTTGTTCATGATGACAACCCCACCACTCTTGTCTGATTTCATAATCCGGATGTTAACATTGTTACATATCTGGTTAAGAAAACTTGATTCTCCCTTAGTTAAGTTATATGTAGCTGGATAACTGTTGTGCAACTACTGGCGTATTCCACCTTCACATAGTTTCACAAAGATAGATGTGACCGGTAAAGAGGGAGGAATAAATGTGCTAGATCTAGTGCAACCTCATTGTGCATCAGTACTGGTTAGATCATCTTTCAAATAAAAGGCAATATTTAATTTCCTCATAAACATTTTAAGATTAATCAGTACTTCGTCAATTTTAGCCTTCCTAAGGGGTAAATAGGTAAACCCCTTTTCAAATAAATTAGTACATGCTTCTGTAATATTTGCTTCACTGTAGTTATAAACTTTAAAGTCTCCTTCAGTGTTGGTAATTATTTTTAACACACCCTCATTAACAAACTCTGTTTCTAGTTCAGAACAGTCTAATACTGGAATACATGCATGTCAATGACCATAAGATCAGTCAGGAAAATATACTAAGATTAGCTAAGTACTGTTTTTCCTGTATCTGTGGGAATATATTCATCTGTGTTATTTTAATATTTCCTGTGATTGAAACTCTGGTGTTTATTATAAATAGATAGGATTATTTCATGTTATTTTATTATTTATTATTAAATTTATTTAAACTTTTCATTGTGGCTGGTCTTTTAGAGAATGTTTTAACCTTTGAGAGTACTTATATTTATTTGGCGACACTGTGGCCACTCCTGGAAGTCTTACTGCATTGATCAAACACTACCATTTGTGTTAGTATTAATTTTACTCAGTATAATTGGGTACCCTTGTAAGAGCCTTAGAGTAGCTGGCTTTGGAGTGTTCTGGTGTGTCAGCTACTTGGAGCAGGGACATGGAGCACTCATTTCACAGAGATGGTGGTGGTGGACTTGGCCTGGGACACTCGGCTGAGGACTTAACTCTGTAGCTGTGCAAGTGGAGTGTCTTATGGGGGCCTGGAGAGAGAGAGAGAGAGAGAGAGAGAGAATCCCAGACTCCAGACTGAGTGTGTTCCCTGTGTGCTCTTAAGGGGAATTGTGCTTGATGCAGAGATCTGCATCTGGAAATGGTGTAGTGTATCTATTTTTGTTCCAAGTGAACGTCCCTCACCAGTGTCCAGTGTGAGGATTTAGGCTTCTTGATTACTGGTCCAGATGAGTGGCATCACACACCACAGAGAGACAGGAAGTACATTCATAATCCACAGAGAGACAGGAAGTACATCCACATTCCACACAGAGAGACAGGAAATACATTCACACTTCACGCAGAGATAGAGAGTACATTCACAATCCACACAGAAAAAGGGAGTACATTCATACCTAGTACAGAGACAGAGGGTACATTCATACTGCACACAGAGACAAGGAGTACCTTCACACTCCACCCAGGGGCAGGGGGTACATTCACACTCCTCACAGAGACAGGGAGTACATTCATACCCCAGACAGAAACAGAAAGTGCAGTCATACTCTGCACAGAGACATGGAGTACATTCATGCTCCACACAGGACAGGAAGTATATTCACACTCCACACAGAGACAGGGAGTACATTTATACCCTACACATGGACAGGGAATACATTCAAACTGCACACAGAGACTTGGAGTACATTCGTACTCCACAAGAGACAGGAAGTACATTCACACTCCACACAGAAATAGGGAGTACACTCCCATTCCTCACAGAGACATGGAGTACATGTATATGCCAGACAGAGACAGGGAGTACATTCAATACTCTGCACAGAGACCTGGAGTGCATTCACACTCCACGCAGAGACAAGGAGTACATTCAATACTCCGCACAGAGACATGGAGTACATTCACACTCCACACAGAGATAGGGAGTACATTCAATACTCTGCACAGAGACATGGAGTACATTCACACTCTATACAGAAACAGGGAGTACATTTCTATTCCACACAGAGAAAATGAGTACGTTATTACCCAATACAGAGACAGAGACAGAGGGTACATTCATACTCTCTACATAGACAAGGAGTACTTTCACATTCCATACAGGGACAGGGGGTACATTCACATTTCTCACAGAGACAGAGAGTACATTTATACCCCAGACAGAGCCAGGGAGTACATTCATACTCCAATCCACACAGAGACATGGAGTACATTCATACTCCACACAGGGACAGGGAGTACATTCATGCTGCACACAGAGACTGGGAATGCATTCATACTCCACACAGGGATAGGGAGTACATTCAAAATCTACACAGAGACAGGAAGTAGATTCATAATCCAGATAGAAGGAATCACAGGCAAAAACTAAACCAGAGAACCAAGTAGTGCTATGTGGCACCAATACTCACTATAATACTCTACCAGTGATCATTTATACCATACGCATCCAGCTCAGAATACCACTGACATTCACTTACTGATTAAAACTCACAATGTCTGATTGTATTGGAAAGTATAAAAGATTATAGTTAACTTTCTAATTTTAAAAATATTGCAGCCCCTCACATACACACAAACACACACACACATACACACACACACACACACACACACACACACACACACACACACACACACACACACACACACACACACTCAGTCATTTTCACAAACTGTCTCTACTTTCTCAGAAAATATCTCCAGCTCAAATACCACTTAATACAGGAAGTGTATTCAGTAAAAATGTTAGCTTTCTCATAAAACTTGCTTCATCAGGCATTAAATGTAAAATAGTAGAACCACATTTAGATACATTGTAAAAACAAGTCACATTGTGTCAGTAACTCATATTCATTTCCTACTCTGCTTAGTAGCAGTTAAATGGACATGCAGCTGTTTAAGCGTGGATGCTTGTCAGCTCTAAATATATATCTACAAGTATTCTTTACATTCAGTTCTAGATCTTAAATCATCATCCTGCATATTTTCATACATATTTTCAAAAATGGCAAAGATGATAGAATGTGTATTGTTTGTAGTTTTGATATTGCTATAAAATGTATTGCTATCAACACCCCTTCTTATGTCCAAGAGATGTTCACTTATTCCATCTTTCAGTTTTTTATTTGTTATACAAATTGCAATATAAATAATGTTCAATGTATCACATTCAACAAAGGCTGATTAAAAAACACTTTTTTCATAACTGGATGTGTAATACATTTACCTTGATAGATATACTGTCAAAAACTGCATAGTGTACATGTAAAAGTGCCTTGTCTTTGACTATGATTCTTAACAATATTTTAATTACCATATTGGATTAATTATGTTAAAACATCTGACATTCTAGACAATTGATTGAATTTTATGAGTGAGGTTGTAAAGAAGGGGAAATATAAATATGAGAAATGTAGTTATGGAAACCTACATCACTACTAATAATGCTATTTTTGAAGAAGCTATTTTGCAGGTAGAAGGGAGAGAAGGAAGCATTAGTTTCCTGTTATTTCCTTAAGCAAAGAGTAAAAATGGCTACAGTTGCCAAGCAATGTCCCTTGAAAACAGCAGCTCACCATAAAATACAAACTGATCTTTTCTTGACACTAGTAAAATACAAAACACTCCTCACAAACTAATCAAACCAAAGGGAAAGAGAACACAATGCTCTTTGCCATACTTTATTACTAGATTAAGTGCTTTTGACCTGGTTCTAAGGACTTCTTCAGAATGAAGAATTCTGATGAAGTCCTTAGAACCAGGACAAAAGCATTAATCTAGTAATAAAGTATGTCAAACAGCATCTCCTTCTCCTACCTTTTGGTTTGATTAGTTTTCTAGACACTAAATAAATGTAACTTCTTTACTTAAATTATATTCATTCTGATTTCAGTATAGAGCTGTAACATACCTCTCAACTGTCCAAATTTTTGCAGAATGTCAAGATTTTGGGCTGATATGTTTGGTCTGTTTCTCATAAAATTTTTGGTATTATGGCAAATCGCTGGGATGATCTGAGGACTGAAGGCACTAAATAAAGACATACATTTGAAGTTCAGACTTCAAATCCTTCAGAAAATGTATGTTTAAAACAAGCCCTGTTATTCTATCAACTTTCCAAGTTTATAAGAGCAATATTTAAAATATGTCTCTATTTCTGTGCTTTTGTCCTCCCGTTTTGTCGGACATTGTCCAGATTTCTTGTACTAAGAGATTGAGAGGTGTGAGCTGTAAGTAAACAAATTAGTAAATCATGACTTCAAACAAGATTTGAAAGTAATATAATAAAAAAACTATAACTACCTGGCAAAAATATAACATAAAATAATATTAAATTATTAGCCTGGAAAGTGACCCATATATTCATTTATGAAGAGCCTTCCAAAAAGAGAAGTAAATATATCTACTGTGACTACTTTATATTAAATCTAGTCATCTGTGGAAATGTCATTCTGAAGATGGACAGTTCTTACAATTGCAAAGTAATCCTCATGGTGCTGGCCTATCCATCTCAAGATTTTAATAATTAGCAGCTGAGCATCAAAGGACTCAGGTAGAACAGGTGTGTTTAAAATCACTGCCTTAAAAAGGGCATACAAAATCTACACCTTAAAAAGGTATATAAAATCTGTATCTTAATCTTGGGGAGATTTTCCAAAAGAAGCCAAGGGCACCTTTTTAAAATAGTTTCTGTTATATCTGTTATAGATGTGCCTTAACACCCTTAGGATGATTTTCAGAAACAAGCCAAGCATACCTACTTAAAACAAGCCATGTTACGCTTACTGTAGATGTATTTGCACCACTGCATGTGCATTTTAGCATAGCAGGCTCTGGACTCTAGCGGTTACAGCTATGCTGTTGGTAGCTTTTCTTTTTCAGTTTAACATTACCTCCTGTATTATTCATTTCATCCATCTTTTCAAAACAGAAATGTCACAAGATGAGACAAAAAAAGATGTGATAATTATGTGCTCTTAAAGCTAAGGTGCAAAATGTATAAATCCTTTTCGTATACCTGTGAGGCAAACTCTGTCTCTAGTGAAAGGTTGTTGATGTGTTAGTCTCCCCAGATGTCATAGGTAAAACCAATGTTCCAGGATCTGATTACAGGTTATAGCAGAGGAAAAAATTCTCATTTTTAAATTTACACAGAAAGTCTGCTGACCTGTGCGCTGGTAACAGTATCAGAATGTCTAGAATTTTTGCTTGCACAAAACCTGGAGGTTCTTGAAATGATTGCACACTCTTCATATGGATTCTAGCACTTTAAGCATTTGTGGCATTCTTCTCTTAGGAGGCAAAATTTTACATCTTAGCCAGTCATAATTTTCACTAAAGAAGATAAGATGCATTAAATTTAGCATTTTGTTGGGGAGTGCCTGAACACTGAAAAGAAATATCTTTATAATGGAATAATATGCAGTACACAGAAAGACTCTGCATTTCACAAACACTTTCTTTTTTTTCATTTGCAGGGAAGCAGGACTTTTTTACTGTGACTTTGAAGGTGGCAGTATATCTGAAGGTTGATATAGCTCTGACATTGAAAGCAGGTTAGTTTGTGTAAGGTAACTCACTGAGTACAGGACTTCTTTCTCCTGAAATAGGAATGAGTACTTATTACACTTTCAGCAGTCTTTTGTAGTCAGTCCCGGCTTATTAAGGGTTTCCCCCAATGACCTAATGACCTACAACTAATTATCTAGCTCTTCCGTCATGAACAGCCTCTGTACCTTGCACCTTGGTCTCTTCTCTTCCATCATAAACACATGAACAGCCTCTGTACCTTGCACCTTGGTCTCTTCCGTCATGAACAGCCTCTGTACCTTGCACCTTGGTCTCTTCCGTCATGAACAGCCTCTGTACCTTGCACCTTGGTCTCTTCCGTCATGAACAGCCTCTGTACCTTGCACCTTGGTCTCTTCCATCATGAACAGCCTCTGTACCTTGCACCTTGGTCAGGAATAATATTTCTACATTTGATTCTTGAGGGGACTTGTATTCTGTCTGAAAGCAAGTGCTAGCAGTTTGTTTAAGTTAAATAAAATTCCAAGTTTTATAAGGTCTTCAATTTATTTAGTTTTCCTGAAGTTTCACACCAATTTATAGTTAATTACGGGTTTTAAAGGACACATTTTACTTTGTCTTCTGGAGACCTGATGACTACAGCTGCCATACTATGTTTAGAGTTAAACAGTATGTGGTGGAACAGTAGAAAACATGCCTGTACTGACAGATATTAATTTCTATTAAAGTCAGACAAAATGTGGTGCTGTTACTACATTTCAGCTGAGAATCCAGATAGTACTCCACAGGCAGAGTTACGGCATGAAAACAGAACCTTTGTCTCTACCAATTACTTACTCATTACAATCCAGAACTTTACTTAGACGGTCTCCGACAGGACCCCACATGTGAAACAGCTGGTAACATTCCTACAGGACCCCACATGTGAAACAGCTGGTAACATTCCTACAGGACCCCACATGTGAAACAGCTGGTAACATTCCTACAGGACCCCACATGTGAAACAGCTGGTAACATTCCTACAGGACCCCACATGTGAAACAGCTGGTAACATTCCTACAGGACCTCACATGTGAAACAGCTGGTAACATTCCTACAGGACCCCACATGTGAAACAGCTGGTAACATTCCTACAGGACCCCACATGTGAAACAGCTGGTAACATTCCTACAGGACCCCACATGTGAAACAGCTGGTAACATTCCTACAGGACCCCACATGTGAAACAGCTGGTAACATTCCTACAGGACCCCACATGTGAAACAGCTGGTAACATTCCTACAGGACCCCACATGTGAAACAGCTGGTAACATTCCTACAGGACCCCACATGTGAAACAGCTGGTAACATTCCTACAGGACCCCACATGTGAAACAGCTGGTAACATTCCTACAGGACCCCACATGTGAAACAGCTGGTAACATTCCTACAGGACCCCACATGTGAAACAGCTGGTAACATTCCTACAGGACCCCACATGTGAAACAGCTGGTAACATTCCTACAGGACCCCACATGTGAAACAGCTGGTAACATTCCTACAGGACCCCACATGTGAAACAGCTGGTAACATTCCTACAGGACCCCACATGTGAAACAGCTGGTAACATTCCTACAGGACCCCACATGTGAAACAGCTGGTAACATTCCTACAGGACCCCACATGTGAAACAGCTGGTAACATTCCTACAGGACCCCACATGTGAAACAGCTGGTAACATTCCTACAGGACCCCACATGTGAAACAGCTGGTAACATTCCTACAGGACCCCACATGTGAAACAGCTGGTAACATTCCTACAGGTCCCCACATGTGAAACAGCTGGTAACATTCCTACAGGACCCCACATGTGAAACAGCTGGTAACATTCCTACAGGACCCCACATGTGAAACAGCTGGTAACATTCCTAC
>NC_056743.1:1901781868-1901804368 GCF_019279795.1 Protopterus annectens
CCTGAATCAATTTTAATGCAAGCAGGCTTTATGAGGACTGACAAAACCACATTCTGAAGCAAAATCTCCTTCTAGATCACATCATCTGCGAGCTCATGAGGTCAATGTAACCCATTTCCCAAAACTAAGCAATCTGTGGTCTGAGAATGAAAGTTTTCCTTTTTCTGTGGAAATGTAATTATCTCCTTAAAAGAAGACTTCCTTTTATTTGAAGGAGAAATTTTATTATACCATGTTCTGGTATCATGCATATAATTAAGTCATTAACCCTGCTCTTGATTGCAAAGTGGTTTTAAACTGCATACACTAATCTAATCTTTTTGATAAAAAAAGTGAATAAATGAGACACATATTAACTTATACTGAGCTATGAAATATGATATTATGTTTATCATGTTGTTCACACCTGCAGTCATCACCTGTGGGATATCCTGCCTGCAGATAGCCCAACAGTTAGCCCAACTTCGAGAGCTGTACCTTCCCCCCGGTATTTTAGATGACTCCCTCCTAATGCCATGTATAAAGGAGGAGTCAGTCTGTGCCATTTTCACACATTTCTTGTCACACGATTCAGGATGAGGACTGTCAGCCTGTCAGCTGGCCTACTTCTGAAGGAAGAGTAGTCCCATCATCAGTGGATATTCACGTCATGTAATAATTCTTTATATACTACTTGATGCCTGACAGGATTCTGAGTCAAACGTTTTTTGTAAGAGTTAATAATTCTGAGGGCTGTGGGAGACACATTCCCCGTAAATATTCCCCTCCTGCTGTCTTTTTCTGCCTCATCTTGAAGAACAACATGGATACCTGTCCTTCTTGAGCCAGTTTTACCCCAATGACAATTAGGACAAGCACAAAATCTCTCTGGGAGTTTGTGAATTAAAACAGAGTGTGAGTCTAGTTCTGTACTTCTATGGTATCACCCAGGGCCTCCAGCATCCTTGCGCTAAACAGAAGCACTCTAAAGAACATCATAAGGTGAAATGTCAGGAAACCAAGGGAAGTCAGTCAGATGACATTAGTTTTCTAGGGCAGGTAGCTCCAAACAATGTGAGGTGTTTGCACAGACCCTTGTCTTCAGTGTCAGCTTTTGCCAAGGCATTTGGTGCAAACACTGGGCAGGCCACCATGTTTTCATATTTATGCATGTCACCCTGGATTGAAGATACTGATACACAAGCCAATACCAAGGCCTTGCCCAGGGTGCCAGTGTAAACCATCTGCATTATTTCCAAGGGTGAGGGTGGAATCTCCTTAGTATTTGTTGTTATGAAAGTACCTGGAGATGAAGTAGAGATCTTGGTCACCTGTACATATGCTTAAAGGTAGCTTCCAGCTCCATTCACCTCTCAGGCTTCTTTCCAGCATGGAAATCCTCCATGCTCCTTTGAATAAAGACCTCCTGCTGAATATGCCTTTAAAGGACTGGAGAAGAAAGGCGATAATATGCATTCAAAGAACTTTTTCACTCTAGGTACCAATGTTCTGCAGAAATTACCCCCACCAAATCTTTGCATTTGTTCCCCAAGCAGGACAAGAATAAGACAGTTAAAGGAAAAAAGGGCAAGTTTACAAAAGAATGGTAAGGTAATCCAAAGTAGAAGCCTGGGGGCCATCAGAACCAACAAAAGAATGGTAAGGTAATCCAAAGTAGAAGCCTGGGGGCCATCAGAACCAACAAAAGAATGGTAAGGTAATCCAAAGTAGAAGCCTGGGTCCATCAGAACCAACAAAAGAATGGTAAGGTAATCCAAAGTAGAAGCCTGGGGGCCATCAGAACCAACAAAAGAATGGTAAGGAAATCCAAAGTAGAAGCCTGGGTCCATCAGAACCAACAAAAGAATGGTAAGGTAATCCAAAGTAGAAGCTGGGGCCATCAGAACCAACAAAAGAATGGTAAGGTAATCCAAAGTAGAAGCTTGGGGGCCATCAGAACCAACAAAAGAATGGTAAGGTAATCCAAAGTAGAAGCCTGGGGGCCATCAGAACCAACAAAAGAATGGTAAGATAATCCAAAGTAGAAGCCTGGGGGCCATCAGAACCAACAAAAGAATGGTAAGGTAATCCAAAGTAGAAGCCTGGGTCCATCAGAACCAACAAAAGAATGGTAAGGAAATCCAAAGTAGAAGCCTGGGTCCATCAGAACCAACAAAAAGAATGGTAGGGTAACCCAAAGTACAAGCCTGGGGGCCATCAGAACCAACAAAAGAATGGTAAGGTAATCCAAAGTAGAAGCCTGGGGGCCATCAGAACCAACAAAAGAATGGTAAGGAAATCCAAAGTAGAAGCCTGGGTCCATCAGAACCAACAAAAGAATGGTAAGGTAATCCAAAGTAGAAGCCTGGGGGCCATCAGAACCAACAAAAGAATGGTAAGGTAATCCAAAGAAGATGCCTAAGGGTCCTCAGAACCAACAAAAGAATGGTAAGGAAATCCAAAGTAGAAGCCTGGGTCCATCAGAACCAACAAAAGAATGGTAAGGAAATCCAAAGTAGAAGCCTGGGTCCATCAGAACCAACAAAAGAATGGTAAGGTAATCCAAAGTAGAAGCCTGGGGGCCATCAGAACCAACAAAAGAATGGTAAGGTAATCCAAAGTAGAAGCCTGGGGTCCATCAGAACCAACAAAAGAATGGTAAGGTAATCCAAAGTAGAAGCCTGGGGGCCATCAGAACCAACAAAAGAATGGTAAGGAAATCCAAAGTAGAAGCCTGGGTCCATCAGAACCAACAAAAGAATGGTAAGGAAATCCAAAGTAGAAGCCTGGGGGCCATCAGAACCAACAAAAGAATGGTAAGGTAATCCAAAGTAGAAGCCTGGGTCCATCAGAACCAACAAAAGAATGGTAAGATAATCCAAAGTAGAAGCCTGGGTCCATCAGAACCAACAAAAGAATGGTAAGGTAATCCAAAGTAGAAGCCTGGGGCCATCAGAACCAACACAACCAGAAGAAACAGCTGTGACTCAGCCTGGCTGCCTTCTCCATCCCTCCAACATGCCATCTCAAACCCAACAGACCCTCAAACCCATTTCCCTGCCCATTTCCCCATACTCCATCTCCAGTTCAGTTAGGAGGGTGACTTGTCTTATTTGCAGAAAGTTGGGAAAAGATCAGTAAGGACCTGAAGATTCTACAACAAGGTTACAGTCTAATGACTAAAGCGAACGTATTTACGAGCATCAATATGCCATCAGCAAAGGTAAAACAGATAATGCCTTAGCAAAACACATTTCATTATATAAGAAGCACAAATTTAAATACAAGGTCATTGACCAAACACTATTTGATATCAGGGGTGGCCCTGTACCCTTATTATTAGAGGAGCTAGAGTTATTCTGGCAAATATTTTTAAACACTTACAACTTTCCAGGTATAAATGATACCTGCTCAATCAGTTGTATCTTAAAATTAAAGAGTTTGAAGAGATGAGAGTAGGTTTAAGTACTTATCAAATGTAGATGTGTGAAAAAAATTAAGAATGTGACCATATTAATTGCATTTTATGGTTTTGTTGTGATGAATTAATGAATTCATGCAAGTTTTTAGGTATATATTTTCTGTATTTTTCTGTATTTCTCATATTTGCTTGCACTTTTATATGTGGTTATTCATATGTATTAATAATTTATTTTAATGGAGCAAATAGTTACATATTGCAACATTCGGGTTTGTAAAATGCTTTAGTGGGCAATGAGTAACTGAAGCAGTCCGTTTTAAGAGAGGGAGGTTTTGAAGTAATAGGAGGTCTTTGATCGGTTGTATCTGCCATATGAATTACGAGTACTCTTTTTAAATGAGGTATGTTAGAGTTAATATATTGTATCTAAAAAACTTTGCATCTTAAGGCAAATGAAAAGCTTTGAATAAATTCATTTTATACATTCTGTCTCAGTTTTCTAGATTCGGCTTTCGCCTTCCTGTTTGTTGTTTTAAGTTTAGTTTGTGCGGCCATTGGTGTCTATTCTTGTACTAAAAGATTATAGTGTATACAGACATGTTTAAATAGATGAAAGAAAAAATACATTTAATTTGGTTGGCATTTTTTTCTAAAGAGTAATCCTCCCTCTAGTGGTTAATTTCCACCACAGTTTTCCTGAATTATTTAAAACAGACGTAAAACAAGTTTTTGCTTCCAGAGCATTTAAGATTTTTTTACCACGGAGGAAGTATAACAGTAAAAGACAATTAAGGAATGATTTTACCCTCTCATTCTTTTTATGAGTTCATTCAGTAATAATAGTTTTTTTTCAGCTAAACACTAAGAATATACCCTTGATGTCACCCATTTTTATTCTCAGGCCACAGCAGACAGCTAACACCCTGAATCTTTTTTTTTTCGGCTGAAACATTGTGTTATTTTGTAGATATATGACTGCTATGGCTGTATACTAGAAATCTGTGTGGCAGCTGTTTACACTTTGGTGTCCTAAGGCTGTGTAAGAACTGCCCGATGTTCACTGTAAATAAACTCCTAACTGACCTGGTCAATTCTGTCTGTCTGACTGTCAAAGGTGTACATACCTACCAAATTTGAAGGCACCCCTTTCTCAGCCTGAGGCATAGAATGAGAAATACCCGGACATGTCCCCACCTATAAGCATGCAATATTTTCATATACACAACACAAAACTGTTGTATACTGATGCCATTAAAAACTCTACCTAATCCTCTTAAAACTCTTTTAAGAGTAGGCATCAAGAAAATCTCAAAATATATTTCTACACACAAACACACACACACACACACACACACACACACACACACACACACACACACACACATGCACATGCATGCACACATGCACACACACACACACACACACACACACACACACACACACACACACACACACACACACACACACACATGCACACACACACAGATGCACACACACACACACACACACACACACACACACACACACACACACACATGCACATGTGCACACATGCACACACACACACACACACACACACACAAATACACACACACACATGCACACACACACACACACACACACACACACACACACACACACACACACACACACACACACACACACACCCTCATCAGCAAATCACCAGCAATATATCATTCCCACATCTGAAAACATCTTAGTAATTAGTGCCTTTATTGTAACACACAGAGATTGTACATTCACTAGGCTGGACAAAGGTAGGGTTGCAGTTAGCTGCCTCTCAGTAAACAGGATTGCAGACATAACAAGGGCTTTCAAGTCAGACATAACAAGGGCTTTCAAGATCTTCTTCACCAGCAAGTAAGACTACAACATGATAGTAGTCCATGTGGTAGTAAATGACCAGGTACAAAACTCCTTAAAGGATATGCAAAAGGACATGCTGGAGCTTGTGGGAAAGCAGTGGTTCTGAGTTGTATCCTTCCCTCACCAGAAATGATGCCTAGACTCAAGGAAAAGATAACTGGGTTCAACAGCTGGCTAAGCAGCTGGTGCCATTACAGAGAGATCTAGGTTGTGTTGTCCTGGGACGAGATGGTCAGCAGCCAGGTTTGCTTTTCCAAAGTTTTTGGTGCTGTCTTTGTGCCTTTTTTCAGGCAGAGTTAATCTAATGAACATCTCAACCTCACAAACAAATTAAATCCCAAACTGGACAATATCAAAGTGTCCCTTTTCAATGCCAGATGTTTAAGAAATAATTGCCTGACTTGGTGGCATTTTGCATCTGGAACGTGTCCATGTTTATCTTATTACTGAGACATGGTTCAAATGTAAAGAGAACACCCCTTCTCTGCCTGGGTCTTGTGACTACTGTACCTTTAAACCCACTGATAACTGTGGCAAACTCTCAGCACTTGTCAGTGATGCCATCAATTTGAACTTGATACCCAGTGACCTCACAGAACTCCACTTCATCTGAGGGCCTGTATCTTGTTATTGATCCTCCAATGTGATCATGAAAACTTTATTATTCCTTGAAAATATTCCTGTAAGGAACTAAGTTTTAATCCTTAGTGACTTCAACCATCCCTCCAGAGATTGGAGTACTTACACCACTAACATAAGGTATGCCAACACTTCTTGGATTGGATTAAGGAAACTCCCTGGATCAGTTTGCCTTCATTTTCAACAGAAGTGGAAAAATTACTGACCTGATTCTCCCAAACTTTACTCTATCCTGTTCCCTTTGCCTGGTCAGTCCCTCGTTAATTAAGTCAGCCCACCTACTGGTTACCTTTACCCTTAAAACATTCAGTCCCCTATTAACCAACATCTTCCACTTTACAGATTTCAAAAAGGCAAAGCTTCTACAAATTATATGATGAAATCTCTAAATTCTCCCACAAAAACTCTGCAATTGACCCAAAATATGCATCCCCTTCACTAAGGATATTTATGCCCATTTAAACAATCACATTGACTTGGTAGTCCTGCCAGTGCCCACTAGAACCAGAGAGAGCAGCTAGTTCAAAAACAAACTACTCTGCTGGTCAGTTGGTATAAAAAAATTGTGCAGCATCAAGAAGAAACTGCTCAAATGACCGTATAAGGTTAGGAAATCATCATATAAAAACCTGCCTAAGAGACTGAAGGCAGCCAACAAAGATCAGCAAAGCATCCCAAAATCTCAGGCTAGTAAGTGAGGCAAAGGATAACTACAAGCCCTTTCTCATTTACATTAAAACAATGTAGAAATAATTCACAACAGTACTCTGAACGTTTCCATAATAGTGTCTCCTACTGAACCCCAAAAGATATTGTAACGTAATAGAAAATAAGTTTGCAGCCAGTGTCTCCCCTCAAACTATTAAACCAACTCCAGTTATCCCTCAGTCACTCCCCCCAGTACCACTGTCACTAATGATCATGTCCTTAAGATCCTCTCAACGCCCAAAAGTACTGTTTAACCTAAGCCTATCCACAGATTATGCCCCTGAATCCTTGTGCACTGTGGGAGTGGTGCCCCCAAATAAGAGTAGACCCACCACAGACCCTGCCTTATGAGACTTATCTGAACTGCAGTAGCGCTCATTGTTACTGAAAGTATAAATCCTCATATCAAACATCTGATAAGGTGCCAGCTACATCAACTTGGCTTTGTAAATGGTAAGTTACGTCTGATAAATCCTGTAAGCTTCGTTGAAAAGGTCATGTAAGCAGTGCTCACATTGTCAAAGCAAACTATCTTGATTTGGCCAAGTCATCTGACACCCAGGCACATGATAAATATGTTTATGGCTATATGCACTAATTCCCAATGAGATAAGATGGATATCACACTGGCTCAAGGACAGAGCACACATTGTCATAGTTGGAGATGCCTCCTCAGTCAGACAGATGATGACTAGTGGCATTCCCCAAGAGATCTATTTCAGGCCCCATCCTGTTTGGTATTTATTTCTCTAATCTCAAAACTGTTAAACCAGATCTCAGGTTAACTAAATTTGCTGATAACCGTAAGCTCGGTGTAGTTGTCAGGTCAACCCAAGATACTTCATCCTTCGAAATGAATATAGACAAGTCAACACCTGGTGCATGGAAAAAAGGCTTAAACAAAGTGCCAGGTAGTTGGAAACAGCAAATTGCTTCAACCTACTGCATCAATAATGCCCACTATCAAGCAGGTCCCTTTCCATTTATTACCAGATGGCATCTTTAGGTAGGAAAGCCTTCTAAATCTCATAACTAATTGCCAAAGATATCTCTTCTAAAAATCAGAAATGTTATTGTTCCTTTGTACTGTGCCTTAGTCAGACCCATTATAAATAGAATGTACCCTTTAGCATGCATCTTGCCAGATACATAAAAAAAAATCTTGAGAAATGACTAATGCTCCTAACAAAAACAATAACTAGCCTCAAAAGTCATAGCTACCAGGAGAGACTAGACTCCTTAATCCAATACGTAATGCCATACAGGCTCCTGAGGGAGGATCTATGCCTTGCTTACCAAGTCCTTATGGATTTGAAATCTTTGACCACTTTTTTGATAAATCAAATAGTGCAGTTAACACTAGAACAAGAAATCTCAATTTACAAATGGAAATAACTAAATAAAAAAGATGGAAGAATAGGCTCATAGATTCATAGGTTCAGCACCTGGTGCCTACCTTTGCTCCAAGAAAGGTTCCCCATACAGGTCAAGAAATATGAGTCTCTGTCTTCATTCAAAAATGGATTGGACAATTGGATAGGTACCTTTAAAGTTAGTCTGGAATTTACAGGCCTTACCCTCCTTTGAAGGGATTATAGAATCTAAGGGTGGTTATTGGCAAGGTGTACATGGCCTTCAGTTAAACTGCATTTTATATCCTATGATACTATGATCCCATCATATGACAAACTAGGTCTGTGATATTTGAACTGTTTGCCACAGGTGACTAAGCAGGTCAGTCATAGGTGTGACAGCAAACATCTTGTGTTAGGAATACCCTGCAGGGTGAGAAAAGTCACTACGTGTTACACTCAGAAGGTATAACAAAAAAATAATATTTCGGCTTCTGTGTGTGGAAGGATTTACTGTACAGTGAACATCATTTTAGCAGCTTATACGTAACAGAAATCAGAAAATTAATAAAAAAAAGAAGCACTGAAGCTACTGTCAGAAACAGACTAAGAATATCAAGATTCAGAGAAAACCACTATATACATATGTATATGTAAATGCAGTGAGAAAGTCATGTCATAATGTGTTGAACAAAATCAAGTTGGATAACTATAGCACAATTATCTCCCATATATTAAACTTCCAAAAAGGTGAATGCAAAACCTGACTGTACAAAATATAGTTAGATATTGTATCAGGATGGCACAATGGTGCAGTGGTAGCATTGTTGCCTTACAGCAAGAGATTCTCTGGTTTGATTCTCAGCTGGAGTGCCTTCTGTGCAGTCTGTATCTTCTCCCTGCATTCATGTGGGTTTCCTCCAGGTACTGTGGTTTCCTCCCACATTAGAAAGACATGCATCAAGTGCTTCTCCCTGGGCCTCCACTGAAAATTGGCTTAGTTCCAAGTCAGACTTTCCCGGTAAACAAATATTAAACAAATAAATAAATCATGCAATTAGGTCTTGTATTTACCTTATAATATAATTACAAAAATTCATATACAACCTTAGCAAGTCACATTTACTGTTATAACTTTTTTTGCAAGGATGCTTCATCTCTCAGTGGAAAGGAGAAATATGGAGTCATGTTAGGGACACTAAGATAGTATTTGCATAAAGAGCTGAAGCACAGCATTACAATAACGGGAATGGTAGAGCACATAACATAAAGGATGTGTCATGCTCTCAGCAATAGCATGGAATACCATCCCTTAGGAGAATTCTGGCAATGTTCCTGCAGCTCACTGCTGAGAGACTGGCCACATGAATCTGCTGACTTGTGAGCAACAGTTGAAATGAACAGGTAGTCCCAAAGCTCTGGAAGGTAACTTGATATCTCTTTGGTAACATCTCTGACTCCAAACCACAGGGTCTGGGTTCATTTCTGACTTGGAGTCACTTTTTGCCTGGAATGTGCATGTTTTCCTGTTGCCTGGGTTTTAGCCAGATACTACCCTTCCCTACAATTAATAAGATAATTACCTCACTGGCACTTTATGGACCATCCAAACTATTACTGAGCACTGTCAGACTCACAGGATGGTTTCACAACCAATTACAGTACGAACGGAGCACTTACAAGACATAGATAAAGGGCTACATACGGCAGTTTGCTTCTCGATTTGTCAAAGGTGTATAACATTACTGATCATCAGAAGCAAAGGCAGATGTGCTCTCACCTTAGCTGTGAAGAATCAGCCTGTATATAATAGCATACATTGCTCAGAGTGGAACACCTGCATCTAACCTAAAATATTAAATAGTGGTGTTCCACTGTGGACTTGGCTTAAACCAAGTGTTATCTAGCACACTATGGAGCTTGGGTGAGGAGGACAGTTTATCCAGCACACCAGTGACTGCACTAGCCAGCAGCAATCCTTTGGAACTACACTCAACTGTGTTTCAACTGAAGTTCTCAACACCAATTCACCACCTAAGTGGCACTAGGTTTATTCATAATATAACAAGAATAAAAAAGGTCATATTGGTTTAGATTAACAAAAATCTTTGAGAAGCAAGGACAGGAGTAAAGCTAATACTGAAATCACTGACATAACTTACCTTGGGATTAAGGAAGAACCACATGTGACATCAGAAGGACATCTGTAATCCATAACTGCTAAAGTCAAGAACTACATTAAGCATGATATACAAACTAAAGGAATATGTTACCAAAGAAGCCACATGTAGTGCAGTTTCATGTATACTGGGAGTTAGAGCACAATGATATATAAATGAAAGGAATACGTTACCAAAGAAGCTACGTGTAGTGCAGTTTCATGTATACTGGCAGTTAGTGCACAGTGATATATAAATTAAAGGAATATGTTACCAAAGAAGCCACGTGTAGTGTAGTTTCATGTATACGGGCAGTTAGTGCACAATGATATATAAACTAAAGGAATATGTTACCAAAGAAGCCACGTGTAGTGCAGTTTCATGTATACTGCCAGTTAGTGCACAGAGTTAAGGCCATGAGCTGCTTCCTATGCAAGAGGTGTGACGTTTAGCAAATCACTTAACTAGATAGTAACTTGGAGACAATTGGGAATTTGGGCTAGGCTCATCAGTGGTCTCCTGGACTGCAATCCTAGTAACCACCTATGAACATAGAATGCTGTATATAGCATAAATTCTAAATATTTTGCAGGATTGACTTGTAGATAAATGACCACACAATGAGAAAAATTGATAATGCAACCTATATAGGTTCATAGGTTCATAGATTGGTACTAGGCTATCAGCCCTAGGGCCTATATAAGCCTAGCCATAACAATTCCCTGGCTATTTCTTCCCACACTATTTATTTCCCTGGACCCCTGTCTAGCAGGGCAACTGACATGATCCCCGGGGTGAATTTCCTTTCTCCCATCCAGTCATCAAGGTTCCTTTTGAAGAGGGCCAAAGAGGCGCTCTGCTTGACATGTATGGGCAGTCTATTCCAGAGTCTGGGGAGTCTCTGGGTCAGGAACCTATCCCTCCAGCATGTTTTGTTTATTGTGATGACAGGGTTTAGATCCATTAAGCATGTGGCTCTGAGGGATTGGGATTTCTTTAAGTGTAGCATGTCCAACAGCTCTGGGTTTGACATGGCATTGTATGTTAAGCAGAAATCGCCTCTGAGTAGACGATATGTGACAGTGTATAGCTGGAGTTTTTTAAGGTGGTCAGCGTAGGGCATCTGCTTTAGGCCTGTGATTCTTTTAGTGAGGTATTTCTGTGGCCTTTCCAGTTGTTGCGGATGTCTTGAGAGGTACATACCAAACGAGGTATTGTATTCTATAATGGGTCTAATGAGGGATGAGTACAGTGGGACAATGACCTCCTTTTTTCTGGATGAAAAGCCCTTAGTGATGAGGTGTGGCACACAGAAGGATTTCCTGACTGTTGTGGCGATGTGGTTATCGAAGGTGAGACCACTGTCCACCTGTGTCCCTAAGTCTCTTATCACACTTTCAGTGTTTAGTGTACTGTCACCTATGTGGTAATTTATGGGTACATATTTTTTCCCAAAGGGGATAACTATACATTTCTTGGCATTGAGCTTGAGCCCATGGCTCTGGCACCAAGCATCCATTTCTGTAAGACCCTTTTGTAGAGCATCCACATCATTTGGGGATTCAGTAATTGCTCCCAGTTTGCAGTCATCTGCGAACTTTGTTAGCCAGAGTCCCTTAGTGTTGGCCTATACTTCAGAAAAGTAGATGCCAAACAAGAGCAGTCCCAGGACTGAACCCTGAGGTACTCCACTTGTCACTTGTCTGGAGCTGGATTTGGAGTCGGCTACTTTTACTGTGTGGATTCTGTCAGTAAGCATCTATTCCAGTTCACGGAGACAATGGGGCAGCTTTGGAACAAGGTGTAGTAGTGCAGCATTAGGGCATTGTGTAATAGTGCAATATCACTGCATGGGGTAATAGTGCAGTATCAGTTTATGATGTAATGCTACAGTATCAGTGCATTGGGTAATGGTGCAATATCACTGTATGGGGTAATAGATTAGTATTAGTGCATAATGTAATACTATATTATGAGTGTATTGGGCAATGGTGTAATATCACTGTATGGGGTAATAGATTAGTATTAGTTCATGATCTAATGCTACATTATCAGTGTATTGTGCAATGGTGCAAAACAATGCAGCACAAATGCATGAGACAAAGGTAAATGATCAGAATACATGAGATAGTGTCACATGAATGCATGTTGCAATGGTGCAGTCTCAATACAAGGGTAACAATGCAGCATTATTGCAGGGGCAATGGTGCAGCATCATTCTCATGGATAATAGTTCAGCATCAGTGTATGATGTAATAGCACAGCCATAAGTGCTTTGGGTAATGCTGCAATATCACTATATCTGTTAATAGTTTAGTATCAATGTATAATGTAATAGTACAGCATCAATGCATTGGTTAATGGTGCAATATCACTATATCTGTTAATAGTTTAGTATCAGTGTATAATGTAATAGTACAGCATCAATGCTTTGGGTAATGCTGCAATATCACTATATCTGTTAATAGTTTAGTATCAATGTATAATGTAATAGTACAGCATCAATGCATTGGGTAATGGTGCAATATCACTATATCTGTTAATAGTTTAGTATCAATGTATAATGTAATAGTACAGCATCAATGCATTGGGTAATGCTGCAATATCACTATATCTGTTAATAGTTTAGTATCAATGTATAATGTAATAGTACAGCATCAATGCATTGGTTAATGGTGCAATATCACTATATCTGTTAATAGTTTAGTATCAATGTATAATGTAATAGTACAGCATCAATGCATTGGGTAATGGTGCAATATCACTATATCTGTTAATAGTTTAGTATCAATGTATAATGTAATAGTACAGCATCAATGCATTGGTTAATGGTGCAATATCACTATATCTGTTAATTGTTTAGTATCAGTGTATAATGTAATAGTACAGCATCAATGCATTGGGTAATGCTGAATATCACTATATCTGTTAATAGTTTAGTATCAGTGTATAATGTAATAGTACAGCATCAATGCATTGGTTAATGGTGCAATATCACTATATCTGTTAATAGTTTAGTATCAGTGTATAATGTAATAGTACAGCATCAATGCATTGGGTAATGCTGCAATATCACTATATCTGTTAATAGTTTAGTATCAGTGTATAATGTAATAGTACAGCATCAATGCATTGGGTAATGCTGCAATATCACTATATCTGTTAATAGTTTAGTATCAATGTATAATGTAATAGTACAGCATCAATGCATTGGGTAATGGTGCAATATCACTCTATGGGGTAATAAAGCAGGATTAGTTTATGATCTAGTCATACAGCATCAATGCTTTGAATAATGATGCACTATCACTGCATGGGGTAATAGTGCAATATCAGTTTATGATGCAATAGCACAGCATCAGTGTATTGGGTAATTGTGCAATATCACTGTATGGAATAATAGTGCAATATCATTGTATGATATAATAGTACAGCTTCAGTGCATTGGGTAATGGTACAATATCACTGTATGGGGTAATAGATTAGTATTAGTGTATGATGTAATGCTACAGTATCAGTGTATTGGGGTAATAGTGCAGTATCAGTTTATGATGCAATAGCACAGTATCAGTGTATTGGGTAATTGTGCAATATCACTGTATGGAATAATAGTGCAATATCATTGTATGATATAATAGTACAGCTTCAGTGCATTGGGTAATGGTACAATATCACTGTATGGGGTAATAGATTAGTATTAGTGTATGATGTAATGCTACAGTATCAGTGTATTGGGGTAATAGTGCAGTATCAGTTTATGATGCAATAGCACAGCATCAGTGTATTGAGTAATTGTGCAATATCACTGTATGGAATAATAGCGCAATATCATTGTATGATGTAATAGTACAGCTTCAGTGCATTGGGTAATGGTAAAATATCGCTGTATGGGGTAATAGAGTAGTATAAGTGTAAGATTTACTAGTACAACATCAATGTATTGGGAAATGGTTCAATACCACTGTATGGGGTAATAGTGCAGTATCCATGTAAGATGTAATAGAACATTATCAATGCAATGGGTAATGGTGCAATATCACTGTATGTGGTAATAGTGCAGTATCAGTGCATGATATAATATTACAGCATCAGTGCAAGAGTTAACAGTGCATCATCAGAGCTGGGGACAATACCACAACATCAGCCAAGGAATAATGGCATATGAGGTCATGGTTGTACTATCAGTGCATGGATTGCTTTCACAGCTGCTGGTGCAGCATAAGTGTAAGGAGTAACAATATAGATCTGGGCAACAGTACTTCATCATTACAAGGAAGTGTGGTGAAATCAGTATAAGGGCTGTGGTACAGCATCAATGTCTCCAGCAATGGTAGAACAGTAGTAAAAGGACACTTGTGTAACATCAGTGCATGCTGTAATAGTGCAGCAAATATACATTAGTGCACAGGACAGAGGTAAAGCATCAGTGCATGGGGCAGGTGTGTAGCATCCGCGCAAGGAGCAATGGTGTAACATTACTGCATGTTGTGTTTGGAGCATCAGTCCATGGAACTGATGTGTGAAATTAGTGGGTACAGCATCAGTGCATGAGACAGAGATGATGATTCAGTGTACAGGACAGAGATGTAACATCAGTGCATAGGACAGATGTGAAACATCAGTGCATGGGCAGAGATGTAGCTTCAGTGCATGGGACAGATATGAAACATCAGTGCATGGGGTAGGGATAAAGCATCAGTGCATAGGGCAGATATGAAACAGCAGTACATGGGGCAGGAATGCAGCATCAGTGCATGGGACAGATGTGAAACATCAGTGCATGGGGCAGGAATGCAGCATCAATGCATAGGAAAGATGTGAAACAGTGGATGGGGCAGAGATGCAACATCAGTGCATGGGGCAGATGTGAAACAGTGCATGGGGCAGGGATGAAGCATCAGTGTATGCGACAGATGTGAAACAGTGCATGGGGCAGGATGCAGCATCAGTGCATGGGGCAGATGTGAAACAACAGCACATGGGGCAGGGATGCAGCATCTGTGCATAGGGCAGATGTGAAACAATGCGTGGGGCAGGGCTGCAGTATCAGTGCATGGGACAGATGTGAAACAGTGCATAGGACCAATGTGAAACATCAGTGCATGGGGCAGAAGTGAAATAGTACATGGGCAGATGTGAAATAGTGCATGGGGCAGGGATGCAGCATCAGTGCATGGGAGAGATGTGAATCATCAGTGGATGGGGCAGGGATGCAGCATCAGTACATGGGGCATATGTGAAACATCAGTGCATAACACAGGGCTGGAACATCAGAGCTTGGGGCAGGGATGCAGCATGGGGCATATGTGAAACATCAATGCATGATACAGGGCTTGAACATCAGAGCATGGGGCAGGGATACAGCATCGGTGAATAGGACAGATGTGAAACATCAGTGCAGGGGCAGGGATGCAGCATCAGTGCATGGGACAGATGTGAAGCATCAGTGCATGGGGCAGGGATGCAGCTCCTGTGCATGGGACAGATGTGAAACTGTGCATGGGGCAGGGATAAAGCATCAGTGCATGGGGTAGATGTGAAACATCAGTGCATGGGGCAGGGATAAAGAATCAGTGCATGGGGCAGATGTGAAACATCAGAGCATGATACAGGGCTGGAACATCAGAGCATAGGGTATGATGCAGGCTATATGCAGCATGAGATGAAACTGCGGAAGCTGAGCACCAAAATAAGTAAGCAGTTTATGGTGAAGATGTTTGGGTTATAAGCAATTTCTTCAGTATGCAACCTCCTACTAATCCGGTTCACAGCAGTTTCACATTAATGTTAAGCACCTCTGATAGAAGCTTGCAGTGTGGTGCAGTTGGTGATGCTGGGGGAGTTCAGTAATTAACTAAACTAGTGTATTTCCGCTTTGCTTTGACATTGCAAATGGTGACATAGTACAAGAATTTTGGGAATGTCCAGTGGACAGAAGCCTTTGCCAGCACCTGTTTGATTTCATTACGTATTAGTTTATTCTCTCTTCAATTGTTTTTTTGGTTGTTTTTATGTTCTCCCCATGGAATAGTTAATGTTTTCTTGTTGCCAAGAATAATATTTATTTTTTTTATTAATTCAATATTTGTTTACTGGGAAAGTCCGACCGGCAAAGAGCCCATTTTCAGGGGAGGCCCAGGGAAAAACGCTTCAGACACGTCTTTTTAATGTGGGAGGAAACTGGAGAAAACTCACATAAATGCAGACAGGACATACAGACTCTGCACAGAATGCATCCCAGCTGAGAAGTGAACCAGAAAACCTCTTGCTGTGAGGTGACAAAGTTAACCACTGTGCTGCCCAGTATGTGTCCATTGTGAGACAGTCCCCTATTTACTGATACTACACTACTAATCCTTGTACATGGTTGGGTTGACATATTGGTTGATATCTTTACCGCACAGATAAATGGTACAGAGCTTGTTTCTGAGCTCTGATTATTGTCGACTGTTTTTGAAGACTGTAGTCATCTCTCTTTTGTTGTAGATACAGGAGGGCATGGAGGACGTAGTGATCGATGCACTTACTTCCATGAGAAAGACGATTCCTATATCCATTCCCACTGTTTCCATAGATTCCACATCTCATCAAAAAGTAATGGAAAGAAACAGGAAAACTTATTCTGATCATGTGACTGCAATGGGAGTGGTTTCAAGCATTTCAGTTCCTATTGAGTAAGGACATTTTCTAGGTCCAGGCCAAAGATGTGCCCAGACAGAAATGGAGTGAAAACCATCTTCTTCCCTGCTAGATCAAATGAGTTTGTTAGATTGTCAGTGGATATCCTGAAGTTTACTAAGGCAGCTAGGTAGCCCTCGGCTAAACTGTAATGTCTCTACCACCTGTCTAGGACTGGGTCTACATTTTGGAAATCAATACAGCAGCACTCAGAAGCCAGAACTCTGTCTGTCTGTTCTTCTGGCTCCTTCAACCCTGGTTACAACTGTTGGAGTTAAACACACAAATGATACATCAAGGAGAGGGCCTCATGTCGGATGCAGCTATTACTTTTCTACCATGTCAGCTGACTGATGACAGAACCTATCCTGCAGGATAGCTACTGGCACACGATTATTCTACACCAATTGCAGAGGTAAGTGCGGGTATGTTGTTTGGTGTTATTTTATTACTACGTTTAACTGTAGTTTGTTACCCACTCTTCATTACTTCCAATTTATTCTGTTAGTAGAATTTATCACATGCAGTGCCCTCTGTAAGCATGCATACTGTTGGGTATATACTTACTGCACATTTTCCCATTTTATCAAGGATTTAAAGTATCCTGTAACCTAAAAAAAGAACAAACATAGGTATGTGGCTGTCTTCTCTTTATAGCGACGTACCCTCGAATGGCTGTGGAATGAGTTTGCAGCTGCTCACTCCTGCAGAAGTCCAACAGGGGGCACTGTAATCCTCCTCAGCTTTATTCCAGTTATAAGATCATTTTATCAGCATTCACGGTTAGAGTGACTACACTCAGGCAACTTTACTTTGTGCACCCACTACTTCTTTCTTGATAATATCACAAAAAAGCCTACAGAGATGCACTTCTCAGAGGTCGTCTTTCCATGTCAGGTTGTCTATGCTATGTGGGGCAGACATTTACTGGACTTGTAGCATCTCTGTGTTTGTGCACCTCAGCTAGAGCTGTATTGTTGTGAGGTCAAGTGGCTTCCTAGCCACAGATGACAGATTCCCTGCCCTAAATTAAAGACAAAAAGGAAAGGTCACCTTCAATGAAAGTTGAAGAGAAAACAAAGGCCTCAAAATGTCTCCTGTTTACTTGTTTGCTCTGTTCATACACTGTAGTCAATTACATTCATATCATTTAGCAAGCAGGCAAACAGGCACCTCTTTGTTACATTGTATGAATGAAAGTATTGTTACTTTTAAGCAAACAGCATCTTTACTTTAAGAAATAGTATATATGTGAACATAGCAAACCGCTGTTATATATATCTATCTATCTATCTATATATATATATATATATATATATATATATATATATATATATATATATATATATATATATATATATATATATGTATATATATGGATCGACGTTAAATCACAAAAATGGCATTTCAATGAAATCCAGTTGGCTGACTCCACTTCTCCAAAACTCTATTACAACGAAACCACGGACTGCTGAAAACCTTTCCCTGTGAAAGGAACTACTTGGCCACCATGGTGAACTTTGCCCTTTCATCAGTGTGGAGCAATCTCAGAGTTGGTATATTTAAGCACGGAAGGTGTGGGTGGCAGGGGGGTGTGTGTTTAACTTTGGTCCGTTTAGGTTTTTTTCATGGTGGCCAAGTGGTTCCATTCACTATGAAAGGATTTTGGCAGTCCGTGGTGTCATTGTAATAGTGTTTCAGAGAAGTCGAGTCATCCAACTGTGTTTCGTTGAAATGTTATTTTGGCGATTCAACACAGATCCATACATGTATATATATATATATATATATATATATATATATATATAGAGAGAGAGAGAGAGAGAGAGCTAGTTCTGTGTGTATAAGATAGACATACTAACAGCTAAGTATTTTAACAGCCACATTCATGTGATTGCAGATGCTTAAGTGCATTCTGGGAAATATTTGTTATTGCAGGCAGGCAGTGTTCAGCAGGACAGCTCAGTTGTGCAGCGGTAGCATTGTCACCTCACAGCAAGAAGTTCTCTGGTTCGATTCTCAGCTGGAGTGCCTTCTGTGCAGTGTCTGCATGTCCTCCCCATGTTCGTTTGGGTTTCCTCTGGGTGCTCCAGTTTCCTCCCACATTTCCAAGACATCCGTCTGCAGTATTTCGTCCCAGGCCTCCAATGAAAATTAGCTTTGTTCCAAGTTGGACCTTCCCGGTAAACAAATGTTAAATAAATAAATCTCACCAAAGCTGCCAAGCACCCTTTGAATACTACTGGCCAGGGCAGCCTCCCCCTTCACCCCACCTTTGCTATGACTCTGGCCATACCCATATGAGGGTAAACTGAAGTGCCTGACTCTGTTTTGTAGTGTATAGCAGCTGAGCTATACCAACTTTAGAAATTAATAAAAGTGATTACAGAAATAGTGTGACCCATACACTGACCCATTCCTTAATTGTACACGAGGTGTTTCCATTTTAGATAGTCAGTTTACTCAGTCTCACCTGCCCAGTGCTCAAAATGGCTTCTCTGCTGAGGACAATGTGGTGCATTTTAAATTCCAGCACAGATATATTTTTTTAATTTGTATTTCACCTTACAGCAGTCAGTTTTCAAACTTTATTTCAAACAGTGTATCTTTTCCTTGGGACAAACAAAGGTTTTGGTGGTACACCTCAAACTCTCCCTGCCTTTGCTTTTTATCATGATGCTGTTAACTTCACAGCAGCAGTATGACTGTAAATGCTATTTTTAGTAAAACAGCAGAATGCTTCATGATCTGCTTTGCATATGTAATGGTGAAATGGGGAGCTGGAAAACACAGTTCCCATTGTGCAAAGGTTGTTGGAATCACATAAGCTCAAAAACTGCCTCTTTTATTACTGATACAGAAACCAGTACAAACTGTCAGACCTTTTTAAAAGGTTCATTTTCCACCCAAGACTCATGGAACAAGAAATATAAAACTTACCCACTCATTCTGTACATGCAAGCAATATTAAAGGTCCAGTTGTAGACACACTTTGACTAATGCAAGCTCTGAATCTTTTGTATCACATACTAGTTTCCTTACAATTTGATCAGGAGCATTAAAATGAGAAATGAAACTGTAATTTGTAACTCAGAAGGGCGTCAGTAACAATTGAAAATTACCTAACACTGTTGCCACAAACTCCAAAAACATGGTCTACGGTCACTTTGTGCAATGACAGGGTCATGATCTTCCCATTTATTTCATGGATTAACTATTTAAGGTAATGTGGGTAGCTTCCATCTATATATAATGAAATAGTCATGACATTTTTACTATGATATTACCCTTCTCGGTGTAGCACGCCACACTCTGAGAACAACTTGACGTGAGCCACATGTAACTGTGGCCCATACTTTCTTCTCTTATGTATAATCTCATGTATGATATTTGCCTTATCTCTAGCTTCATCCACTCCATAACTTTTCTGCATCAGGTCCCCTGTTCAACTCTGACTCTGTGCATAACTGCTGTGTGTAATAGTTTAATCTGTGTATAGCTCAGGTCCTGTGTATAACCACTTAATGTGACATCCATTCTGTGTATAACCACTTGGTGTAACATCTAGTGTATGTATAACCACTTGATGTGAAATCCATTCCATGTATAACCACTTGGTGTGACATTTATTGAATGTATAACCACTTGGTGTGACATTTATTGAATGTATAACCACTTGGTGTGACATTCATTCTTTGTATAACTATTGGTGTGACATCTATTGCATGTATAACCACTTGGTGTGACATCCATTCTATGTATAGCCACACGGTGTGACATCCATTCTATGTATATCCACTCGGTGTGACATCCATTCTATGTATAACCACTTGGTGTGACATCCATTCTATGTATAACCACTTGGTGTGACATCCATTCTATGAATAACCACTCGGTGTGACATCCATTTTATGTATAACCACTGGGTGTAGCATAACCACTCGGTGTGACTTCCATTCTATGTATAACCACTTGGTGTGACATCCATTCTATGTTTAACCATGTGGTGTGACATTTATTGTATGTATAACCATTTGGTGTGACATCTATTCTATGTATAACCACTTGGTGTGACATCTATTGTATGTATAACTACTTTGTGTGACATTCATTCTATGTATAACCACTTGGTGTGACATCCATTCTATGTAAAACCATTCGGTGTGACATCCATTCTATGTATAATCACTCAGTGTGAAATCCATTCTATGTATAACCACTCGGTGTGACATCCGTTCTATGTATAACTCTGATCCTGCATAACTGGTCAATATTACATCTATTTCTGTGTAACTCTGATTCCTGTGTATAACTGCTGAGTGTGGTGACTATTTCTGCATATAACTATCCTTGTCCATGTTTCTCTGATGAAACATTTATCACTCAGGAATCAGTTGTGTTTCTCTGATAAAGCATTTATTGCTCAGGAATCAGTTGTGTTTCTCTGATGAAGCATTTATCGCTCAGGAGTCAGTTGTGTTTCTCTGATGATACATTTATCACTCAGAAATCAGTCGTGTGCTCCTATCTGAACAGTAAAACTGATTGCTTGAGACGGCTACACACTGCTCTGGGAATTGTCTCCCTTCACCGCTGTAGTGCAACTATGAAGTTGGTACATGTGTGTATTTATATATAAAAATATGTACATGCATAGTCTCCTGCAAACTGCTCAGTGGCAATCTATGCCTAGTCCACAAAGCATCCTCTGATCCCACACTGTTGAATTTGTTGCAGATCTACAAAACAAATATCATCAAAATACCCATTCCATGGAGCTAAACCTTGTCTGAAACATAAACAGAACATGTTGCAGAGACAGGTATGTGTCTTAAAATGTACCCCTTTTCTGTAACAGGCTTCACATCCATGTATCCATGTGAAACAAAGCTCATCCCTAGCACTATTTAAATATAACTTGAACCAATGAATGGGAAATTACAAATTTACCCATGGTTTGGCACCTATGTCCCGAACGGACAGGGACAGACTATGACTCCATGATAAGTACAAGCCTATTTCATAACCATAAAATGCCTTGGGACATTGACACATTAGCAATGTTTTGGTACGTTTGGGATAAGTTCATCTAGACTTAAAATGGGTCTTGGGTCAATACCCTAGCAATGACCAATCAAGCTAGCTATATATATATATATATATATATATATATATATATATATTTCATTCAATGAAATTACATTTCAATGAATCATAATTTAACAACCCCTTATTCCCTAAAGTGCATTTATTTGAAAATGCACTTTCGTGAATAACCACGTAACTGAAAAGCAGGAGAGATAGTTCTTCAGATCACGGCATAGCGGAGATAAGGGAATATTCCCTTTTCCCCACTGTAGTGCGATCTCAAAATGAGAATAAATAAGTAGCAGAGGTATGGGAGGTGTAGGGGGGCTTGTCTCCCTGCAAACAAGTGGTTAGTGTTGTGATGTTTTTTTTATTTTTTTTTTTTTTGTGTTTTCATGCTTTTTGCTTATGTGGTTATTGAAGAAAGTGCATTTTCGAATAAATGCACTTTTGGGAATAAGAGGTGATGAAATTACAGTTCGTTGGAACATAATTTGGTTGAATGAAATGATACCCATATATATATATATATATATATATATATATATATATATATATATATATATATATATATATATATATGTATATA
>NC_056743.1:1901806868-1901849856 GCF_019279795.1 Protopterus annectens
CCTAGTGAGAATAACTTGAATCATAACATATATACTTTTAGGGGACGCATGCATGAGATCAAGAATTTAGGAGCTGCCTCTGCCCATTAGTAGTACAGGGGGAGTCCTGGGGTCAATTTTCTTTTGCCCATTCATAGATCCAAGTTGTGCTTGAATATGGACAGGGATGAGTTTTGTTTTATCGGGATAGGGCGTCTGTTCCAGAGCAGTGGTATCCCCTGCAAGATATTTCTGTCCCTCCAAACTCCTCTGTTGATGTTGCAGAAGGTTTAGATTCCTAGAGTAAGTATTTCTTAGGCCATTTGACTTGCTGATGTCAGCAGGTCCATCAGTATATTCAATACAATCTTTAATCCCTATCAGAACACCTCCACCTGATTTTTTTGTTAGAATGTCTGTTACAGTAAAAACATTTATACCCTGACAGAACTGGTTTTTAGTCATTGTTCTTTAACCATGGTTCACAAACAATATAAATCGGAAATGTAGTAAATTTTCCAGTAATAAAAACATCTGTATTATTAATGCTCCTAGCATTAGCAACCATCAGAGATGCATCAAATGTTGCTATCTGTGAACTACAAAATATTCGACCTAGCAAAATTCCTGTCTAGTGTTTGTCAAATGTTGCAAAATATCTGCTGCAAAACTTCTCTTCCCTGATCTTGACAAGTGCATGCCATTCTATCTAAATGCATGTGTGCCCAAATTAGGCTCCGATGCTCTATACATTTCCATTTTTTAAATCAGGACATTTTTCCGTGTAGGTATTTATCCCAAAAATCTTCATTCACAGTGACCTGACTTATAATCACAGCCTCACCTCAGGCTTTGTCCTTGCTAAATGGTAAACTGCTACAGATATCCCTCTCCACAAAGGAGGAGTGACTACAGACCCTGGGAACGATCGCCCCATTAGCCTGATGAGTCTGATATGCAAAGCTATGGAATGCATCATCATGGACCTAATAAACAAGGATATAGGGACTCTCCAAACTCTGGATCCCACACAGTTTGGTTTTGTGAAAGGTAGATCATGCCTGCTCAACTTGGCCGATTCTTTGAGTCAGTCACCAGAGTTGTGGATGAAGGCAAGGTGGTTCATACAGCCTACCTTGATCTGGCCAAGGCTTTTTATACCATTCCCCACTCAGGAATCATAGAAAAACTCACTAAGCTTGGCATCAATCCCTATATCACTAGGTGGGTTGCAAACCGGCTCACAGTAGAACCCACAGTGTGCAAGTAGCTAACTCCAAGTCAGACTGCCGATTATTCACGAGTGGAGTCCCACAGTGTTCAGTCCTGGATCCTCTCCTGTTTGGTATCTACTTCTGAAGTCTAGACCAACACAAAGGGACTCTGGCTGACAAAGTTTGCAGACGATTGCAAGTTGGGAGCTATTATTAACTCCCCAAGTGATGTTGACATCCTACAGAATGGCCTCACTGTGACCGACTGGTGTCAGAACCATGGCCTTAAGCTTAATGCCAAAAAATGTGTTGTCATCCCCTTTGGAAAAAACAAGGTTCACATGAATTGCGACATTGTTGGTAGTCCACTGAACACAGAAGATGTTATAACACATATGGGAACACAGGTTGACAGCAACCTCTCTTTTGATCGCCACATTGCCACTGTGGTCAGAAAGTCCTTCTATGTGGCACATCTCATTACTAAGGGTTTTGCATCCAGGAAGAAAGAGGTCATTGTCTCCCTCTACTCTTCCCTCATTAGGCCAGTCATCGAGTACAATGCTCCATTTGGCATGTACCTCACTAGACACCTGCAACAACTGGAGAAGCCACAAAAGTACCTCACAAAGAGGATCCTAGGCCTTTAACACTTGTCCTGTATGGACAGACTCAAAAAACTCCAAATATTCTCTGTCTCATATTGCCTACTTAGAGGCGATCTCTGCTTGACTTACAAAGCCATGTCTGATCCAGCTCTGTTGGAAATGCTACAGCTAAAGAAATCCCAATCCTTCCGCACCACATGCTCCAGAGACCTCAACCTCATTACCACAATTAACAGAACATGCTGGAGGGACAGGTTCATAACCCACGGACTGCCCATGCTATGGAACAGACTTCCTATACATGTCAAACATAGCACCTCACTGGCCCTCTTCAAGAGAAATCTTGATGAGTGGATGAGAAATGGAAAATTCACCCTGGGGGTCACTCCAGTGGCTCTACTCGACAAAGGCACTGGGAACTAAGGTTGCGTGGCACTATGCCAGGGTAATCCTATGGCGAGGCTTGTAAAGGTCCCAGGACCATTAGCCTAGTACACACCTATGAACCTATGAACCTATTTGTATCAACATAAATAAAAACATGTCGATATTTCCTACATTATGGCATTCTAAGGCCTTTCTTACATCGTCTTTCCTTGCTCCTGGTAAGCATAGCTCTATCCAATGTTCATTATCTTCTATGCAAATGCAAGTATCAGTTCCGCTAATAACTAAATCTCTAATTACAATCTTTTCTGACCAGACCTGAAGAATCTTCAACTTCTAATTGAGAAACATCTGCTCTATCAGTTAGAAAGGTATGATCATCATCACCGTTAGTCTTATAAATCCCACTGTTTCCATTGCTTATTACATTCACAAGCAACATTTTCATTCAGCTGCCTTTGTACATACACAGCTTGACACGTTGTCGACGTCTGTCTTTCTCCTCTTTTTTTTACACTAATGTTCTTCAATCCTTCCAGGTTCAATTTTGATTTCTTCTTTTTCACCTGCCCCTTGCCTCTTTTTGCTAGCTTATCTTTTGGAATAATGATGCCTTTTTCTGTAGACTGAAGGTTTTCTTGGTAGAAGAATATTTTCATTCCCTGTAAATGGTGTGTTGCATGGCAAAGCTGGGTCCTTTTTAATATGTATTCTATTTACTTTACAGTCATTGGTCACTTTCTTTTTCTTCCTTGTTATTTGTTGCAAACTTCTTCCTTTCTTTCTTTTATTTATTTTTTTCTGTACTCTCTGAATCTTCAGACTGATAAATGCGTTATCTAGAATTCCAAAGTTGTCAACGGTATTGTCTTTTTCAAAAGGAGTTGAGTGATCTTTACTGTCGACAGAGACCTCATTTCCTAAATGTGTCCCATTTGCACTTTGCCTAACATTATTTATCTCATCAGTCCAGTCATTAATATATGAAACAACAGTTCTCCAAGCTGCGCCAATTGCACAAGTGCAATCATCATCATTAAGTCGAGATTTACTTCTAACAATTGTAAGCAAATCATCCACCTTTTGACATGATCACCATGTTATCAAGTCTTACCTTTAAATGTAGATACATAGCATTTATTTCACAGTGCAAGATATTTGTTCTTTAGCAAATCATAAATGGCATACTCATTTATGGATCCATTTTCAGCTTTAAATGAATACAGATTTCTAAAAGAAAAGGGTAATCAATACCCGTTACCGCAGAATTCACAGAGATTTTAAATCAATTTCTAACAGAAAAATCACACAAACAATATAAAACTAAATATTAAATTAAGTAAAATAAAGTTGTTTCTTTGACTGTACCATTTGTGAAAAATCACATAAAACCTGGAATTCCTTTACATCACACTCTCAGTATCACACTCTTACTATTGATCACAATAGCACTAAAGATCAATAAATTACAAACCAACATTCTGGTAAATCTTCTGGTCTACAAGCTGCCCCTTTCTACCTACAAATAGTGAAGTGAAAAACAATGGAAAAAATAAAATGTAAATCAAAATAAATCTTCTCTCAGGCAACTGCTTAATGAATCACAAATCAACACAGGATTGTTTAGATAAACTCATGGGTCTGTGGAAGGTCAATCCTTATGCATAGGAATGACTGTAACTATTCTGCATAGTACAAAACCTGTATGGAGGCTAAGATTTGAACAATCGTGTTAGGGGTACAGCTAAATTGCATTTAATGTTATTTAAGATGCAGAACCCATCAATGTACTGTTTTTAGTTTCTGACAGCACTTTTAGGACTTAGCCTTGTGTGATAGTTTGAGACAAATCAGTTTAAGGTATTTTTTTTATTTGATTTATTTTTCCTTTGTTGACAAGGTTAGTCCTACTAGGCTAGTAGCCTATTTTCAAGGAGACCAGAGGTGACATTGATACTACTAGGGGACATTTGGTCAGCGCATCAGGGAACTTCCCCTACCACTATAACACTTGTGGTGTCTGCAGCTGATGAGTGTGAGTGTCCTTTCCATTACTAGTGCAGTGGTGGCTGGGGAGAAGATGAGTGTGAGCGTCCTTTCCATTCCTAGCACAGTGGTGGCTGGGGAGAAGATTAGTGTGACGGTCCTTTCCAGTCCTAGCGTGGTGGTGGCTGGTGAGAAGATAAGTGTGATGGTCCTTTCCATTCCTAGTGCAGTGGTGGCTGGGGAGAAGATGAGTGTGACGGTCCTTTCCATTCCTAGTGCAGTGGTGGCTGGAGAGAAGATGAGTGTGAGTGTCCTTTCCATTCCTAGCACAGTGGTGGCTGGGGAGAAGATGAGTGTGAGTGTCTTTTCCATTCCTAGTGCAGTGGTGGCTGGGGAGAAGATGAGTGTGAGTGTCCTTTCCATTCCTAGTGCAGTGGTGGCTGGGGAGAAGATGAGTGTGATGGTCCTTTCCATTCCTAGCGCAGTGGTGGCTGGGGTGAACAGCATGCAAAACATGGCAATGAAGGAAAATGGAGTAGAGGTGAAAACTGACTCCATAGAGTTAGTTTTTGAAGTACAGAAGGAGAGAAATAATTCAGGGAAGTGAGAAAGAGAGAGCTCAGATTGAGGATTCGGATGATTTATTTCAGAGGGAAGGGTGAAGAGAAATAGAAAGAAGACATTATTATTACAGCCTTCCAGTCAGGATGGTTGCGGAATGATATATTAGAAGAATGTGTGGAACAGAGTGAGCCAGAGATAGGGAAGGATTTATCATGGGGGGATATGATGACAAGAATCAACATGGAAGAAGGACAAGAATTAAAGAAAATGTCAAAGTGGTCAAGCAGGAGAAAGAAAATAAAAGTAAGAAAAAGAAAACAGAAGAATCAGAAAGAAAGAATTTGTAGCAAGAATTCAGAGTAAAGTAGAATCGGAAATGGACAGGTATATGGGACAAGATTGTTGTGCCTTTAGGAATAAAGGCACACACATCAAGCTTTTATTCTGATTTAAAAAGAGACTTATTATGACATTTTCCTTGAAAAAGCTGAAATAATAGATTTTTTTCTGGGAGAAAAAAATAAATGTAACCATGGAATAAATATATTGTAAAGACTTTTTTAGTGAAGCACAGAAGAAAATGAATATGCAGTTTCAGACAGACACCGAAAGAAAGACTGCTAAAAATACTTATTAAAGAACTTTTGTAATGAAATAAAGGACATTTCTAAAATAATTGATAATAGATGACTTTGGATAAGGGCTTGGGATTGTAATGTGATTTTGAAAATGGAAAATGGAAAAAGTTCCCATATTCCAAGCTTGATTAATGTTGACAGTCATGGAAATGTTGTTAAGTATTCAGGACAACCAAAAACATGTTTCCTCTGTGGAAAGGATGGCTAGTTTATGAGCAATATTGGCTAAAATAAATATTTAGGTGGAAAAATCTGTCATGATAGAAAATGTGAAATGATATATTATAAATGTAAACAAACAGGACATATATGGATGGATTCTGAGAATGAGAAAAGTTTAGAATATGGTGTAGAAGGGCAGACTAGAGGAGATGTACATAATAAGGAACAATTGCAACAGGACTAACAACAAAAAGGTAAAAGGGAGAGTAAATATACAAATGAAAAAGAAAATGTAGTTAAGTTATAAAAAGGGGAAGGGGAGAGGAACAGTGGAATGGAAGTAAGTGATAGAGAAGACATAGACTGGAAAATGCTTAAAAAGAAAAGTTTGATTGGGAAAAGGGTTAAAGACAGGGGAAGACAATTTCAGGATTTGGGATTGAAAGGAAATGGATAAAAATAATTAATTAATTACAAATTAAAGAGAAGGTCAACAACTAATCTTAGAATTCAATCTGTTAATGTTAATAGTATAAAATATAGTAAAAAGGATTGAAGTGATAGAAGTAATATGTTTGAGGTAGATTTAATAGTACTGTAGGATTTCAGGGGGTTAAATAAAGAAGAAAGAGAACAGACACAGACAGTATGGTTAGGAGGTATAATATGGAACCTAGGTAAAGAAACATCTTCAGGGATTGTTATATTAAATAGAAAGAGAATAAAATAAAACTCTTGGATTATGCTTTAATCAAATTAGTAAGATTAATGGTAGTAATCTTTAAGTGGGAAGGGAAAGTTTACGGATTAATAGCAATATACACATGTGATATGTAAGGAAAGGGGCAATTATTTCAAGAAATGTTGGACTATGTTATAACAAATATGGATAGAATAATAACAAGAGATTTTAATTGTGGTTTGAGACCTAAAAAGCAAAAAAAAAAAAGACCAGATAAGAAAATAATGGAAGAAATAGTGAAATGTCAGAATTTAGAGTTACAGAGTTTGAATAAAGGCACATATAGAAGACGAAAATTGAAAACAGATAGATTATTTTTAATATCTAAAGCTATAAGAAGAGTGATATAAGAATCAGTTAAAATGGGCTTTTCAGATCAGTTAGCAATATGGATAGAATTAGGTGAAAATAAAAGATATACAAAAATGGGAAAGGAATTAATGAAAATGAGTGGAATGAGAAAGGTCAAGAAGTAATAACAGTGCTATGGACAAATCATATGACTATGAGAGATTTTTACAAAAATAGTCAGAATTATGGATACTATTTAGAGAAAAATATAAAAATGTATTTAACTTGGGAAAATGGAAAAATACAAAAACATAAAAAAATATAAAAAAAATACAAAAAGATGCTTTATACAGTCTTGATAAGCATGAACTTATACATTTTAGAAGAAATTTATCAAAAGAATCAAGAAAAAAATGTGAAGATTTCTTATATAAACAAAAATATTTTTGTATAAGGAAAAAAGGAAGACACATTGTCAAATTTGAGAAAAAAAGTAAAAGAAGACAGCGGCATACTGAGAGAAATGAGAAATGAAAAGATAAAAACTGAAAGACAGTAGACAAATATTATGAATAGTTAAGCATGTAAAAGAGATGGTATAAAAGAAATAAAGAAGGAAAGAAAGAAAGACGGAAGGAAAGAAAGAATGAAGGAAAGGAAGAAAGAAAGAAAGAAAGAAGGAAGAAAAGAAAGAATGAAGGAAAGAAAGAAAGGAAGAAAGAAAGCAAGATGTAATGAAAGAAAGAAAGAAAGGAAGAAAGAAAGCAAGAAGGAAGGAAAGAAAGAAAGAAAGAATGAAGGAAAGAAAGAAAGAAAGCAAGAAGGAAGGAAAGAAAGAAAGAAAGAAAGAAAGAAAGAATGAAGGAAAGAAAGAAAGCAAGATGTAATGAAAGAAAGCAAGATGGAAGGAAAGAAAGAAAGAAAGGAAGAAAGAAAGAAAGCAAGAAGGAAGGAAAGAAAGAATGAAGTAAAGAAAGAAAGAAAGAAAGCAAGAAGGAAGGAAAGAAAGAAAGGAAGAAAGAAATAAAGAAAGAAAGCAAGAAGGAAGGAAAGAAAGAAAGAATGAAGGAAAGAAAGAAAGAAAGAAAGAAAGAAAGAAAGAAAGATGTAATGAAAGAAAGAAAGAAAGAATGAAGGAAAGAAAGAAAGAAAGGAAGAAAGAAAGAAAGAAAGCAAGAAGGAAGGAAAGAAAGAAAGAATGAAGGAAAGAAAGAAAAAAAGAAAGCAAGAAGGAAGGAAAGAAAGAAAGAATGAAGGAAAGAAAGAAAGAAATAAAGCAAGATGTAATGAAAGAAAGAAAGAATGAAGGAAAGAAAGAAAGAAAGAAAGGAAGAAAGAAAGAAAGAAAGCAAGAAGGAAGGAAAGAAAGAATGAAGGAAAGAAGATGGACAGACAATCAAAAGTAAGAGACATCAGATTGGAAGCAGAGATTGGTGATGTAGTTACAAGTTATGATAATTGCAGAATATGGTTTTAGTTTATAACTTAATCAGGGTTGGTACATGGGCATAGCCAATTCACTTTGAGATACTGTTTCAGGGGGGTTTTTTATGAGACTTTTGGAGGATTGTAGGGTTATATAGTTTGGCAAAGAATTTCAGGTTTTGCCAGTGAAGTTGGCAAACAGGGATTCACCAGCAGAGTTATTAGCTTTGTGGGTTTGGACCAGTAGTTTATCAGCTCACCGTAGGGATCTTAGGTTGCTATATGACTTAATAATATTTTTAAGTTAGGGGGTATCCCCTGGTACAAAATTTTGTGTCCTATTAAGAGTTGATTGAATTGAATTAAGCTGGACAGTTCTAGCCACTCTAGTTATTTAAGTTTCTGGCAGTGGTGGGTTCTATAGATGGAGCCAGTGGTGAATCTGACAATATGATTGTAGCTATGGGACAGCTTACCTTGTTTGAATTTGTTGAGGTTTGAGAGTACAGGCAAGGCATATAAAAGAGTAGAGAATAGGTGTGATTGGGCAATTGCAGTCCTAGCCAGTGGGGTTAAAAATGTCTTGTTTCTATACAGTGATCCAAGCTTCTTATTGATGGTCTGTATGGTTTTGTTGACCTGTAGGTCAAATTTGAGATTATTGTCTATGATAATCCCTAGCAGTTTGGTGTGATTATCTAGGGAAATAGTGGTACTATTGTTAGATGTGACAGAGAATGAAAGTGTGGTGGATCTACTAGTGGGAGAGAAGAGTAGAAGTTTAATTTTATTGGGGCTCAGAAGTAGGCATTGGTTGGTGAGCCAGTTCTTGATAGTGTTAAATGAATTTTGGGTTAAGATTTGCAAGTTGGATGGGGAGGTGGTTGAGCAGATGAGAGTGGAATCATCTGTGTATTGAATGTAGGTGGCTTTAGGGATAGCAGTGTGGAGGTTGTTGATAAAAATAGAGAAGAGTAGTGGACCTAGTATCAACCCTTGAGGGACACCAAGTGTGAGAGGTAACTGGCTGGAGAGTTTGCCCTGCCATAGTACCACCTGCTGTCTACCAGTCAGGTAGGACTGGAACCACTGGATAGCAGGCTTGTTGAGGGAAATAGATTTTAGTGAAAGAATGAGAAGTTCATGGTTGACCATGTCAAAGGCTTTTGATAGGTCAAGAAAGAGGGCAGAGGTTAGCCTATTGTCATTCCTGTTTTGGTTTATGGCAGTAGTAAAGGAAAGGAGGGCTGAGGTGGTGCTGTGGTATGGCCTGAAACCATGCTGGGAGTTGGATAGTAAGTTTTTCTGTGAAAGGTATTGCATTAGTTGCTTGTGTGCACATTTCCCCATTATTTTGGCTAGTGGGGAAAGAATGGCAATGGGTCTATAGGTGGATATGTCTGAGGAGCTACCACCTTTATGGAGTGGGATGATGTGAGATATTTTCCAGAGGGAGGGGATAGCATTTTCGGATAAGGTTCTGTTGATGAGGATAGATATGGATATGCAATGGCATCTGCAGCTATTTGTAGGTACTCTGCAGGGAGGAGGTCAGCAGCGAGGGTGTTAGGTTTTAGTTTTTTTAGAAGTGTTTTGATAAAACTAGTGGATATTGGTTGGAAGCTAAATTCTGGCTGATTATTAGGTAGATTAGGCATGTGGTTTAAGTTAGAGGGGGTTAGTTGATTTGCTAGGGATTGGATTGTTTCAGTGAAAAAGTTATTAAAGGCGCTAGTTATGGTCTCTGGGGAACTATGGATGTAGTTAGCCGGGGTTGGGGTGGTGGAGTGACTTGGACAAAGTAGTTGATTTAAGCCTGCCCAGAACTTTTGAGGGTTGTTGTGGTGTTTTTGTAGGAGATTTTGGTAGAAGCTTTTTTTATCCAGTAAAATAGATTTTTTTGATTATATTTAAATTCATCTGGGCATCTAGGTTAAATCCAGTTAAAAGGGGGGTATTATATATGGATAAGGAGGACAGGAGTTTAGGATTTACTGAACCCGATAGTATATGGAGACTCCTTGAAGCCATACAAGGTGTTCGAATGGATAAATGGAAAGGAAAGTAAGTTGATAAGAATACTTAAGAAGAAATATGAAGGGGAATGGAATTTAATAAAAATGAACAAAAAGGAGAGAGAATGGAGAAATAAAGAAATAAGAACATATCAAGAAAAATAAAACTGTGGAAATTAAAGATAGCGGGAATAAAAGAAAATAAGAAGACATTGTGTAAAAATATAAGGATGCAAAATTATTTTGTGAAGCCATGGGAATAACAGAAAAAAGTAAAAGTTATAAATAAAAGAAGTAAATTGTGTATGAAGACGAGATTTTATATGGAGGTTACAAATTAATAAGTTGCCAGTAAAAGAAAATATGCCTTATAAAAAAGTAAATGAAAGGATTTGCTATTCTTGTGGTAAATTAGAAACAGAGAATGTTTTCCTAACATGTAAAAGAGTTAAAGATTTATGAAAAAATAATAGAAAATAAAAATACAAAACAGTTATGAGATTATAAACAGATAAATATGGATATGCATCTAAAAACCCAACCAATCATTCCTAGCCCTTCTCAATCAGCAAGTCCCCCTTCAAACCAAATGCATCAAAACCAGTCCCTGCCCATGGTTATCAAAGGATGCTAAACTAGCCTTGCACCAAGGGGACAAAAAATGGAAACAATATCAAAAACATAAAAACCCTAACACCCTCCTAGAGAATAAGCAACTATGAAATTCGGCAAAAAAACTAATAATTAAAAACCGCATAACTCACTACTCCAAACTCCAGTCCTTGCACTCAACAAATACCAAAAAATTTTGGGACTCCATCTCACCCATGCTGCATCCTGGCAACAAAGAAAACCCCTGCCCATACCCCAACCTCTCCAAACTTGAAACAGCCAACCAGTTCAACTCATTCTTCATAGACTGCATAGCTAAACTATCAGCCTCCTTCTCACCCCCTCCTCTACCACCACCCCTCCTGCCCCAACCACCCTCCAATCATCAGCCTTCCTCCACATCCTTCTGTGTCAAGCCCATCTCCACAAGCACTATAAAAAGACTTTTCCTCAAACTCAAACCCTGTCGCAAAGCACCCGACAATCTTCCACCCACCTTCCTCACACAATCTGCAGACAGCATTGCATATCCCATCTCTATTCTTATAAATATGGCCATACAAGAATCATACGTCCCTTCTATCTGATGCCATGCTTACATCATCCCCCTCCACAAAGGTGGCAAAAATACTGATACTACCAACTTCAGGCCTATTGCCATCCTTTCCACCCCTCTTTCTAAAATACTAGAGAAAACAATACAAGCACAGCTCATGGCACACCTAACACTAAACAATCTCCTCTCCCCTACCCAACATGGCTTCCGCCCTGGCCACAGCACCATGACTGCCCTTCTTTCCTTTCTTGAAACCATAAACCTCGAATGCGACTCAGGCAAATTTGTATCCACACTATTCCTAGATCTGTCAAAGGCCTTTGACACCATCTTACACACCTTACTTATATCCCAACTCTCCACCCTACACCTTTCTCCCACCACCATCACCTGGTTTTCCAGCTATTTGTCCAACCACCAACAAGCTGTCCAATGGAAAACTTCAACCTCCCCCTTCCTTCCCACACCCACAGGTGTCCCACAGTATTCTGTTTTTGGCCCTCTTCTCTTCAACCTATTCATTGACAACTTTCACCAATCCATCCCAGAATCATCTATCATCCAATATGCAGATGACAATCATCTGCTCAGTCTTCTCCCCCTCTGAGCCCTAGCAAAAACCCAACTAGCCTTCTCCAAAACAGAAACTGCATGCAATCTAAACGTCTGGCACTAAATGCAAATAAAACCAAACTAATGTTTTTTTTCCCCTACCAAAAACTCCAGTGACAAATCCACATTCACCATACAGAGCAAAAACAACACCCTCCTTGAAATTGTTCCTAACACCAAGCTTCTTGGCATCATTATTGACGAAGAACTAAAATTTGAAGAATCAATCTTCAAATCAATCAAGAATCAATTTTGATTATGAAATATGGCACTTTGTCTCCATATGGATTAAATAAAGAATGTAACTGGCAGAACCTTATTTAATGTTTTAACTTTAAATATTTTAATTTATGTGTTTAAATTGATTCATTGTTTAATTGAACGAATTAATCTTTTTGTATATATTGTGAATTTTTAGAAGTAACAAATGTTTTACTCTGTAAAGGCTGTGGCCGAGGCGCTAGAGAAAGAATAAGAAAAATTGGACTGAGTTTAATAAACTTTTAAGGAAAGTAGAGCTGGGACTCACTGAAATTTGTTTTGGTTGTTTGCTGATATTTTCACTGCTTTTGTGGTCTTTTCAATATGACCAGTGAGTCCATGTGCTCCTTTCTGCGTATTTTTAGAGAAACAGGTATGGAACTATTTAATCGCAATGGTGAAGTTAGTAACCGTAACAATGTTCCACATACTAATGATGCTGATACTCCTTTGTTTGGTGTGAAAAATACTGCCCCCGATGTTTCGGGAGGTTCGAGAATGGGAATCATGAGGAAATGGGAAGATTCCCGTAAGAGAACTACCACCAACCCTTTTGCCATGGTGGGTAAAAAATCTGATATTCCAGATAATCCTGATGCACGAGATTTATGCTCTAGACTTGAGAAATTAATTTTCAAAGAAACCTCAGTATTCTATAATATTGGCAGTCTGCAAAGATATGCTGAATTAGATATTATGCCATGAGGTTTGAGGTCTATTAAGAATCCATCCACACTGTTTGATTCTACAGATGAGATGGAACTTAAATTCCAAGAACGGTGGATAGCGGCTGCACACCGTTGTAGTGTTGAATGGGTTTCTATACTCATCGAGAGAGACAATATCAAAAAAGACAAACTTGTTACTGAAACCAAACAAGTGTGTGAACAGTTAGTTAACATCACATCTAGTTCAACATTGGAAAATTTCCGTGTCAATATAAATACTAAACTGACTAACTATGAAAAAGATCTCATAGATCGGAAAAAATACAAACTAACTAGGGATATTCGTGATTATGACCACAAGAGGGCGTTTGTGTTCTCTACTAACCAAAGGATGAAGAAAAAGAATGTGACCTTTCAAAAGGGAAATCCGGTCTCCGAACAATATAAAAATAAAAGCTTCCTGTCTGGTGAGAGTGGGGCATCGTCAGTGGAAGAAGACGATAGGGAGAACTTCCCAGATTTACCAGGAGCTGCTAATTCGGAAGTGTTTCGGAAGACCTATTCGGAACCAAATGGTCAATATGCCAATTCGAGGAAAAGGGGATGGTCGAATTCAGAACGCCATAGAGACTCGGGCGATGGACGATACAAAAAAGGTAGATGGACATAACTTTACTAATGAGACTTTAACTACAAATTATGTTGTTAATTTGTCTAGTTACAATTTTGACAATATAGAATTATCTATTCTGGAGAAAGGTCTCAAATTTGTACCTACCTGTCTTCCCAAGAGACATGAGTTAAAAATAGAATTATTTCAGTTATGTCGTAAGATGAATTTGAAGGAATACTTCTTTAGACTAAGTGAATGTTCTAATAAAAATGTAAATTCTGTTAATGAACAGTTATCCATTAGCGATATTGAAAGTGACAAAAGCTTTTTTTCTTGTTTTTCGGACGATGAAAGTGAAAGTAACGCTTATAGTGTGTTAGATACCAGTATGCTTAAGACTACTAGTTCTTTTCTACCCCCTTGTAAGAATACTAATATACAGAAGTTTGATACTATGCTGAATATTATGTTAGACAAAGAACTTGAAGATTTTATGAGTCAAAAATTATGTTATAATTTAACAAAAATAGAATGGAATAAATTACAGGTATTGAGTAAAAATAATAATATTGTTTTTAAACCCTCAGATAAGGGGGGTAAATTGGTTGTCTTAAATTCAGATGATTACCTTAATATGTGCATGAAACATCTTGATAATGAAGCTGTATACCTTAGGATAAATGTTTCTCACTTGAAAGAAGCAGAATTAGAATTTAATGCTTTATTGCATAAAGGCATTAGATTACATTATCTTACTAAACTTGATGTTGATCGTAAAATAATAATTAAAAATAGTAAGATAGCAAAATTTTTTTGTTTGCCAAAGGTTCATAAGAGTTTGGAACGACCACCTGGTCATCCTATTGTGTCAGCTTATGGATTTTTTACTTATAACTTATGTACTTTATTACATGAAATTTTGTTAAAAGAGGTTCTTTTACTTTCATCGTATATCAAAGACTCCTATGACTTCCTTCATAAAATTAAAGATATATGTTGGGTTGAAGGAATGTATTTTATTACGGTTGATGTAGTGAGTCTTTATACAAATATTTCTCATGTTTTGGGTTTGGAAGCTGTTAATTTTTTTTTAGGTGAGAGTCCAAAAACATATTATATATTAGAACTAGTTGAATTTTGTTTAACTCACAATATTTTTGAATTTAATGGCATACTGTATAAACAACTTATGGGAACAGCTATGGGGGCCGCATTCGCCCCTGCTTATGCAAATTTATTTATGGGATTATTTGAAAATAAATATCTTTACAGACATCAATTTTTCAGAAAATATGTTATTAAATATTATAGATTTATCGATGATTTAATTTTCATTTGTCATGGTGGTTATAATTTTTCTAGACAATTTATTGATGAATTAAATAATAATAATTTTGGTATTAGTTTTGATGATGTACAAATGGGGTCTCAAGTGAATTTTTTAGACATTACACTTAAAGGTATTAATCGTCAACTAATACATACTGGCATTTATAGAAAATTTAATGAAATTAGCTGGAAAATGTGTGGCAGTAGTTGCCACCCTACACACACTTTAACAGCTATTCCGTATGGAGAATTTATAAGAATTAAAAGATTGAATACTGACATCAAATTGGCTTATGATGAAGCCCTCAAGGCAGCCAATATGTTTATAGCTAGAGGGTATAATCAATTAGATGTTGAGAATAGTTTTAATAAAGTATTTAAAGATATAAATTCAATAAATAAATTTGGGAATAAGTATAAGAATAACAAATATAATAAGAAAAGATCGAATGAAGAAAAAATGTTCTTTGTTACCAAGTACACCAACTTTTCTTATACTATTAATGGATTAATAAAACAATATTGGAATTTCATTAAAAAAGAAATTAGTTCTTTAAAAAATACCAAGTTGGTTATATCCTATAAAAAAGGTAAAAACCTTCAAGATTTTTTGGTACACAGCATATATAAAGAACCCAGAGTTAATATGTTAATTAATATCAATTTAATAGGAACCTTTCCTTGTGGTAATTGTTCCTTCTGTAAATATATAGTTACTGAAGTGGAGAGAATTAATAAGAAAAACTTTACTACTAGAGCTAAATATTCATGTTTAAGTAGAGGAATAATATACACTATTTTTTGTCCTTGTAATAAATATTATATTGGTGAAACTAAGAGAGCGTTAGCAGACAGAATTAAGGAACATGTTAGAGATGTGAAAAATAAAAACTTTAATAGTCCTGTTGCAGAGTATTTTAACATTGAACATCATGGCAATACAGATTGCATGAAAGTCACTATACTGGAACATGTACCACTACATTTTAATAATATGGAACACCAAAAAAATGTATTGAGACAGAAAGAATCAATTTTGATTATGAAATATGGCACTTTGTCTCCATATGGATTAAATAAAGAATGTAACTGGCAGAGCCTTATTTAATGTTGTAACTTTAAATATTTTAATTTATGTGTTTAAATTGATTAATTGTTTAATTGAACTAATTAATCTTTTTGTATATATTGTGAATTTTTAGAAGTAACAAATGTTTTACTCTGTAAAAGCTGTGGCCGAGGCGCTAGAGAAAGAATAAGAGAAATTGGACTGAGTTTAATAAACTTTTAAGGAAAGTAGAGCTGGGACTCACTGAAATTTGTTCTGGTTGTTTGCCAAAACCAAACTAATGTTTTTTTCCCCTACCAAAAACTCCAGTGACAAATCCACATTCACCATACAGAGCCAAAACAACACCCTCCTTGAAATTGTTCCTAACACCAAGCTTCTTGGCATCATTATTGACGAAGAACTAAAATTTGACACCCACATGCACTCCACAATCAAGAAAATCTACCAAAAGTTAGGTCTCCTCTACAGGCACAACCACTTCCTAAGCCCCTCTACCCATCAAACTCTTGCATCCACCTTCCTACTCCCCTCCCTTCTATATTGTGCCCCTCTTTTCACCAATCTCTATCTTATAGGTTCATAGGTAGGTACTAGGCTATCTGCCCAAAGGCATTTATAAGCCTAGCTGGAATGTGTTGGCTTTTGCCGCCCCCTTAGATTAGTTCCCTGTGCCTCTGTCCAGCAGAGCCATTGAAGTGATCCCTGAGGTAAACTTTCTGTTTCCCATCCACTCGTTAAGGTTTCTCTTGAATAGGGTTAGTGAAGAACTCTGCCTAATGTAGATTGGAATCTTGTTCCAGAGCATGGGAAGTCTCTGGGACAGGAATCTATCCCTCCAGCACGTTCTATTTATTGTTGTGGTGAGGTTTAGATCCCTGGAGTGTGTGGCTCAAGGGGATATGGTTTTCTTTAGGTGGAGCATTTCCATAAATTCTGGGTTGGACATGGCCTTGTATGTCAGGCAAAGATCACCTCTGAGTAGGCCGTATGCAGCCGAGTACAGCTGGAGTTTCTTCAGTCGAGCTGCATAGGGCATCTGCTTGAGACCAGTGATCCTCTTGGTGAGGTACTTCTGTGGTCTTTCCAGTTGTTGCAGGTGTCTTGTAAGGTTCATCCCAAATGGGGCATTGTACCCTATGATGGGTCTGTTGAGCGATGAGTAGAGGGGCACAATGACCTCTTTTGAGCTGGATGCAAACCCTTTTGTGATTAGGTGGGCCACATAGAAGGATTTTCTAACCACTTTGGCAATGTGATTATCAAAGGAGAGGTTACTATCTACTTGGGTCCCCAGATCCCTCATTATGTCTTCCATATTTAGGGGTCTACCACCTATGTGATAGTTTGTGGGTACTTTGTTTTTTCCAAAGGGGATGACTATGCATTTTTTGGCATTTAGCCCTGGTTTTGACACCAGGTATCTGTCTCAGTGAGACACTTTTGGAGGATGTCTGTGTCAGCTGGAGAGTCAATTATAGCCCCTAGTTTGCAGTTGTCTGTGAATTTGGTCAGCCATAGTCCTCCTCTGCTTACCTGTACCTCTGAGACATATATGCCAAAGAGGAGGGGTCCTAGGACTGAGTCCTGAGGAATGCCACTTGTAACCAGTTTAGAGTCAGACCTAGCTCCCACAACTCTTACCGTGTGGATTCTGTCCATGAGCCAGTTGGCAACCCATCTCATGACATAGGGGTTTATGTTCAGGCTGGTGAGCTTGTCTATAATACCTGATTGTGGAATGGTGTCAAAGGCCTTTGCGAGATCTAGGTACGCTGTGTGGACCACCTTTCCTTCGTCTGTAGCCTTGGTAACTGTCTCAAAGGAGTCCACCAGATTTAGAAGGCATGATCTGCTCTTAACAAAGCCAAACTGGGTAGGGTCCAGTGTTTGGAGGTCCCCAATACCTCTGTTAATTAGATCCATGATGATGAGCTCCATAGCTTTGCAGACCAAGCTAGTCAGGCTCCTGGGGTCTGTTGTGGCTCCACCTTTGTTGAGTGGAATAACCATTGCTGTGTGCCACTCTGTGGGCACATAGCCTGTGGAGAGGCTGAGTTTAAACAGTGTTTTTAGGTGAGAGGTTAGTTAATCTTTGAGCTCATGTAGGACGCAGCCTGGGACACCGTCCGGTCCCATTCATGCTGTGTTTTTGGCTTTGGAGAGGGCTGTTTTAACCTGAGTGTCTGTGATTTCAGGGGCACTACATTCTTCTGGTATAGTTATGGGCCCTTTTGGGGGTGAGAGGGGGGTGAAGTTTGCAGTGAACCTGTATGCCAGGATGTTGGCTATATCGGTCATTTCAGTGTATTTTGTGCCATTCTGCACTAACTCTGAGCAGATATGAGTATTGCCACTTAGATTCTTGACATAGCTAAAGAATGCCTTGTGGTTATCTTTGGAGACCATAGCAATTTTTCTTTCGAAGCTAGCCTTGGATGATTTTATGAGGGAACATAGTTTCTTGTTGATACTGATCAGGGTTGTCTTTCCTTCTTGGGATTTTACTCTTTTCTGTACTAGTTTCCTCCTTCTATTGTATAGCTTGTTTATGGCAGGGATCCACCAGACTGGTTTCCTTTTCTTGGAGGAGTGAGTCTTAGTTTTGTTTGGGATAACACGATTCATGCATTTTTGTAGGTGCCCGTAGAGTGCATTAGTAAAGGATTTTGCAGCTTAGACAGCGTTATCCTTTAGCATGGGGGCTTTGAAACTTCCCACCTCGGTCTTAAGTAACGTGAAGCTTGCTTTTGAAAAGTTTTTCATGGTGGTTTCTTTGACCAGGGGTGGTGGCAGAATGTGGATATCCAGAGTGATTAGTTTATAGTCAGATCTAACCAACAAGGGGTTGACATCTGGTGTGGAACACCGGTCGCCCATGTTGGTGATGACCAGGTCCAATATCTGTCGCTCGGTCCAAACACGAATCCTGCTACCACAAGATCTCCAAGTTTGCAACCAATTCAAAAAACTCATCCCACCACTGCCACTTCCTGCTCACCCTCAACTGGCTTGTACTACCCAACTACCTCAGTTACCTACAACTCACCATTGCCCACAAGCTCATCTTTAAACTGACAACTGCCCATCTCTCGCTACTTCCTTAAAACCTTACATTCCCAACCGCTCACTCAGATCCAAATACCAAAATCTCCTTCAGGTCCACAAACCTGCATGACCTCCTGGCCATCTACTTCTGTCCCACTCCTTAGCTAAACAGTGGAACTCTCTCCCCACACACCTATGCAGCCTACCTAACCACACAAATTTCAAATCTCAGCTAATCTCTCATCTTTATTCCAAATGGAATGCCCTTGCCATGCTCCAAATTAAACCCCTCCCCCCTCATTCCATCTTGCACTGACTCATCCAACTACCTCTACTATTACTTCATCCCATACAAAACAATCCTTCCCCTAATAAAAACTAATTTTCTCTCTAATTTTTATTATACTATACTCTCCAATCTCTAATATACTATTACCCTCTCCATGCATAATATTTTCCTAACCTACTAATGGCTAGTAGCTATATATTTTGAAATGTTAAACCTACAATTGAGTTTATAACAAAAATATTCACTTTATGTAAATGTTGAAATTTCTGTATTGAATTATGTCTTTTCATTTTTGTAACATTGTGACAAACCAATTGCTAATATCATGGAGCTTATCTGTAAATGTTTAATTAGCTGTATGAACTATGTTCTTTTGTAACATGTGAAATGTAACTTGCAATTATTGTGGAGCTTTTCTCCCCACCACCACTTCTTGGCACAGTGGACTTCTCCGATCATCAAACTTAAATAAATAAATAAAATAAATATGATTGAATATAGATTTTATGGGAAATGTAGTAAAGAGTATGTTAGTAATTTAGATAAAAAAAAATGTTGTACTATATAGACAATCTGGAATGAAAGACTTAATGACACTATGTTCTAGGAAGAGTGGCTATTACAAAACATAGTAAGAAAAATCAAATGGTAGTTATGAAAAAATGAGTGGGGGTTCTATACAAATGTAAAGTTTTGTTAGTAATGAAGGAATGTAGAAATGATGCAAATTCTTTGTAAATATATACATTGTATATACTTGTATAATAAAGAACCCCAACTTTTTTGATAAGTGCCATAGGATCTTTTACATCCATCCGAAGTGTCAGCAGTCAATCCACCTGTGTGGGAATAGAACCCACATCCTTCTGCAACAAAGGTAAGTGTGCAACCTGTTGCTCCACAGGCACTGCTAAGATATGTTATGGGGCAGACAGACGGGGAGATGGGGTGAAGTCAGATCTGGATTTATAAGTTAGTAGGTTCATTATATCTTCAGCCTGAGTGTAGGTATCTTCATTCACAATCAGGACAACTCATTGCTGTGTTGTCCTTCTGAGATTAAGAACATAACCCTTCTGAGATTAAGAACATAACTAAAAAAAGTCCTTGTAATTGTTCTTGGCTTGGGTAGTTATTTAGCCTCAAAGTTTGGTTTGGTGAATTTTATTAAACTCCTGAGTTGTTTGTTTATTTAAATGACAAGGGCTCTTTCATTCTGGGAATTACTCTGACCTGTGGTCAAAATTCTCTTCCTTTTATTGTACACTTACTGATATTATGGTGCCACCATAGTCAGTCATTCCTACTGATTGTGTGCCATTGTAGCATTGTTATAGCCTGAGCCATGAATCCTGTGAGTACAGCACTTACTGCATAAAAGCCATCTGATACGGAATCCCCTGTGTATGACTCATACGTTTAGTGTGTAATTTGATCATGTGTATAACTGCCTTACATGACTCCAAGTCCCTAGCTTTAATTATGACTTTCTAAGTAAGGATGATATGTTACTTCCCCCAGTCCCTAGGTACAGCTGTGTGTCTCCCCATCTGCCTAGGTACAACTGTGTGTCTCCTCCTGTCCTTTAGGTACAACCGTGTGTCTCCCCCTGTCCTTAGGTACAGCTGTGTGTCTCTCCTAGTCCTTCAGTACAGTTGTGTGTCTCTCCTAGTCCTTAGGTACAACTGTGTGTCTCCCCAGTCCTTATTTACAGCTGTGCATCTCCCCCTGTCTTTAGGCATAGCTGTGTGTGTCCCCCATACTTAGATACAGCTGTGTCTCCCCATGTCCTTAGGTACAGCTGTGTGTCTCCCCCTGTCCTTAGGTACAGCTGTGTGTCTCTCCTAGTCCTTAGGTACAGCTGTTTGTCTCCCCATGTCTTTGAGTACAGCTGTGCATCTTCCCCTGTCTTTAGGTACAGCTGTGTGTCTCCCCCCTGTCCTTAGGTACAGCTGTGTGTCTCCTAGTCCTTTGGTATAGCTGTGTGTCTCTCCTAGTCCTTAAATACAGCTGTGTGTCTCCCCATATCCTTAGGTACAGCTATGCATCTCCTTCTGTCCTTAGGTACAGCTGTGTGTTTCCCCCTGTCCTTAGGTACAGCTGGGTGTCTCCCCATTGTCCTTAGGTACAGTTGTGCATCTCCCCCTGTCCTTAGGTACAGCTGTGTGTCTCCCCCTGTCCTTAGGTACAGCTGTATGTCTCCACCTGTCCTTAGGTACAGCTATGTGTCTCCCCATTCTTCTTGGGTACAGCCCTGTGTCTCTCCATTGTCCTTGGGTATAATGTGGCTCTGGATAGAAGTACTATATGAAACTCCATGTCCTTTTGTGTAACTCTGACCTCATATATAAATACCAGGTGTGACCTCAGCCCCTACATGCATCTGACTGCTAACCTATACATGATACATGTTGCATGTGACTTCCACATTTGCTATGTGTAACTCTCACTCTGCACTATGTGCCTCTTTCAGTACTAGGTGAGGCTGTGACTTTGTAGAAGTACTGAAAGTGACTCTCCAATTCCTCACATGTAAATGTAATCCTGTAAATAAGTATTGTGTGTGTGACTCCACAATCCCAAGAGGCATCTATGGCCCACCAGATAAGTACTGTATGAGACACCCCGGAGTCCCTACATATAACTATTATCATCATCATAGGTTCATAGGTTCATAGGTTAGAACTAGGTTATCAGCCCTAGGGCCTATACAAGCCTAGCCATAAAAATTCCCTGGCTATTTCTTCCCACAGTATTTACTTCCCTGGACCCCTGTCTAGCAAGGCGACTGACGTGATCCCCAGGATGAATTTATCTCCCATCCAATCGTCATGTTCCCTTTGAAAAGGGCCAAATAGGCGCTCTGCTTGACATGTATGGGCAGTCTATTCCAGAGTCTGGGGAGTCTCTGGGTCAGGAACCTATCCCACCAGCATGTTTTATTCATTATGATGACAAATTTTAGATCCCTGGAGCATGTGGCTCTGAGGGATTGGGATTTCTTTAAGTGTAACATGTCCAACAGCTCAGGGTTTGACATGGCCTTGTATGTTAAGCAGAGATGACCTCTGAGTAGATGATATGCGACAGAGTATAGCTGGAGTTTATTTTAGATGGTCAGCATAGGGCATCTGCTTTAGGCCTATGATTCTTATAGTGAGGTAGTTCTGAGGCCTTTCCAGTTGTTGGAGATGTCTTGTGAGGTGCATACCAAATGGGTCATTGCATTCTATAACAGGTCTAATGAGGGATGAGTACAGTGGGACAATGACCTCCTTCTTTCTGGATGAAAAGCCCTTAGTAATGAGGTGTGGCACACAGAAAGATTTCCTGACTGTTGTGGCAATGTGGCTATCAAAGGTGAGACCACTGTCAACCTGTGTCCCTAAGTCTCTTATCACACTTTCAGTGTTTAATGCACTGCCACCTACGTGGTAATTCACAGGTACATGTTTTTCCCAAAGGGGATAACTATACATTTCTTGGCATTGAGCTTGAGCCCATGGCTCTCACACTAAGCATCTGTTTCTGTAAGGTCCTTTTGTAGAATATCCACATCATTTGGGGATTCAATAATGGCTCCCAGTTTGCAGTCATCTGTGAACGTTGTTAGCCAGAGTCGCTTAGTGTTGGCCTGTGCTTCAGAGAAGTAGGTGCCAAGCAAGAGCGCTCCCAGGACTGAACACTAAGGTACTCCACTTGTCAGTTGAATGGAGCTGGATTTGGAGTCGGCTACTTTTATAATGTGGGTTCTGTCAGTAAGCCAGTTGGCAACCTATCGAGTGACGTAGGGATTAATGCCCAGCTTAGTAAGTTTATCCATGATTCCACAGTGGGGGATGGTGTTGAAGGCCTTGTTGAGGTCCAGATAGGCTGTGAGGACTGCCTTACCCTTGTCCACAGCTCTAGAGACTTGTTTTGAAGAAGTTAATCAGGTTCATGAGACAAGATCAGCCCTTCACAAACCCAAACTGGGTGGTGTCCAGGGTTTGAAGGTTGCCAATGTCTTTGTTTATAAGTTCCATGATAGTACATTCCATGGCCTTGCAGATCAGGCTAGTCAGACTGATGGGGCTGTAGTTCCTGGGATCCAAGGTGGATCCCCCCATCTGGAGTGGGATAACTGTAGCTGTGCACCACTCAGTGGGCACGAAGCCTGAGGTGAGGCTATGATTAAACATGACACTTAGGTGAGGTGCCAGTTCATTTTGTAGTTCATGTAGTACACAGCCCGGGATGTCGTCTGGTCCCATGGATGCTGTATTCTTAGCTTTGGAGAGTGCGTTTTTTACCTGTGTGGCCATTATTACCGGAATTTGGCAATCTTCCAGTATTGAGATGGGCCGTTTAGAGAGTGAGAGGGGGTGAAGCTGGCACTGAATCGATCTGCCAGGATATTGACAATATCCTTGGGATCAGTATATTTAATGCCATTCTGTTTTAGCACAGAGCAGATCTGAGCATCGCCATTTAGATTCTTGACATAGTTATAGAATGCCTTGTGGTTGTCTTTGGAATCTTTGGCAATTTTATTTTCGTAACTAGCTTTGGAGGATTTTATGAGGGATCTCAGCTTCTTACTGAGGCTGGTGAGGAGTTTTTTGCATCCTGGGATTTTCCTCTTTTCTGCAGCAGTTTCTTCCTCTTCCTCATCCTCATCATCTTCATTAACCTCCCTTTTCCCATTCCTTACATTGGTCAGTGTGTTGTGTCAGCTGTCACCATCTCTCTTGATTCAATGACTTTTTTCTGTAGCCATGCCTGAATCTATCACGTCTTTTCTCACACAGTCTATACATCTCTTGGATACATGCCCTCATTTCCTCTTGCATTGTTTCTGTCTTTCCCAATTTTTTTTTCATCAGATTGTATTCTGCTTTGCTGTACATGTGCCCACATCACCAAAATCTGTTCTCTCTGATCTGTGTAACTGGTTATACTCGAATTTCTGCTCTGAGGTCCTCCTTTCTTTCTATGTCTCACAGTGTGCACTTCATTTCCATCACTTCGAGCTTCTTCAGCTGCTCTGCCTTTACTGCCCAGGTTTCTGTACCCTACAGTAGTACTGGTCACACTTCTGTTTTGTACACCTTACTTTTCAGCTTCTTTGGCATTCTTCTGTCAAACCCATGACACACTCTGCCATTTGTCTGCTGCTCTTCTGATTGTAGCCTTGAACTCCTCATTCAGACCTCTCTTCCCCTCAACCACCCCTCCCAGATACGTGAAGCAGTTAACCTGTTCCACTGTTTTCCTTTCTATCACAACTCTCAGCTACTTCGATTTCCCCCATTTTCTATCATTGCAACTGTCTTTTGTATACTTAGTTTCATTTCATGTGACCAGTTTTTCATTCCATTCTCCGGTCCTTTGCTGAAGTTCCTTCTCAGACTCTGCATGTAATACGACATCATCTGCATACAGCAACTTTGTTGATATGATCCTTTTGACTTGTTTGCTAATGTAGTCCATCATCAGTATGAACAGCAGTGGGCTCAGAGCTGAACCCTGGTCTACACCCACTCCCACTGCAAAACCCTCTGTGAGATTGAACACTGTTTGTACATAAGTCATTGGGTCTTTGTACATAGTCTGCACTAATTCTATCAATGTTTTGGGGATTCTGAACCACCACAGGACTGCCCAAATCAGTTCTCTTGGGACCTTGTCATATGCTTTCTCCATGTCTAGGAATGCCCAGTTGGACACCTCCATCATCTCCAGCTTCTTCTCCATCATCTCCAGCTTCTTCTCCATCATCTCCAGCTTCTTCTCCATCATCTCCAGCTTCTTCTCTGTCTAGCTCACTGCAAACATTGGGTTGGTTGTGCTGCATCCTGGGTCTGAATCCAAACTGCTCATCTCCCATATTCTTTTCTACCACTCTGCCTATTCATTTATCAATTACCCTCTCCAGAACTTTAATGCAGTGTGACAGGAGTTTGATACCTCTGTACTGCCCACAGTTCTGGATGTCCCCTTTGTTCTTGAACACTGGTACTAGCATGATTATTCTTCAGTCACCTGGAACATGCCTTTCTCTCCACACTGCTATGAGTACCATCAGGAGCCACTTCTCCCCTATTTTACCTAACATCTTGATCCTATCTGCTGTGACCTCATCTGAGACTGCTGCTTTCCCTGACTTAATTTTCCTTAGTGTTTTTTCTTACTTCTTGTGAGATTGGCTCCTCCTCCTCTTCTTTCATCTTCGGCTGTGTCTGGGGCAGTACATCTGTGGTGTTTTCTTCATTCAGAAGTTCCTGGAAGTGCTCCTTCCACTTTGATGCCCTGTAGGGTGTTGAGCAGCACCACCTGCATGTCAAACCCAAGAAGGTGAGGCAGTTCTCACATCTGACATGGCAGTTCACGTTTAGGGACTATGGCAACAAAGCACAACCAAAGAAAACATATATTTATTTTTCTGTTACTTAGACACATTAATGGTAAATCACATATAAACCAAGTCCTGTGTATCTGCATTGTCTTCAGTCTCTCTTGTCTCCCTTACCAATGGCATATCTTGTTCTGCAGTGCAGCTCCACCTGTAAATGGGAACTGGTACTGCTGGAAGTTGGGCTTACCACCTAGTTCTGTCTGCAGTACCAGTTCACACACACAATGGCAGAACAATGCCTATGGTGTGGTGGCCCATTGACTTCAATGGGCTACTCCAATACTTTGAAGTTTTACATTATTGTCCAATGCCAATGTAGATTTCTAAGTGTTATTACATAGGGAACCCAGTTTTTGTTTTAGAATCACCTGTGGAACTCTGGGACTCCTCGTTAACCTATGTGGGCCACTGGGTCGGTGATTCCTTGATCCCTTTTCTTAGAACTGGGCCCAAGTATAATTCATTTTGGAATTTTTATTTTATTTATTTTTTATTTTACATTTGTTGACTGGGCTAGTCTAACTGGGTATATGTCCATTTTCAGTAGAGGCCCGGGGAGAAAAGCTCCACATAAAAAACCAAGAACAAACAGAACATTACAACTTCAGTTGCAGTTCACTTGAAAGACAAAACAGTTGTAACATGGTAGCATAGCATTCATGATAGATAAAAGTAAAACAAAATAGAAAATTCCTTTTTTTCTTTTTTGACCAAACAGTAGTAGATGAAAAGAGTGTTCAGAAGGATGTGGAAGATTCCCAAAAGAAAGTTATAAATACTGCACAGGAAAATAGAATAGTTATAAACAAGACTGGGAGAGTTAGTTAAGGGCAGGGACTCATCTATAAGGCAGTGACATCTCTATCCAGTCTTTCCTGGGTACAATAAGTCAAACTTAGAAGGTAGTGCCCTTAAAGGGGCTACAACGTGAGTAGTAAATTGGTGCTATAACCTAGGATAACGGGAAGAGCGATCCTAGTCAGGGTTAGTACCGGGACATGGCCCGTGGGCTGTAAGGTATCATCTGAGTTTCGTTTTGAATAGTGCAGTTGAAGAAAGAAATGTGAGTTCACTGGGAAGTAGGTTCCAGCCTTTTCCCACAGTGTTAGAGAAAAGGGAATCCCCTGCTTTATTGTTGGGTTTTTGTCTAGAGACTAGTAGTTTATTTGCTGAGAGTAGGTTTGCAAGATTTTTATATGGGCTGATTAGACTCATGAGAATTGGTGTGTTACCTGCATGATAAAGGCTTTTGTGGGCAATAATCAGTTGGTGAAATAGAATTTGATTATGCAGTTCCAGCCTCCCCAGTTGTTTCAGATTTTGGCAGTGGTGGGTTCTGAAAGGGGAGCCGGTAATAAATCTGGCAAAGTTATTGTAGGAGATTGCCAGCTTGTTGAGGTTGCTTTTAGATAAATTAGTGTATGTAGGAGAGGCATAGAAGAGAGTTGAGATAAGGTGGGTGTGGGCTATAGTAGTTCTAGCTATGGGAGTAAGGAAGGGTTTAATTTTATAGAGGGAGCCTAGTTTTCAGTTAACTGATTTTATTGTGGTGTTGATATGAGTATCATAGTTAAGGTTGTGGTCAAATAGTTACTCCTAAGGGTTTGGTGATAGTGTCAGGAGATATGACTGTGCCATTATTAGATTTGATGATGAAGTCAATTGGGGTGGACTTTTGTGTGGGAGTAAAGAGCAATAGTTTAGACTTTTTAGAGTTAAGGAGGAGACAATGCTGTAAATAAAATTCTTCTACTAGCTCAAAGACATTTTGGGTGGGGGACTGCAGTCCAGCTGGACCTGTAGCTGAGCATATTAATGTGGAGTCATCTGCATATTGTATGCATGTAGCTTGGGGGATATTTATAGTTAGATCATTTATAAAGATGGAGAATAGAAGAAGGCCCAAAACAGAACTTTGGGATACACCAAGGGTGACAGGAAGGTGGATGGATGGACTGTTATCCCAAAGCAGTGCCTGTTGCCTGTTATCTAAGTAGGACTTGAACCACTGTAGTGCTTGAGTATCAAGTGAGAGGGACTTAAGAATATTCAACAGTAGCTGATGTTTAACCATGTCAAATGCTTTTGAGAGATCAATAAAGATTGCAGAGGACAGGGTGTTACTGTTGCGGTTTTTGTTAATGTGGTCAGAAAATGATAGGATGGCAGTAGTGATGCTATGGAAAGGTCTAAAACCATCCTGAGAGTTAGCTAATAGTCTATTTTGGAGAAGGTGGTCAAACAGTTGATGGTGGATGCATTTTTCCATAATTTTAGCTAAGGGAGAGAGTAGGGCAATTGGATGAAAGTTAGAAAGTTCTGTTGAGTGGCCACCTTTGTGTAGGGGGATTATATGGGAGACTTTCCAGATAGATGGGATGGTACCTTCTGTTATGGTTCTATTTATTAGGATCAAAATAGTGTAGGCAATAACTTTAGCTGCTATTTGCAGATATTTAGCAGGTAAGAGGTCAGCAGAGGGGGTAGAAGGTTTGCGTTTTTGAAGAAGGGTACAGATGAGGGATGTAGGCACAGGTTGTAGTTGGAAAGTAGGTGGAGAGTTAATTGAGGAGGAGGGCAGATTAGAGGATACAGGAGGTAGAGAGTTAGTAAGTGACTGGATGGCTTCAGTAAAGAAGATATTAAAGGCATCAACAATTTGTTTGGGAGTCTCTTGGGCTATTCCTGATGGGGTAGGTGTCTTAGAGTGGCCTGGATGTAGGAGTCTATTGATACTTGACCAGAATTTCTGCAGTCTGTGTTGATTGGTCTGTTGAATTTGAAAGCAGAAGTTTATTTTAGCTAATAGTATTGAAACTTTAGTATAATTTCTAAGCTGTTTAAATTTTAAATGATCAGATGGGTCTTTAGAAGAACTCCATTTGGCCCAAAATTTGTTTCTTAATAGAATTTTTTGCTTAGTTTCATTTGTAAGCCATGGAGCAGTTTTTGTTCTGTTTCTAAGAGTACAAGAAGGGGCATGGTAGTCCAAGATTTCTAGGAACTTCGAATTGAAGTACGCCACTGCTTCATCTAGCTGGAGGTATTTTAGAGGTGACCAATTGCACACACTAAGTTAATTTTTGAAGTGTTCAGGGTTAAAATATTTATTGGAGCCAGTAGTTCTATAAGTTGAAGGGTAAGGAATATTACTCTTTTGTCTAATTATATAAGTTAGTGAGTGATCACTAATGTCATCTGGCAGGATACCTACTATATATGTTGGGGACTGAATATTTATTAGACTCCAATCTAAGGTGCTTTCTTTATTGGTAGGTTTATGGATTCTGGTGGGTGAGGTGATAGTTTGAGAGAAGCCATGTAGGTTTATGTGGTTAGTTGGGTTAGTAGTATTCCAGGTATTCCAGTCTATATTAAAGTCACCTAGCACTATGGTTTCTTGTGGATAGTTAGTGGAAAGCCAGCTAAGGATATTTTCTAGGGAGGTGATGTTATTACCTGGAGGAAGATATGAGCATATAATGTAGATGGACTTATGAGTGTTTAGTTGTAGCTTAGTAATAAGAATTTCAGTATTGGTATCAGATGGTGGGTGGGTATCTAGTAGAGAAATTTGGAGCCCTGTTGTATATATTAAGGCCATGCCTCCACACTTCTTGTTTAGGTGATCCAATCTTAAAATTCTGTATCCTGGAGGGATGATTTCATAGTCTAGGGTTGCTGGTTTTAATCATGTTTCAGTTAGGCATAGGATGTCAGTAGAGCATGAAAGTGAGTCACTTTATTATTTAAGCTTTGTATATTTAGTTGAGCTATGAAGATGGGGTTAGGAGGCCTTGTAAGGGTGTGAAAGGAAGAGGAAGAGGGTGTAACTGGGTTATCAGGACCATTATTGGTAGGGCCAGGATTGGGATGAATGTCAGCATCCAGTAGGAAGTGTTGGTGTAGTCTGTATGTATGAATTAGAGAATGATTCAATATGTTATGGGTTATCTTGACTTGGTAGTGTTTATAGGTAATATGGATAATTATTTGGGAGGAGATAGTTGGTTGTAGATGTTATGTTAATGTGTTTAAGAGTGGCTAATAAAGCTGGTAGGGATGTTTGTTTAGAGGGCTGGTGGAAATTAGAGTAGCTAAGATGTTTATAGGCTGTTAGGATATAGGGAAGGAAAAGGAAAGGAAGAAATGAGAACAGGAGTAGGGGTTTGAGGTATGCTGATATGGATGAAATAGGCATTGTGATGAAGAAGTTGAAGGTAGAAAGTGAATAGGTGAAGCATGCTTTGAAGTCGGAGGAGTGATGTAGTATGGATGGAATACCTTTAATGAGCTGTGTGTTGGGATTGGATAATGGGGATGTGAAATTGGCTTGAGGGGTATAAGGCTAGGAGCACTGGGGTGGGTGAGAATTGGGGGTAGGGTAGGGGAGTGGAGTGAGCCCGCAGGGTGAACAGAGAGGGATCAGACAAGTAATTATGTGAGTTCAGAAAGAACAATGAATGGATTGCTAATTCCTATGAGGGTACTATCAGGTAAGAAGAAACCCTTAGGGAGCACTAGAATAGGGGATCCCAGGAGCCCTTGTGAGGAAAGGGTGGATGATGGGGGAGATGTAGATGTAATCTTCTACAGCACTGTTGTACTTCAAGTTCAGCTAGTAGAGAGATAGGGTAAGAAGGTTGGGAAATACACTTAGTGAAGGTAGCAACCTAGGGGAGTAAAGTAAATTGCAGCAGAAACGGCTGGTGTGAGAGAGATAGAGAGGAAATAGGGGTGGGAGTCTCAGGTTATTAGATACAGGAGGCTATGCAAGGAGGAGAAGGTTTAGTTGCTAGAGGTTGAAAGGCGCCTGGCTACTGGGCATCTGGCTAGATAGTTTATGAAATACAGTTGTATATATTTAAAAAAGAACTATTAAACATCTATTTTATATAACATGTGCTTCCTTGCTCCCTTTGGTGCCAGGACTCTGAGCCCTTAGATTAGGTAAAGGTGGCAGGTTTTGACTGTAAGGAGTCCTTGTCCTCTAGGAAGGAAGTCTATGTGATGCATAGTACAGTATAGAGGGATGGAAAGCTGTGTACATGGGAAAGAGAGGGAGAAATAAGAACAGGTCAGCATAACATTTAAGCAGAAACAGCCTACAAAAATAAGGGTAGAACCACAGGCATTATGTCATTTGCAGTACTTGGTTGTTAATCTTCACATAGTCCTAGAATTTCATAGATACGTACAAAAAGTAGTAGTTCAAAAGTATAAACAAAATGAACAACTATTAATTTAAATGTAAAACATTATGCAGTTTTATTGTTTCAGACATTACATAAAAGAGTTGTTTAGGCAGAAATTAACATGAAACATCGTTATAAGATATAAAATGATCTGATTTGCAGGACTGAATGAATTTGCTAAGTTTGACAGAAATAAGTAAAAGGCAAACATATTTTGTTTTATAATGTAGATCAGAAACTGTTGGACTATTTTCCCAGCATGAAGAATGATGCCAAAGAATTCACAGTACAAGTACTGTGACAATAACAATATAAAACTCATCTAAACGTGGAACGGCAAGGATAGCAGACAAGAAACCATAGTGCCTGACACACATTCCTTGCTTTACATCAGAGATCTTACACCATGATTTTCAGAATCTGATTTACATTTCATATCAAGTTCCCCAAAACAGTTTTCATTTTCATCTCTGTGCCCTTTCATTTCTGACTTTCATCTTTGCTCGCCTACTGTAGTTACATTTTCAGTACTTCTTCACTCAGTTGCAGCTTGGTTTGCCAGAACTTAACAGGAAATACTCATTTGTTATGTTAACAGGAAATGCTTTTTTGTTTTGCTGCCATTTTACGGTGAGTCAGAGTTTCATTTTTCATTCAGCCGAACACCTGTTGAACTCGACTATTTTGTGCAGGTTTACTTGCTTTTCTTTCTTTTATTCAAAGAAAACAAATGAGATATGTGTAGCTGTTTTATAATTAGCATCATACTGTGTGCACTTTGTAACAAACATATAGTATGAGCTTTGTTACTTTCTTTCATTGAAGACTTTAATTTTGTAATACTGTGATAGTTTTCTTCCCGGGCCTTTGCTGAAAATGGGCTTCTACCCACTCAGATTTTTCCGGTAATCAAATGTCAATAAATAAATAAATCAGAAATGATGCAACATTACCTTCCTTCTATGCATAAATGTAATTCTAAAAAAAATAATAACAAAAGCAAAAATACATTCACTGTTCCATCTTGGGAATATCATGGCATTAAAAAGCTTACAGTCACTTTTTTGTATTTCAGGACATTCTGACCTTTTGTATCTTTATAGTGTGGACTGCCCAGTGGAACCCCTCTTCCAGCTTCTACAATCAGGATATATCACAGACACCACAAATTTTGCAGAGGTATAAAACTCTTGTCATGTTTCATGAATGTGCTGGGGAGGTTGACTGATAAACAAATGCATAGAGTAGCAGAAAGTAAGCTGGGAGTTGAGCAGTTCATATTCAGATCAAGATGCTGTACAACCAACCCCCATGTTTGCAGTGAGACAGATGGTTGAGAAAAAGCTAAAGACGAGGAAAGATTCCAACTGGGCATTCCTAGACTTGGAGAAAACAAATGACAAGGTCCCAAAAAAGCTGATTTGGACAGTCCTCCAATTGTTCAAAACCCCATAAACATTGGCAGAATTAGTGCAGGATCTGTACAAAGACCCAATAGATGCAAGTGTGAACAATGTTTGTTCTCAAAGTAAGGTTCCCATTTACAGTGGGTGCGCATCAGGTTTCAGCCCTGAGCCCACTGCTGTTCATACTGGTGAGGCACTACATTAGTAACCAGGTCAGAAGGGACAGATCAACAAAGTTGCTATATTCGGACAATGCAGCACTACAAGCAGACTCTGAAAAGGAACTTTAGCAAATGATAAGGGCATTGGATGTAAAACTGAAAGCACTTGGGATGAAACTGAGTACAGATAAGAGAGTTGTCATGGCAACAAATTGAAAAATCATAAGAAGCTGAAAATTGTAGAAGGGAAAATAGTGGAGCAGATTAACAGCTTCAAGAATCTGGGAGGGGTGGCTGATAATAAAGGACGTGTGAATGAGTAGGTCAAAGCCAGAATCAGGGGGGTGCAGCAAACTGGCACAGAGTGGCAGGGGTAGTGTATGACTGAAGAATGCCAAATCAGCTGAAAAGTAAGATGTACAAAACGTGGTGTGACCAGTGCTACAGTATGGTACAGAAACCTTGGCAGTAAAGGCAGAGCAGCTGCAGAAGCTACAGGTGTTGGAGAGGAAGCATCAAAGATGGGTGGTAAGATGCACATGGTAGGACAGATGAAGAAATGAGGACATAGCAGAAACCAAAGTACCGCCAATTGCAAAGAAGGTCAAATGGAAGAGGTTATGGTGGTTCAAGCACATATAAAGAAAAGCAGAACACTAGCTAGTGAAGACGATTTGGGAAAGACAGGAACAAGGCAAGAGGAAATGATGTCACCCAGCAAAGAGATGGATTGGTTGTGAGACAGAAGAGCTGCAGCAGTCAGACATGACCATTGAAGTAACATGGAGGGTGTCATGGAATCAAGACAGATGGATTCAGCTGACATGACCCCTGACCCCATGCAGATAAATGGGGGAAACGGGGCTGATAATGATGATGATAGCGATGAATTTGGCATTCTTGGGGGAGGTTTCAAATGGACTATCTTTACTTGGTAAGGCAGCTTATTACAAACCACAGCAATCTTTATAGATTGTTGGGTATGCAGTGGTAATCACTGTGCTGACCTCTATAACCAGGATATGTCTCAGGTGGATCTACTACACAAGCTCAAAGTTTTAAACTTCAAACTACAAATAGTTGAGATCATAAGATCGAAGTTTTGAAACTTCGAAATAATAAAAAAAATAAAAACAAAAATTTTTTTTTGCATTTTTGCAGGGGAGTAAACCCCTGCACCCACTACACCCCCTGCTAAATAATTATACCAACTCTGAGATCACACTACAGTGAGGAAAACCCTAAATTTCTTCTTCCGCTCTGTGAGTCAATCTCCATTCAAAATATTCGAAGTTTCAAAACTCTGATCTTATGGTCTCATCCACATGCAGTTCAAAGTTTTGAAACTTTGAGCTTGTGAAAGGACTCTATCACAGGAACCTTGCATGTTCATGTAATATGACACATGCCAAGACAATAAGTGTGCTGACTTCTGTAGCCAGAGATTACAACACCTTGCACATTTATGTAGTATGACACATCCCACAGAATTAACTGTACAAAGCCCTGGAACTATGGCATCTCACAAATAGATTACACATTTATGAAATGTGGCATACTTCACATAAATCAGTGTAATAACATCTGGAACCAGGTATGATGTCTGTAACCAGCACATATCACAGCCATTGTACAATTACATAAGGCGGTGTCCCCATGGAAATCACTATACAGGCTTCTCCAACCAGGGAGTGCCACAATGTACATTTATGTAATATGGTATGTTCCACAGGAATCACTGTACAGACATCTATAACAACAGCATGTCACAGATGCCTCACAACTTTCTGTAATGTAAAATATCGCACAGAAATCATTGTACTGACTTCTGTAATCAGAGGATATTTCAGACAACATACTATTAAGTAATATACTATTCCATGAAAATAACTGTACAGGGTTCTGTAACCAGGATGTATCACAATGTGCATTTATGTAATAAGGTATGTTCCACAGGAGTCACTATACTGAATTCTGTAGCCAGGTATGTCACAGACATGTTACATGTTTCTACAATGTAAAATACCCCACAGGAATCACTGTACTGACTTCCATAACTACATAAGTCACACATACCTTTCACGTTTCTTTAATGCAACATGACTTCTATAACCAGACATGTCAGACACCTTACATGTTTCTATAATGTACCATGACACAAGGGAATCACTCTGCTTATTTCTCTAACCATACATATTGCAGTCACCTTACATGTTTCACTAATGTAACATATCCCATGGTAATGGGAATCACATGACTGATATCTGTAACCAGGCACATCACAGACACCTTACACATTTCTATAATGTAACATGTCACAGGAATCACTGTACTGACTTTTGTAACTAGGCACATCGCAGACACCTTATACATTCCTGTTATCTAACATATCCCACAGGAATCACTGCATTGACATCTGTAACCAGGTATGTCACAGACATGTTACACAATTTTGGTATGTAACATGTCCCACAGGAATCACTGTACTGAGGTCAGTAACCAGACACATCACAGACACATTACACATCTCTGTTATCTAACATGTCTCACAGGAATCATTGTACTGACTTCTATAACCAGGCACATCACAGATACCTTACATGACTCTGTAATGCAACATATCCCACAGGAATCACTGTACTGATTTCTGTAACCAGACACATCACAGACACCTTACATGATTCTGTAATGTAACATGTTCCATGGGAATCACTGTACTGACTTCTATAACCAGGCACATCAAAGACACCTTACATGATTCTGTAATGTAACATGTCCCACAGAAATCACTGCACTGATGTCAGTAGCCAGGAGCATCACAGACACCTTACACATTTCTGTAGTGCAACAGGTCTGACAGGAATCATTGTACTGACTTCTGTAACTGGCACATCACAGACATTTTACATGTTTCTGTAATGTAACATATCTCACACATTACATGTTTCTGTAATGTGACATGTACCACACAAATTACTGCACTGACTTCTGTAACCACACATGACACAGACACCTTACATATTTCTGTAATGTAACATGCCCCACAAAAATAACAGTACTGACTTCTATAACCAGGCAAGTCACAGACACCTTACATGATTCTGTAATGTCACATGCCCCACAGGAATTACTGTACTGACTTCTGTAACCAGGCATGTCACAGACACCTTACATGTTTCTGTAAGAAACATGACCAACAGGAATCACTGTACTGACATCTGAAACCAGGCATGTCACAGACACCTTACATGTTTCTGTAATGCAACATGCCCCACAATTTTGGTATGTAACATGTCCCACAGGAATCACTATACTGACTTCTATAACCAGGCACATTACAGACACCCTACATGATTCTGTAATGTAATATATCCCACAGGAATCAATGTACTGACTTTTGCAACCAGACACATCACAGACACCTTATATGATTCTGTAATGTAACATGTTCCATGGGAATCACTGTGCTGACTTCTACAATCAGGCACATCACAGACACCTTACATGATTCTGTAATGTAACATGCCCCACTAGAATCACTGTACAGACTTCTGTAACCAAGTGCATCGCAGACACCTAACATGATTCTGTAATGTGACAAGCCCCACTGGAATTACTGTACTGAATTCTGTAACCAGGCATGTCACAGACAACTTTACATGATTCTGTAATGTACCATGCCACACAGGAATCACTGTTCTGACTTCTATAACTAGGCATGTCACAGACACCTTACATGTTTCTGTAAGTAGCATGACCAATAGGAATCACTGTACTGACATCTGAAACCAGGCACATCCCAGACACTTTACATGTTTCTGCAATGCAACATGCTCCACAGGAATCAGTGTACTGACTTCTGTAACCAGGCACATCACAGACAACTTGCATGAGTCTGTAATGTACCATGACCAAGAAAATCACTCTGCGCATTTCTCTAACCAAGCATATTGCAAACACCTTACATGTTTCTCTAATGTAACATATCCCATGGTAATGGGAATCACATGACTGATATCTGTAACCAGGCACATCACACCTTACACATTTCTATAATTTAACATGTCACAGGAATCACTGTACTGACTTTTGTAACTAGGCATGTCACAGACACTTTGCACATTTCTGTTATCTAACATGTCCCACAGGAATCACTGCATTGACTTCTGTAACCAGACATGTCACAGACACGTCACACAATTTTGGTATGTAACATGTCCCACATGAATCATTGTACTGATGTCAGTAATCAGGCACATCACAGACACCTTACACATTTCTGTTATGTAACATGTCCCACAGCAATCACTGTACTGACTTCTATAACAGGGCATGTCACAGACATCTTACATGTTTCTGTAATATACCATGCCCCACAGGAATCACTGCACTGATGTCTGTAACCAGGCACATCAGAGACACCTTACGTGGTTCTGTAATGTAACATGACCCACAGGAATCACTGTACTGACTTCTGTAACTGGCACATCACAGACACCTTACATGTTTCTCTAATGTAACATATCCCTCAGGAATCACTGTACTGACTCCTGTAACTGGCACGTCACATACACCTTACATGTTCCTGTCATGTAACTTATCTCCAGGAATCACTGCAACCAAAGACATTGCAGACACCTTACAAGTTTCTCTTATGTAACATGTCCCACAGGAATCACTGTACTAACTTCTGTAACCAGGCACATCAGACATCTGTAACCAGGCACATAGTAGACAACTTACATGTTTCAGTAATGTAACATGCCCCACAGGAATCACTGTACTGATGTCTGTAACCAGTCACATCACAGACACCTTACTTTTTTCTGAAATGAAACACATCATACAGGAATTAGGAATTACTGTACTGACTTCTGCAACCAGGCATGTCACACACACCATACATGTTTCTGTAATGTAACATATCATACAGGAATTAGGAATTACTGTACTGACTTCTGCAACAAGGCACATCATAGACATCTTACATTTTCTCTAATGTACCATGCCCCAGAGGAATCACTGTACTGAATTCTGTTACCAGGCACATCACAGACACCTTACACATTTCAGTAATGTAACATGCCCCACAGGAATCAATGTAGTGACATTTGTAACCAGGCATGTCACAGACACCTTACATGATTCTGTAATGTGACATGACCACAGGAATTACTGTACTGACTTCTGCTACCAGGCACATCACAGACACCTTACATGATTCTGTAATGTAGCATATCCCACAGGAATCACTGTAATGACTTTTGTAAACAGGCACATCACAGACACCTTACATGATTCTGTAATGTAACATATCTCACAAGAATTACTGTAATGACTTCTGTAACCAGGATATCACAGGCACATTACATGTTTCTGTAATGTGACATGTACCACACAAATTACTGCACTGACTTCTGTAACCACACATGACACAGACACCTTACATATTTCTGTAAAGTACAATTCCCCACAGGAATCACTGTACTGACATCTGTAACCAGGAACATCACAGACACCTTACATGTTTCTGTAATGTAACACATCCCACAGGAATTACTCTAATGATTTCTGTAGCCAGGCACATCACAGACACCTTACATGTTTCTGTAATGCAACATTACCCACAGGTATTAGGAATTACTGTACTGACTTCTGTAATCAGGCCTATCACAGACACCTTACATGTTTCTGTAATGTACAATGCCCCCACAACAATCACTGTGCTGACGTTTCTAACCAATAATGTCACAGACACCTTACATGATTCTGTAATGTCACATGCCCCACAGGAATTACTGTACTGACATCTGTAACCAGGTACGTCACAGACACCTTACATGCTTTTGTAATGTAACATATCCCACAAGAATCACTTTACTGACATCTGTAACCAGGCAAATCGCAGACACCTTACATGTTTCTGTAACGTAACATGCCCCACAAGAATCACTGTACTGACTTCTGTAACCAGGCACATCACAGACACCTTACATGTTTCTGTAATGTAACATATCCCATAGGAATTACTGTACTGACTTCTGTAACCAGGTATGTCTACTGTAATGACTTCTGTAACCAGGCACACCATAGACACCTTACATGTTTCTGTAATGTACCATGCCTCAGAGGAATCACTGCACTGACTTCTGTAATCAGGCACATCACAGGCACCTTACAAATTTCAGTAATGTAACATGCCCCACAGGAATCACTGTACTGATGTCTGTAACCAGGCACATCACAGACACCTTACATGTTTCTGTAATGTAACATATCATACAGGAATTAGGAATTACTGTACTGACTTCTGTAACAAGGCACATCATAGACATCTTACATTTTCTCTAATGTACCATGCCCCAGAGGAATCACTGTACTGACTTCTGTAAAAAGGCAAGTCACAGACACCTTACAAGTTTCAGTACTGTAACATGACCCACAGGAATCAATGTAGTGACATTTGTAACCAGGCATGTCACAGACACCTTACATGATTCTGTAATGTGACATGCCCACATGAATTAGTGTAGTGAATTCTGTAATGAGGCACATCACAGACACCTTACATGATTCTGTAATGTAGCATGTTCCATGGGAATCAGTGTACTGACTTCTGTAACCAGGCACATCACAGACACCTTACATATTCTGTAATGTAGCATACACCACAGGAATCATTGTGCTGATGTCTGTAACCAGGGATGTCACAGACACCTCACATCTTTCTGTAAGTAACATGCCCCAAAGGAATCACTGTACTGACTTCTGTGACCAGGCACATCACAGACACCTTACATGTTTCTGTAAGTAACATGTCCCACAGGAATCACTGTGCTGATGTCTGTAACCAGGCACATTGCAGACACCTTATATGTTTCTGTTATGTAACATGTCCCACAGGAATCACTGTACTGACTTCTGTAACCAGGCACTTTGCAGACACCTTATATGTTTCTGTTATGTAACATGTCCCACAAGAATCACTGTACTGACTTCTGTAACCAGGCACCTTGCAAATATCTTACATGATTCTGTAATGTAACCTATCCCACAGGAATCACTGTACTGATGTCTGTAACCAGTCACATCAGAGACACCTTATATGTTTTTATTTATTTTTATTTATTTATTTTTATTTTACATTTGTTGACCGGGCTAGTCTAGCTGGATATATGTCCATTTTCAGTAGAGGCCCGGGGAGAAAAGCTCCACACAAAACATAATAATGACAGACAGACATATTGTTAATAAAGACATACAATAAAAATAGAAATATAAATCAATTTTGTTAATAAAATCAACATACATTAAGGAACTCAAACAGTTTAATATCATACATAATGTTTGGTCAGTTTCAAAGCATTTTACCTAGTACATAAAGGTTATGCAACAAGGCATTTGCCATATGGATAACAGTTGAAGCTCAGAAGGGTAGAGTAGTAGAAGGAGAATGTAAGATGAATAAAAGGGAAGAGGCAGGGGTTAGGAGAGAGAGGAAAAGAAGGAAGACAGTCAGGAGGAGGTGGGAGAGATGGGAGAAGTAGGTCAGAGCATAGTGGGACAGCAAGGGAAAAGAAACAGGGTAGTTGCTAATTAATAAGCAAAAGAAGGGTAAAAGGAAGAGAGGGTGGAGAGACGGAAGTTAGCCTGCAGTACTACAAGAACAAAGCCAGTGGTTTTGGAAGTACAGTTTGATATGTTGTCTGAAAAGAGGTAAAGATGAGATTAGAGTTAACTCCTTGGGCAGCAAATTCCATGCTCTTCCTACAGTATTGGTGAAAAGAGAGTCACCAGCTACGTTGTGGGCCTTTATGGGTTTGGTCATAAGTTTACAAGAGGAACAAAGAGAGGTAAGATTGTTATAAGGGAGTAAAAGTTGTGAAAGTATAGGGGTGTTGGTAGGTTGGTACAGTAATTTGTGGGCAATAGTAAGTTGTGAGATAATAAGATAGTTTTGTAGTTCCAGACAGCCTAAGTGTTTCAAATTGTGGCAGTGATGGGTTCTAAAAGGGTTACCAGTGGTGAAGCGGGCAATGTTATTGTAGCAAGTTGCTAGTTTGTTTAGGTTAGTTTTCTTGAGGTTGGTGAAGATAGGGGAGGCGTAAAAGAGAGTAGATATGAGATGGGAGTGAGCAATAGTAGCTCTAGTAGATGGGGTGAGAAATGGTTTAATACGGTATAATGATCCTATTTTTCTGTTAACTGATTTGATGGTGTTGTTGATGTGTTGGTCAAAGAGAGATTGTTATCAATGGTTATTCCTAGTAGTTTAGTTGTGGGAGCAGGAGAGATGACAGTGTTGTTGATTGAGGAGATGGTGAAGTATAGTGGAGATGCAGTGGTGGGGGTGAAGAGGAGAAGTTTGTTTTTTTAGCATTGAGAAGTAGGTATAGTCTAGTGAACCATGTTTCTACTGTGTTGAACATAGTTTGAGTTAGTGAGATTAGATCTGAAGAGGAGGATGCTGAGCAAATGATAGTGGAGTCATCTGCGTATTGAATGCAGGTAGCAGGAATTACAGAGTGGAGATCATTAATATAGAGGAGAAGAGAGGACAAGAATGGAGCCCTGAGGGACTCCGATAGTAATGAGCAGTAAGGAGGAGATGTGGTTTTCCCAGCGAGCGGCTTGTTGTCTGTTACTGAGGTTTGATGTAAACCATTTGATGGCAAGGTTGTCAAATGAGAGGATTCAAGAATGCTAATTAAAGAAGAGTGGTTGACCATGTCAAAAGCTTTAGAAAGGTCAATGAATAAGGCAGAAGAGAATAGATTATTGTTGCGATTGCTGTTAATGGTATCTACAAAGGAAAGGAGGGCAGTGGTGGTGCTATGGTGAGGTCCTAAAGCCATGTTGACAGTTAGCTATAATATTGTGAAGAGAGAGTACTGTACAAGTTGTTGATGAATACATTTCTCCATCATTTTGCTAAAGGAGAAGAAGAGCAATAGGTCTGAAGTTAGAATAGTCAATAGAGTTACCGCCTTTGTAGAGGATTATATGAGAGATTTTCCAGATATGAGGGATGGTTCCCTCTTGGATTGTCCTATTTATGAGTATAGAAATTGGGTAGGCAATTTCTTTGGCTGCCTTTTGCAGAAAAGGGAAGGGAGCTTGTCGGCAGAGACAATTTTCTGGGTTTCAGTTTGAGAATAAGTTTATAGATGAAAGAGGTAGGGATGGGTTGTAGAGAGAAGTAGTAGGAAGAGTTTACTTCATTATTAGGAGGATAGAAGTTATTAGTGTTTAATTGTCTAGCGAGAGATTGAATAGTTTCAGTAAAGAATGAGTTAAAAAGCATTTGCAGTTTGGAGGGGTGTCTGGGTCAGCATTTAGTGGAGGGAGTTTTGGCTGTTCCTGGCGAAGGAGTCTATTGATTGAGGACCAAAATTGTTTGGGTTTATTTAAGTTGGTTTCTTGTAGGTTGCAGTAGAACTTTCTTTTGTCGGTGAGTATAGCTTTTTTGGTAAGATTTCTAAGTTGGCGAAAGTGAAGAAAATCAGAGCTGATTCTATAGGATCTCCATTTGTTCCAGACCTTATTTTTAGAGAGGATTAGTTTTTTAGTTTCATTTGAGAGCCAAGGGCTGTATTAGATTTTATTCGAGATAATAGTACGCTCAGGGCATGTTTGTCCAAAATAGAAAGGAGAAGTAGAATTAAAGAATAATACTGCTTCATTAAGTGGAAGAGTCTTAAGGGTTTCCTGATTACAAGTTCTGAGTTCGTTTTGAAATAAGTCGATTTTAAAGTGTTTAGTAGAACGTATTTGTCTTATATTAGGGAGGTGGAGATAATCAGTCTTCTCTCTTGTAATGTAAGTTAAGCAATGATCACTGAGGTCATCAGGCATAGTCCCAACTTTATATGTGATGTTAACTTTGTTTATGAGAATCCAGTCTAAAATAGTCTGCTTCATACTTGACCTATTAAGCCTTGTTGTTGAGTTAATGGTTTGAGTAAAACCATTTAGGTTAATATGAGAGGTGGGATTGTCAGTTTCTGAAAGTAACGTTCCCCACAAGCATCACTGTACTAACTTCTGTAACCAGGACATCACAGATACCTTCAATGCATCTGTAATGTAACATGTTCCATGGAAATCAGTGTACTGACTTCTGTAACCAGGCATGTCACAGACACCTTACATGTTTCTATAAGTAACATGTCCTACAGGAATCACTGTACTGAAATCTGTAACCAGGACCTTCACAGACACCTTACATGATTCTGTAATGTACCATGCCCCACAGGAATCACTGTACTGATGTTTGTAACCAGGCACATCACAGACACCTTCCATGATTCTGTAATGTACCATGCCCCACAGGAATCACTGTACTGACTTCTGCAACCAGGCACATCACGGACACCTTACATGCTTCTGTAATGTAGCATACCCTACAGGAATCATTGTCTTGACTTCTGTAACCATGGATGTCACAGACACCTTACATGTTTCTGTAAGTAACATGCCCCAAAGGAATCTCTGTACTGATGTCTGTGACCAGGCATGTCACAGACACCTTACATGTTTCTGTAAGTAACATGTCCCCAGGAATCACTATGCTGACGTCTGTAACCAGACATGTTGCAGACACCTTACATGTTTCTGTTCTGTAACATGTCCCACAGGAATCACTGTACTGACTTCTGAAACCAGACAATTTGCAGACACCTTATATGTTTCTGTTATGTAAGATGTCCCACAGGAATCATTGTATTGACTTCTATAACCAGGCACGTCACAGACACCTTC
>NC_056743.1:1901850356-1901870356 GCF_019279795.1 Protopterus annectens
AGGAATCACTGTACTGACCTCTGTAACCAGGTGCATCGCAGACACCTTAAATGTTTCTGTAATGTAACATGTGCACACGTTTACATTTTATTCATTCATTCATTATGCACATTATTCATCTGCTTTTACTGTATTTGTGTTCCTTATTATTTTATTACCTTATTTTGCTTTTGCCTCTTCCTAAAAGTACTCAGTTGTGTTTATTCTGCTGCATTTATTGCTGCTTGGTAGTAGCCTGATTAAATTGTGTTATTCTAAGCCTATGTAAAGTGCATAATGAATGAATGAATAAAATGTAAGCACTAAATAAGCTACAAATTACTACAGCACTCATCTTTCCTCACTTGTCTAGAGGAAAACATTTTTTAGTACTTAATAAATAAGCACCTATCCAGGCATGTCTATGGGTCAGCTCCTGGTGTTTTCTCCTGTCTACCTGATGAATCTGGGCATCTTAGGGCAATGCACCAATTACCTCATGTACACAGACAACCCTCTCCTCCTAACACCCAACACTACAATCTGTGAGAGATGCATTTATATAGCCAAACTGGAAGCAAAGCTCTCTTCACACAACAGGAGAGGGGAAACACTTGCACCACACCACACTCATCACATAGCCCCTCAAAGCCTACACAACCAAAACACACACATAGAAACACAAAACACACACATTCATGGAGGTTCTCAATAAAAATCTGCCCAAGCAGCACAAACCTCCAAAGCAGAAACACAAGAAACCTCCACCCCCCCAACACAACCCAAATGAGACATAGCCCACAAACTCAGTGTGCTACCCAACCACAGCCCATAAGGCATAACAACGTACCCAACACTCTAGTCATAGGTGACTCTATAGTCAGGCACACTGATGTTCCACTCACCAGGCTAAACAAGGAGAAAGTTCCTGTCAGCTGCCTGTTGGGTGCCAGGATCTGTCAGATAATGCACACACTCAGGTCACTCCACAACAAGTACAAATATGACTCTGTCATTGTCCATGTTGCTGTGAATGACTTCAGATGTACCTCCGTGGACTACATGAAAAAAGACATGGAGGAGCTCTCTGATCTTGTACCCCAGTCAGGTATGATCCTACTCCTGAGTAGCATCCTGCCATCTTCCAGAATGATACCACAGTACAAGGACAAAATGATTGACTTCAACAATTGGCTAAGCTCTGGTCTCATTCCAAGGGGATCCAGTATCTGTCTGCCTGGGATGACATGATCGACAGAAAATGATGCTTTGCCAGAGATGGCCTGCACCTGTTGCCCTTGGAATTCCGGTTACTGGCTAAGGCTCTTGCCACCCCTATAGTGCCTTTTTTTAGGCAAGGTTCAAATGACAAATTCACCACTGTAGCAGGTACAAGCAAGCAAAATCTGAGGGTAATACTACTCGATGCTAGAAGTCTAAATCTCAAAATGCACTCACTTGAGGCACTCCTTAAAATGGAGAACATCGACGTCTGTGCAGTGACAGAGTCCTGGTTCAAGGCTCCAGAGAGCACCCCTGCATTACCAGCCTATAGTTCATACCACATCTTTCGGCCACCTAACCTGGACTGAAACACTAAAGGCAGAGGTGTGTCCATATTCATTAAGGATATCCACACCTCCAGGCTAGCTGCTCAATATAATGCATCCGAGATTATCCAAGTGCAACTAACTCTGGGCAAGACCGCAATCCAGATTGTAGCTTGCTACAGATCCCACACCATGCCTCAGGATTCAAATTCCTCATTTCTTGATACACTGGAAAATATTAGGGTACAACCTAACACCCTAATAATGGGTGATTTCAACTACCCTACCATTAACTGGGAAACTACTCATGTACCAACTATTTTGCTCAAGGTTTTCTGGAATTCATAAATTCCAACAATTTGGATCAGCTTATCCACATCCCCACCAGGGGCAGCAGTATCCTAGACCTGGTCATTACCAACATGGATGACCAGTGTTCCACACCAGAGGTCAATTCCTTGTTCGTCAGATCCGACCACTAGCTAATCATCCTAGACATCCACATCCTGCCCCCACCCCCTTTAGGGAAACCACTGTAAAAAATTTCTCCAAAGCCAACTTCACGCTTTTTAAAACAGAAGTGGCAAGTTCACAACACCCATGCAGATGGACAATAGAGGTATGACTGCTGAATCCTAAACAAATGCACTTTATAAGCACTTACATGAGTGCACGGATTGTGCTATCACTAACAGAACCAAGATGCTATCCTCCAAAAAAAGAAAGCCAATCTGGTGGTCCCCTGCCATAAACAAACTTTACAACAGAAGAAACTGCTGCAAAAAAGAGTAAAATCCCATGATTGTAGGAACTCCCTGTAAGAAGCTGAGATCTCTCATGAAATCCTCCAAAGCTAGTTATGAAAACAAAATCGCCACTGTTTCTAAAGACAAACACAAAGCATTCTAGAGCTATGTCAAGAATCTCAATGGCATCACTCAGATCTGCTCTGAGTTACAGCACAATGGCACTAAATATACAGAACCAACTGATATTGCCAACATCCCGGCAGATAGGTTTAGTGCTAACTTTACCCCCCTCTCACCCCCTGAAAGCCCCATCTCTATACCGGAAGAATGCAAAGTTTCTGTGATCTTGGCTGCACAGGTAAAAACCACACTCTCCAAAGCCAAGAACACAGCATCCATATGACCTGACAACATCCCAGGCTGCATTCTAAATGAACTACAGAACAAACTGGCACCCCACCTAAGTACCATGTTCAATTATAGCCTCACCTCAGGCTTTGTGCCCACTGAATGGCACACAGTGACAGTTATCCCACTCCACAAAGGGGGATACACCACAGACCCCAGGAACTACCACCCCATTAGCCTGAAGAGACTGGTCTGCAAGGCCCTGGAACGTATCATCATGGAACTTATAAAAAAAGACACTGGTAATTTCCAAACTCTGAACCTCAACTAGTTCAGGTTTGTAAAAGGCAAATCATGTCTTCTAAATCTGATAGACTTCTTTGAAGCAGTCACTAAAGCTGTAGATGAGGGTAAGGTGGTTCACAGAGCCTATCTAGATCTCGCCAAGGCTTTTGACACCATCCCTCACTCTGGAATTATAGATAAACTCACTAAACTAGGTATAAATCCCTATGTCACAAATGGGTTGCCAACTGGCTCACTGACAGACCCCCACGCTGTGAAAGTAACAGACTCCAAATCTGACTTCTGACCAGTGACAAGTGGTGTACCACAGGGTTCAGTCCTGGGTCCTCTCCTGCTTGGTATCTACTTCTCTGAAGTACAGGCTAACACATTTGGTTAATGAAGTTCACAGATGACTGCAAACTAGGAGCCATAATCAAAACTCCTAATGATGTGGACATCCTACAAAAGGGCCTCACTGAGACAGATGCCTGGTGGCAAAGCCATGGCCTCAAGCTCAGTGCCAAAAAGTGCATTGTCATCTCTTTTGGTAAAAACTCTGTACCCATGAACTACCATGTAGGCAGTAGTCTAGTTAACACCGAAAGTGTGATAAGAGACCTTGGGACACAGGTGGACAGTAGTCTCTCCTTCATTTCTCAGGAAATCCTTCTTTGTGGCACACCTCATCACAAAAGGCTTCTCATCCAGGAAAAAAGAATAACCAGGCATGTGACAGACACCTTACATGTTTCTGTAAGTAACATGTCCCACAGGAAATATTGTACTGATTTTTGTAACCAGGCACATCACAGACACCTTACATGTTTCTGTAGTGTAACATGTTCCATGGGAATCTCTGTCTAGTTTTTTTACCTAAAGCTGTATCACAGAATGAATCTGTTTATGTCACTGATGTTTAAAGAGGGAATGGTCTACAGTTTCATTTACTAAGATCAAATGATGCATGTGGTTTGGTTAACACGTAGTCTGTTTCACTAAAGCCAAATAAATTGATATGAAAGTGCTGAAGTAAGAAAATTCTCTGTTTTGTCGGCAATGTGCTTATACCAGACAGTGTCGCTGTTGCACCACAAACAGAATAGAATAGATAAAACTCTTGCCAGGATAAATTAGAAGTTTTAAAAAAAGGCTTCAGGGAGGTAACAGTGCATGTTACAACTTTTGTAAATGCTTCAGGGAAGGTGAGAGTACATATTTACAGATTAGGTACTGCTGACACTTTTCCAGTAATTAGACGTTTGCACTGTACTATTTTCATTTCTCAGTTCTAATTTTGTAGTACCTTTTCACAATTTTACTTAAACTCTGGTGTGTCTGATATGGGTCCATAATGGATTAGTCCACTACCTTAAGCAACAAACTTAAATAAATAAAATAAAAATAAAAAATTGGAAGGGTACTGAGGATGAACTTTTAAATTGTATTGATTATATTAATAATAGTACAAAGTTTCTTAGATTTGTAATTAACTATTCAAAATTAGAAATTCATTTTTTTGGATGTTTTTATAAAGGTCACTGATGATGGCATAATAGACACTGTTTTTTAGAAAACCATGCTACAAAAATAATTTCCTACATCACAGCAGAATGCACTCACACTTTATATTTGACAATATTGTGCACGGTCAAGGTTTAAGAATTTCAAGGGTTAATGCTAGCAACGGAAAGTTTGAAAATGAAATAAAAGATTTAGAAGAGAAATTTGTAGCAAGGGGTTACAATAAAAGAAAAGTACACAATACACTGCAAGCAGTAGTGAGTAACAGATCTAGTAGAGGTAGGCCTTATTTTTCATCTAATCCCCCAGTAGCAGACCGTAGTATCAGATCTAGTATAGGTAGGCCTTATTTTTCATCTAATCCCCCAGTAGCAGACCGTAGTAACAGATCTAGTATAGATAGGCCTTATTTTACATCTACTCCCCCAGTAGCAGACCATAGTAACAGATCTAGTATAGGTAGGCCTTATTTTTCATCTAATCCCCCAGTAGCAGACTGTAGTAACAGATCTAGTATAGGTAGGCCTTATTTTTCATCTAATCCCCCAGTAGCAGACCGTAGTAACAGATCTAGTATAGGTAGGCCTTATTTTACATCTACTCCCCCAGTAGCAGACCGTAGTAACAGATCTAGTATAGGTAGGCCTTATTTAACATCTACTCCCCCAATAGCAGACCGTAGTAACAGATCTAGTATAGGTAGGCCTTATTTAACATCTAATCCCCCAGTAGCAGACCGTAGTATCAGATCTAGTATAGGTAGGCCTTATTTTACATCTAATCCCCCAGTAGCAGACCGTAGTAACAGATCTAGTAGAGCTAGGCCTTATTTTTCATCTAATCCCCCAGTAGCAGACTGTAGTAACAGATCTAGTAGAGGTAGGCCTTATTTTTCATCTAATCCCCCAGTAGCAGACTGTAGTAACAGATCTAGTATAGGTAGGCCTTATTTTACATCTACTCCCCCAGTAGCAGACCGTAGTAACAGATCTAGTATAGGTAGGCCTTATTTAACATCTAATCCCCCAGTAGCAGACCGTAGTATCAGATCTAGTATAGGTAGGCCTTATTTTACATCTACTCCCCCAGTAGCAGACCGTAGTAACAGATCTAGTATAGGTAGGCCTTATTTAACATCTAATCCCCCAGTAGCAGACCGTAGTATCAGATCTAGTATAGGTAGGCCTTATTTTACATCTAATCCCCCAGTAGCAGACCGTAGTAACAGATCTAGTAGAGCTAGGCCTTATTTTTCATCTAATCCCCCAGTAGCAGACCATAGTAACAGATCTAGTATAGGTAGGCCTTATTTTTCATCTAATCCCCCAGTAGCAGATCGTAGTAACAGATATAGTATAGGCAGGTCTTATTTTTCATCTAATCCCCCAGTAGCAGACCGTAGTAACAGATCTAGTATAGATAGGCCTTATTTTTCATCTAATCCCCCAGTAGCAGACTGTAGTAACAGATCTAGTATAGGTAGGCCTTATTTTACATCTAATCCCCCAGTAGCAGACCATAGTAACAGATCTAGTAGAGCTAGGCCTTATTTTTCATCTAATCCCCCAGTAGCAGACCATAGTAACAGATCTAGTATAGGTAGGCCTTATTTTTCATCTAATCCCCCAGTAGCAGATCGTAGTAACAGATCTAGTATAGGTAGGCCTTATTTTTCATCTAATCCCCCAGTAGCAGACTGTAGTAACAGATCTAGTATAGATAGGCCTTATTTTTCATCTAATCCCCCAGTAGCAGACTGTAGTAACAGATCTAGTATAGGTAGGCCTTATTTTACATCTAATCCCCCAGTAGCAGACCATAGTAACAGATCTAGTAGAGCTAGGCCTTATTTTTCATCTAATCCCCCAGTAGCAGACCATAGTAACAGATCTAGTATAGGTAGGCCTTATTTTTCATCTAATCCCCCAGTAGCAGACCGTAGTGTCAGATCTAGTATAGGTAGGCCTTATTTTACATCTAATCCCCCAGTAGCAGACCGTAGTAACAGATCTAGTAGAGCTAGGCCTTATTTTTCATCTAATCCATCACTAGCAGACCGTAAACAAGCTAGTAGCAGCACATGCAGAATACCAGTTACTTACTCTAGTCATTCTAAATATGTTGTTGATGTCATTAGGAAGTTTTGGCCCATTATGATGACTAACCCAAGCTTGAAAAATATGATAGGTAGAAATCTGTTTCTTTTGTAAGAAAAAAGATACATGAAACAAATGCTATGCTTTTCGGAAAAGCTTATTATTGGGAGACCTTTAAGCAGTAAAAAAGGGACTGGTAAAGCTGTAAGCAGACCTTGCCATTTCTGTAATTACTGCAAGTGTATTGACAGTTCAGATCAGTTTACCCTTCTACATCAAGGGAGAAAGTATGTGTTCAGTGGTTCTGCAACTTGCAGCACTGAGCACTTACTATACTTGGCTTGCTGTGTCACATGTAATAAACTTTATGTTGGTAAAACAACTAGGGCACTAAGGGATCGTATAAGAGAGGACTTAATATTAAAATCAGTTCAGAGAATAATGCCCTATCTAAACGTGTGAAGAATACCTCAACAGTGCATACATTTGCATTTCAAATTATTGGTAAAATCAAGGTTAAAAAAAGAAAAGGTGATATAAAGACTTACACTGAATGTCTCGAAAGCAAATGGATAGCTAAGGTTAACAGCAGACTATGGTTCAGGCTTAAATGAAAAAAATGCCCATTAAACCAATGCTCAAGGCAAGGCCACTTTTTAGGTAAAAATGTGTTATGTATAACATGAATTACAGTCATTGTTTTATTGACTATAATAAAACTACTATCTGTACTAGTTGTTTTTATGTAAAATGTCTGAATTAAGCTATTTTGGTGTATGTTATTTCTTTAAGAGTTAATTGATTTAGCTGAATATTTGACTAGGTATGCATATAAGCTAACCTCGTAGGTACTAGTTTTAGGGTCTATATCAGAACTGCGAACTTTCAAAAGGTCAAGTCTCTTATGGTTGATACCATATGAGCGAACTTTTGAAAGCTCGCAAGTTTCAACAGAGATCAATGCAGGGAATATTTCCCTTTACTTCACTGTAGTGCAGTCTTGGAGTTGGCATATTTAAGTAGCAGGGGGTGTGGAGGGAGCAGGAGGACTTGCTCCCCTGCTCAGAGTGTTCAGGTAGTTTTTTTTTTTGTTTTTGTTTATTTTTATTATATGCTCAATGTTTTAAAACTTCGCTCATATGGTGTTGATCATATGAGAGTCATAGTTTTAAAACTTCGAGCATATAATATAGACCCTTAGTTTTATGCAACTGATGAAGCGGCATATGTAGCTGCAAAAGCGCTTATGTCATTCTGGAATAAATCATTTTGTTTTATAAAAGTAGCCTGGTTTCATCTCTACACACTGCTTTGGCTTTAAAAGTAAAAAAAATAGGTAATTAAACAGAGTGTAGAAGATTCTAGCAGTTAGTAGCCTCAACAGACAGTAAGTAACCAGACAAAATACTGTAAGTGAGCAGCGTTACATGGAAATAAGTTGCATCAGGCAGCATATAAGGTAATGAGTCACAAAGCACTATAATAATACATGCACACAGCCCAGTCCCAGCCCAGAGAAAGGAAGCAGTAGGTCAGGTAAATGAAAATAAGGACTGAGAAAGGCAGCTTGTGCTGTATAGTGACGAATACCTTCTGTCTTGGGCAGGCAGTAAACAAAACCTCCTGTGCCAGTCGCAGTCTGCGCACATGAAGATCTTACAATTCAATCACTCTGTGACACAGCCAGTAAATAAACTTAAATAACTATAGCTTGACATAACAGTTACATAATAATGTGAATTTCTTTTGGGAAGAATGATGTTGGGCACAACTGAGTACTTTTTACAAAGTGCATAGGGCTAAACAGTGGTTTTGAAATGCAACTGTGTAATCAGAAGATAATCTCTGTAGCTTTGGAAGATAGTGTGACAACCCACCACTTTCAACCAGTAATCAAGCAGCCTCAATTCTCATCACTGGTAACAGTGGGGGATGTACACTGAGAGGATAACAGGTCCACACATAGTATTTCCAGATGCAGCTCTCTCCATCAAGTGCAATTTCCATTAAGAACACACAGATATCACAGTCAGTCTGGAGCTGGTTTCTCCCTCCTTCTCCACATCCCCAGTAAGACTCCCCACTGGCACAGCTATAGAGTTAAAATCTCAGCTGAGTGACCAAGCCAAGACCTCCAGCACCCTCTCTGTCCAACCAGTACTTCATGTCCCTGCCAAAGTAGCTGAGACACACACATTCGTTGAGGTATGAATTACAAACACACACACACACACACACACACACACACACACACACACACACACACACACACACACACACACACACACACACACACACACACACACTCCCCTGGGAAAGACTGGCACAGGTTTACTAGCTATGCCCAGACTATAAGGTAGTTTTCACTGCCACCAGTCACTCCTCCCAGCTGCCTTAAGGCTCTTCCCTGGGTACCCAATATACTGAGTGATATTAATATTAATACAAATGGTAGTTTGACCAAGAGCAAGGCTATTATGATTGCCGCACACAGTGTCACCAAATAAATATGCACGTATTCTCTAAATTTAAATATCTCTACACAGATTAGCCACAATTAAAGGTTTAAATATATTTAATAATAAATAATAAAAGAACAAGACAATACTAAATATATATTCGCAGTGACATCAGAGTTCAACATCACAGGAAATATTTAAATAGCATTGCAGTACAGACTCACACAAATATAGAAAAACAAAATTTATACTAAGCTTCACTATATTCCTGACTGTATCTAAGAAAAATATGCTGTTCTGTAGTAACTTACTATTAGAGCAAGGCAGATATGTGGTGAATGGTTTGTCTTGTTGTCAGATCCAAGGCAGTCTGTCTCACTAAGAGACTTCTCAAAATAATATCTAAAATATTACTGCTGGGATAGCTTGCAGAATAACATAATTTCTGGTCATCTGACTTCTAGTCCCCAGGCCAAAACACTCATTGCTAGCAGCTGGTAGCATTTAGCATCTACCTGTAAAAATACTCATACAAGGGCTTTTGCTCAGATCTCTGGAGGATGGTGGAAGTCATAAAACTATTACATTCCTTCATGCTTCCAAAGTATCAGTTAGTTCACCCTAAAGACAATACAGAAAGCTTCCTATTGCAGACTTTGTGTCTGCAGCTGCAGTGAAACCTAAGAGATAGCCTTTTTTATGACCTAGCCTATAAAGTCATTTAATTTCAAATATTTTTCTAAAGTTTGCTGGACTGATGTTAACTCTCTGGTTTCCTCTGTCAACATATACATTTAAACAGTTACAATAGTGCATGCACATTTCTGTTCTCTTCCAGTAGGGCACACTGTGGATACATTTTAGACACAGCAGTTGCAAACACCTTTTCTAACACAAACATCTGTAGAGAGCAGTTTGATATACACATGACATACAGTTCTAATACATTTGTAACACAAGTATCTTATATAAATTAGTTTGATATTCACAAATGACATATAATTATTTATAAAATTCCAGCTAGCTGTGTTGGCAGTACCTACTTTCATCACAGATTGTACAAGAAGAGGAGGCGAGACACCCTGACAAAGAACAGCCAGACTCACTCGTGAGGATATCAATCAGTAAATAGGCAAATATCAACCACCGCTGCAATGTAGTTATAAATCACATTACAATTGTGAAGTTCATGCTACTTAATAAGCTGAATTCCTCATACCAGTGAGTTCAAAGAGTGTTGCCTCATGGAGTGAGGGGGGGGGGCAGGGATCAGCAAGCAGTCAAAGCTGAGAGAATATAAGGTAATTATGGTGCCAGGGTAGAAAACTGATTTAAAAATGTGCAAGTTATATTTCAGTCCAATTTAATCTGCAATAGCTGTATTTTCTTTGGCCTCTGAATGTGTGACTTTTTCTCAGTAAATGAAAAAATGGAGAAGGAAAATTGTATTCAAATATAAAATGTGTAACTTTCTGTAGTTTTCTCTGTGAAGAAAAAATGATGAGCTAAGATGTATAAACTTACAACTAAAAGTAAAGCCATCTAACTTAGCTTGCCTAGGAAATCTTGGTGGCAATTTCTATGGAAGTTCACTGTTTGAATTCTGCCTTTTATAACTTTACTAACTTAGAATAGTTAGGTTGAGCAATTATTTAGTATGAAACAATTAGGATATCTGTTTGAATGTATATCATAACCTTATTTTGATATTCTGCCTTTATAACAGGTTTCATATTATTTGTGCATTGCCTTCAACATTGCATATTTAATGTATTTCAGCATTGTCTTGACTTCTTTATTAGTTAAGTAAAGTTTTATTTATTGACTTTTAATATATTGTAGCAGGTATGTATTATTTATTTATATATTATTATTTATAATCTGAGTAGAGGATATTATTTAACACTGGAAGCTGTCAGTCTGTGGCATTCTTCTTCAGAGGTCAGATCACTTGAACATATTTCCAGACTTATTAATTTCTTTTAGTTATGGTATGCTTGATCTCTAGTCATACGTAGACTGGTGGCAGTACTACTATACATGGAATGAAAGTTGAGCGGAATTAGAGAACTTTGCAAGCTTTCCCTGGGGAGAATTTTGTGTGGCTTATGTGTGTGTGTGTGTGTGTGTGTGTGTGTGTGTGTGTGTGTGTGTGTGTGTGTGTGTGTGTGTGTGTGCGTGTGTGTGTGTGTGTGTGTGTGTGTGCGTGTGTGCGTGTGTGCGTGTGTGCGTCTGTGTCTGTGTGTGTGCGTGTGTGCGTGTGTGTGTGTGTGTGTGTGTGTGTGTGTGTGTGTGTGTGTGTGTGTGTGTGTGTGTGTGTGTGTGTGTGTGTAGGATATCTGTTTGAATGTATATCATAACCTTATTTTGATATTCTGCCTTTATAACAGGTTTCATATTATTTGTGCATTGCCTTCAACATTGCATATTTAATGTATTTCAGCATTGTCTTGACTTCTTTATTAGTTAAGTAAAGTTTTATTTATTGACTTTTAATATATTGTAGCAGGTATGTATTATTTATTTATATATTATTATTTATAATCTGAGTAGAGGATATTATTTAACACTGGAAGCTGTCAGTCTGTGGCATTCTTCTTCAGAGGTCAGATCACTTGAACATATTTCCAGACTTATTAATTTCTTTTAGTTATGGTATGCTTGATCTCTAGTCATACGTAGACTGGTGGCAGTACTACTATACATGGAATGAAAGTTGAGCGGAATTAGAGAACTTTGCAAGCTTTCCTGGGGAGAATTTTGTGTGGCTTATGTGTGTGTGTGTGTGTGTGTGTGTGTGTGTGTGTGTGTGTGTGTGTGTGTGTGTGTGTGTGTGTGTGTGTGTGTGTGTGTGTGCGTGTGTGTGTGTGTGTGTGTGTGTGTGTGTGTGTGTGTGTGTGTGTGTGTGAAAATAATTGTTTTAAAAGACAGTTAATGTGGATAATAGGCAGTGGAAGATATTGTGATTTACAGGAAGAGTGTTGAGAAAGGGTCCTGTGGTGCTAGACCAAAGACCCAGCAATTTAAGTACTCAGCATGTAGCCTTACTCTGGTTATGGATGCTGGAAGCCCATACCTAGTAGTGTATATTGCCTGTATCCTCCTATGAAAAGGTTGCACTGGTTCTTGAATCTGATTTTTGAGCACTTTTTCACTTTAATGTGTTGGATGCCAGTGCTGTCCTTCTTATAGCCATCAGGCCTTTTTAGTGATAGAGGAACAAAGACTGTAGTCCCAATCCTTCATTTACTCAGGTGATACATTAGTTGTCACTGGTGGGACTTGCATCACTTTCAACCTCAACCTGGTCATCACATGTGAGTGCCAAGTGAGACCGTTCATCACATTATGGTTACAGCACTGGGATTTAAACCCTCCTACACCAAATGTTTCACATTCAGATGGCATGTGGTGACATTCATCTCATTTTTGTGGCTGTGGTGGGATATTCAAATTGAATTTATTTAGTCTAAGATGGCTTTGTTACCAAAGGTGTGCACTTACCCTCATACCTCTCAATCCTTAGAACAAAAAATCTGGACAAAACCATAAATACTGGGGAGACAAAGGCCGCAGAATAGGGACAACTTTTAAATATCGCTCTTACAAACTTAGAAAGAAGACAGAATAACAGGTTTTGCATTGGCATGAATTTTCCGCAGGGTATGAAGTCTGAAACTCAAATGTCTGTCATTATTTTCTGACTTAAATCTTCAATGATTTACCAGTGATTCACTAGAAAACCACAATTCTATGAAATATGGACCAAAAATATGAGGCAAAAATCTGGACATTCTGTGAAAATCAGTACAGTTGAGAGGCATGCTATCCACTACAAGATAAAATATACAGAGGTCTTGTTTTGCATGACTGTCTTATTTTTTTTGATCAGTCTAGTTTGGAAAAACAGGCAGAAAATGAGCTGTTATGACAACTATACTATAATGTCAGTGTTACAGCTGATCTAAGAGTGTACAACAAAATGAACTCAGTATCCTAATATTTCCAAGGTAGAGGTGATAGCAGCTTCATGTGCAAACTGAGTGCATCCTGATGACAGCTAGGTGGTGCTGCAGGAGGTCAGTAGACAGACAAAGGACAATCTGTTCCACCAACGAGGAATCCTAGCCCAACTTAGATGAAGCACTTGGATCTCAAAGCTGAGTGACTGCAATGGCTGGACATTCATTGAGATTGTCAGAAACCAAGAAGCGGGAGAGGCGGGGACATCATGAGGGAGAGATGATAGTCCTTCATCAGGAGCATGTAAATCATGGCAAGAAAGAAGCCATGTCCTAAGCGCCCAGATCAGTGTAAGGCATTTCACTTTTTTATTTCTTCAGCTGTTTAGGGTTTTTAATACCATGACAGGAATGAGTCTCATTCCTGAGGCAGAGTATGAGTAAAGTTCATGAAATTTGTGTTGCTTCACTTTTTAACGATTGCCAAGAGTGCTTTTCTCAACAGCCTGAAATGTGCCCAGAACTGCCTCCTTCAGATCATATTGAGTTATGTGTACTAGTAGCATATTCAGGCAATTAGTGCAGATGGTTAAGGCTATAAGCTGTTAATGTGCTATGCGTTTGCCTAGTGTGTGTGACCCTGAACAAGTCACTTAATCAGACAATGCTTTGGTGCAGTTGGAAATTTGTTACAGGTCCCTTAATTGTCTCCCACACTCCATGCTTAGTAACTACCTTTGAACCTATTTAAGTATGTTTGAAAATTATTATTTTTATAGTTTCCCTGTTAATACTAATGCTATTGGGATTATCAGAATGTCTTTATTCCCTATTGCACTAGTTTCTGCCTGCACATCATGGTATTTTACAACTTTATGTCTGTCAGTATCTGAGCTGTAATTACTAACTGCAGTTATTTGGTGATTAGTATGACTTTTGTCTTCTTTCCTTGAGTACTGTATCAGTTGGCATTAGTGTGACATGTGTCATCTTTCAAGTACTGTATCAATTGGTATTAGTGTGACATTTGTCATCTTTGAGTACTGTATCAGTTGGTATTAGTGTGACATTTGTCATCTTTGAGTACTGTATCAGTTGATATTAGTGTGACATTTGTCATCTTTGAGTACTGTATCAGTTGACATTTGTCATCTTTCTTTGAGTACTGTATCAGTTGGTATTAGTGTGACATTGTCATCTTTGAGTACTGTATCAGTTGGTATTAGTGTGACATTGTCATCTTTGAGTACTGTATCAGTTGGTATTAGTGTGACATTTGTCATCTTTCTTTGAGTACTGTATCAGTTGGTATTAGTATAACATTTGTCGTTTTTCTTTGAGCACTGTATCAGTTAGTATTAGTGTGACATTTGTCATCTTTGAGTACTGTATCAGTTGGTATTAGTGTGACATTCGTCATCTTTCTTTGAGTACTGTATCAGTTGGTATTAGTGTGACATTTGTCATTTTTCTTTGAGTACTGTATCAGTTGGTATTAGTGTGACATTTGTCATCTTTCTTTGAGTACTGTATCAGTTGGTATTAGTGTGAAATTTGTCATCTTTCTTTGAGTACTGTATCAGTTGGTATTAGTGTGACATTTGTCATATTTGAGTACTGTATCAGTTGGTATTAGTGTGACATTTGTCATTGTTCTTTGAGTACTGTATCAATTGGTATTAGTGTGACATTTGTCATCTTTGAGTACTGTATCAGTTGATATTAGTGTGACATTTGTCATCTTTCCTTGAGTACTGTATCAGTTGGTATTAGTGTGTCATTTGTCATCTTTCTTTGAGTATTGTATCAGTTGGTATTAGTGTAACATTTATCGTTTTTCTTTGAGTACTGTATGTGTGACATTTGTCATCTTTAAGTACTGTAGCAGTTTGTATTAGTGTGACATCTGTTGCCTTTCTTTGCGTACTGTATCAGTTGGTATTAGTGTGACATTTGTTGTCTTTCTTTGAGTACTGTATCAGGTGGTATTAGTGTAACATTTGTCATCTTTCTTTGAGTACTGTATCAATTGGTATTAGTGTGACATTTGTCATCTTTCTTTGAGTACGGTATCAGTTGGCATTAGTGTAAAATTTGTCATTTTTCTTTGAGTACTGTATCAGTTAGTATTAGTGTGACATGTGTCGTCTTTGTGTACTGTATCAGTTGGTATTAGTGTGACATTTGTCGTCTTTCTTTGAGTACTGTATCAGTTGGTATTAGTGTGACATTTGTCATCTTTCTTTGAGTACCGTACCAGTTGGTATTAGTGTGACATTTGTTGTCGTTCTTTGAGTACTGTATCAGTTGGTATTAGTGTGACATTTGTGGTCTTTGAGTACTGTATCAGTTGGTATTAGTGTGACATTTGTCATCTTTCTTTGAATACTGTATCAGTTGGTATTACTGTGACATTTGTCATCTTTGAGTACTGTATCAGTTGCTATTAGTGTGACATTTGTCATTGTTCTTTGAGTACTGTATCAGTTGGCATTAGTGTGACATTTTTCGTCTTTGAGTATTGTATTAGTTGGTATTAGTGTGACATTTGTCATCTTTCTTTGAGTACTGTATCAGTTGGTATTAGTGTGACATCTGTCATCTTTCTTTGAGTACTGTATCAGTTGGTATTAGTGTGACATTTGTCATTTTCTTTGAGTACTGTGGCAGTTGTTTTTGCTTCAGTTTCCTTAACTGTTGCTATTCTTTGTGGTTCATGTTTCCAAAGCTTCTCACTGACTTGTATGCTGTAGGGTTTGTATAATCCCTGGTAAAACAGTCTTGTCACATGATTGTGGCTCTCAGTGTACAGACCCTCAGCCATGAGGGTATCATAACCAGCCATGAGAAGTGCGGCTGTTTCTTATTCTGTACTAAGAACTCCAAATCTGTCTGTATCTTCCACATTTACATACACCTTGTAAACAAATGTGTACATAGTCCTCTGTCTTAAGCTATCAGGCATTCATGCATCAAATCTTAAGCTATCAGGCATTCATGCATCAAATCTTTGTTTTTTTATTATTTTTTTTAAATACTGACACGGGCATTTTTTACATTATCAGAAGAGAAAAAAAACATTTACATTTTCCCATTTAAATACAGTGTGCATCACATATATTTTATTTGCTGTTATCATCAGTTCAACATTACAAAAATGCTGGATTTCTGCCTTTCCTTAAACTTCACTCCTCTTCCTCTTGAACATTATTATCCGTATATTGTTCCCACAAATTTCACTTGCTTCTATTTAATTTGCTCCTTCCCTTTTCTAAACTCTCTTCCATTTCTTTTATCTCTTTTATAATATTCAATACCTCAAACACAATTGGTGTAGACTTTCATTTCTGGTAGAGCTTTTAGTTGAATCTAAAATGTCCGCAGCTGTTAAAAACGGGTATTTAGTAGGGCATATGAAATATTGCATGATAACTATAATAATCAATCAGAGAAGGTTAGAAAAAATTGGGAATAGAGATGGGAAAAGCAATTTACAAAAGAAGGGAAGATGTGTATGGCTCCCAGGTATGCAGCCAAGTCCAGAACGTTTAGGATCTTTGATTGGAAGTATTTGTATAGGTATGTTTATACCCCAAGCAGACTAAAAGGATTTTTCCTCAGGTATACAGCAAATGCTGGAGTTGTAATGGAGAAAAAAACAGTAACTGGGAACATATGTTGTGGCACTGCGATGAGTTCACAGGCTTTAAAAATAAGGAGGCAAGGTCACGACTGATATAGCCAGCATAAGAATCTTCTGCACTGGAATATAAATTATCGTGGATATATCAGCCGTGACTGTGCCTCCTGATTTTGTGCAGTTGGATATTAGTTCTTTTGAGACACAGTATTTGAGCCTCTTTGTGGTAACAATTTTATTGTTTTTTACTATTAGGTTTTAAAAATTACCTTACTTACAGTCATTTGCTCATCCAATATATATGATAGCACTCTAGGTAATTTTAGAATATATTTATAGTGTTAGAATATACATTACTACCTAGAATGTATTATAGTGTTATAATATGCATTATTACATAGAGTGTATTATAGTGTTATAATATGCATTACTACCTAGAATGTATGATAGTGTTATAATATGCATTACTACTTAGAATGTATTATAGTGTTATAATATACATTACTACCTAGAATGTATTATAGTGTTATAATATGCATTACTACCTAGAATGTATTATAGTGTTATAATATGCATTACTACCTGTAATGTATTATAGTGTTAGAATATGCATTACTACCTAGAATGTATTATAGTGTTATAATATGCATTATTACCTAGAATGTATTATAGTGTTATAATATGCATTACTACCTAGAATGCACAATAGTGTTATAATATGCATTACTACCTTGACTGAATAATAGTGTTATAATATGCATTACTGTCTAGAATGTACTATAGTGTTATAATATGCATTACTACCTAGAATGCACTATAGTGTTATAATATGCATTACTACCTTGACTGAATAATAGTGTTATAATATGCATTACTACCTTGAATGTATCATAGTGTTATAATACGCATTACTACCTAGAATGTATCATAGTGTTATAATACGCATTACCACCTAGAATGTATTATAGTGTTATAATATGCATTGCTACCTTGACTGAATAATAGTGTTATAATATGCATTACTGTCTAGAATGTACTACAGTGTTATAATATGCATTACTACCTAGAATGCACTATAGTGTTATAATATGCATTACTACCTTGACTGAATAATAGTTATAATATGCATTACTACCTAGAATGTATTATAGTGTTATAATATGCATTACTACCTAGAATTTATTATAGTGTTATAAAATGCATTACTGCCTAGACTGCATTATAGTGTCATTATATGCATTACTACCTAGAATGTATTATAGTGTTAGAATATGCATTACTACCTAGAATGTCTTATAGTGTTAGAATATGCATTACTACATAGAATGTGTTATAGTGTTATAATGTGCATTACTACCTGGAATGTACTATAGTGTTATAATATCCATTACTACCTGGAATGTATTATATTGTTATAATATGCATTACTACCTACAATGTACTATAGTGTTAGAATATGCATTGCTACCTGGAAGGTATTATATTGTTATAATATGCATTACTACCTGGAATGTACTATAGTGTTATAATATGCATTACTACCTGGAATGTATTATATTGTTATAATATGCATTACTAACTAGAATGTATAATAGTGTTATAATATGCATTACTAACTAGAATGTATAATAGTGTTATACTATGCATTACTACCTAGCATGTATTATAGTGTTATAATGTGCATTACTACCTAGAATGTATTATAGTTTTATAATATGCATTACTACCTAGAATGTATTATAGTGTTATAATATGCATTACTACATATACTGTATTATAGTGTTATAATATGCATTACTACCTGGAATGTATTATACTGTTATAATATGCATTACTACTTAGAATGTACTATACTGCTATAATATGCATTACTACCTGGAATGTATTATAGTGTTATAATATGCATTACTACCTAGAATGCATTATAGTGTTATAACATGCATTACTACCTAAAATGTACTACAGTGTTATAATATGCATTGCTACCTAGAATGTATCGTATTGTTATAATATGCATTATTACCTAGAATGTACTATAGTGTTATAATATGCATTATTACCTAGAATGTACTATAGTGTTATAATATACATTACTACCTAGAATGCACAATAGTGTTATAATATGCATTAGTACCTAGAATGTATTATAGTGTTATATTATGCATTACTACCTAGAATGTACTATAGTGTTATAATATGCATTACTACCTAGAATGCATAATTGTGTTATAACATGCATTACTACCTAGAATGTACTATAGTGTTATAATATGCATTACTACCTAGAATGCACTACAGTGTTATAACATGCATTACTACCTAGAATGCATAATTGTGTTATAACATGCATTGCTACCTAGAATGTACTAAAGTGTTATAATATGCATTACTACCTAGAATGTATTATAGTGTTATAATATGCATTACTACCTAGAATGTATTATAGTGTTATAATATACATTACTACCTAAAATGTATTATAGTGTTATAATATGCATTACTACCTGGAATGTATTATAGTGTTATAATATGCATTACTACCTAGAATGTACTACAGTGTTATAATATGCATTACTACCTAGAATGTATTATAGTGTTATAATATGCATTACTACCTAGAATGTATTATAGTGTTATAATATACATTACTACCTAGAATGTATTATAGTGTTATAATATGCATTACTACCTAGAATGTATTATAGTGTTATAATATACATTACTACCTATAATGTATTATAGTGTTATAATATACATTACTACCTAGAATGTATTATAGTGTTATAATATACATTACTACCTAGAATGTATTATAGTGTTATAGTATGCATTACTACCTGGAATGTATTATAGTGTTATAATATACATTACTACCTAGAATGTATTATAGTGTTATAATATGCATTACTACCTGGAATGTATTATAGTGTTATAATATGCATTACTATTTAGAATGTACACTAGTATTACAATATACTTTACTACCAAGAATGTATTATACTGTTAGAATATCCATTACTACCTAGAATGTAATATAGTGTTTTATTATGTGTCACTACCCAGAATGTGTTATAGTGTAAGAATATGCATTTTTACCTAGAATGTATTAGACTGTTATAATATGCATTACTATCTAGAATGTATTATAGTGTTATAATATGCATTACTACCTAGAATGTATTATAGTGTTATAATATACATTACTACCTAGAATGTATTATAGTGTTATAATATGCATTACTACCTAGAATGTATTATAGTGTTATAATATGCATTACTACCTAGAATGTATTATAGTGTTATAATATGCATTACTACCTAGAATGTACTACAGTGTTATAATATGCATTACTACCTAGAATGCATAATTGTGATATAATATGCATTACTACCTAGAATGCATAATAG